>NC_065449.1:122334102-122658685 GCF_917563875.1 Diabrotica virgifera virgifera
AAGCGACATCCAGATTTAAGCGAGCAAACTCCAGAAGCGGTAACAGCAGCAAGTTCAGTTGTGTCTGAAAAAGATATAAGAAAATGGTTCACCGGTGTTCAAGAATATTTGCATCGTAAAGGTTACATTGATATTCTTCAAGACCCTTCACGTGTTTTAAATGGGGATGAAACCTGCTTCCTCCTGTGTCCCAAAAATAAACGAGTGTTGGCTGTAAAGGAAAAATGTATATTAAATAGAACATCACTCCAAAGTTAATTTGACGGTTATGTTTACGTTTGCAGCGTCTGGAGAAATAACAGCGATAATTATTTACCCATACAAACAACTTCCTAGCAATGTTATAAATTCAGTTTCTCGAGAACGGGGCATAGGCTGTAGCGATACGGGATGGATGAAGAATGAAAACTTCTATGAATACATAGGAAACGTCTTATATAAGTACCTAGTTGCAAAAATACACTAAATTTCCAGTCATTTTGTTCGTTGATGGACATAAAACTCACTTAACCATTCAAACCAGTGAATTATGTTCAAAGTTACAAATTATTTTAGTGGCATTATATCCCAATGCGACCAGAATTATACAGCCTGCAGATGTTGCTGCATTTAAACCATTAAAGGCAAATTGGAACCGGGCAGTATTAAAGTTCAAACGAGAAAACCCAAACTCAGTAGTCACCAAAGGGAATTTTGCATTAGTATTAAGCACAGCCATTAGTCAATTAAAATCAGATTCCATAATTAATGGCTTTCAAGCATCTGGATTGTATCCATGGAACCCTGAGGCAATAGACTATTCCAAATGTTTAGGAAAGAACAAAGACCCGAATAAAGGTATTAATCACACTAGTTCAATGACAAAATCAATAACATATGAAGATTTTGTACACACAGTTGGATCCGAGAAAATACTAGAATTTCAAAGTTTGGATAATTCAGAAGAACTAAATGGAGATTCAAAATTGCTGTTTAATATATTTAATTTATTTAAAAATACCGTAGATATACACACAATTCAGACTACAGAGACAGGTGTTATCACAGATGATATACAAGATATCATCACAGAAACTCATATATCTTTAGATTTTACACTTAAACCTGCAGGTAGCAATGAAATTTTATGCAACATACAAGATATTCCTGTTATTACAGAAATAATCTACTTTCTGATTTTCTAGTTCAACTTCCCGAAAACGGTGATATTACATATAATTTAAAAGATACTATTGTCACAGAAGATACAATGACTTTAGATATTCAATCGACATCAGATAATCTGCCTTCAGTAAATCAAGACAACTCAATATATAAAGAAATTGCCACCTCAATTGACAAATTCTTTTTTTGGCCAAAAACCCCAGAAAGAAAGGGTAAAAAGCAAACAGAAAGGTTGCCTTTCGTGCTCACTTCTTCAGATCGTCAAAATGCAGAGAGGCGTAAAATTAAAGAGAAAGAACAACAAGAAAAAATAAAATAGAACGAAAACAAAAGCGAATTGACGCAAAAGGCAACAATAAAGGTAAACGAAATAAAGAAACCAAGAAGAAAGTAATTAAAAAAATTGCCACAAGAGCCAATTCAGAGAGCAAAAAATGTCAAAATGTTGTGAAGAATAAAGAAAATGTTACACTAAGTACGTACAGGAGATATTGTAGATACAAATACTTTTAAAGCAGACACAGTTCTTGACCATATAATTATTAAAGCACTACTTTGGGAAGTGGAGTTAGAGTACATATACCAGAAGTGATTAACCTCAAAGAAAACCACGAACTGTCACGGAACCAATTTCCTGATTCCGTAGAGGAAAACGCTATTCCGCCCTCAATTGACAACGTATCTTTTGATGTCTCCAACAATAAGAATTCATCAAATTTGAGGAATACTTCCCAAAGCAAATGTACAAATTTGGAAACCAGCAAAGAAAAACGTGCTGGTGAGTCGGCTAAAAGAAAGTTGTTTTTCGAAACCGAGGGATATCCAGAACATGAAAAAATACAAATTCTCTCAGATATATTGGTGAAACAATCAGACAACACCAACATACCTGTAAATAATAATCTTTTGTATACAGGATTGTGCTATTCTTGTTCCTATAACATTTCTAAATCAAAAGTTGGAATAAAATGTTTATTTTGTGTCAGAGGCTACCATATTGGCAGTTGTGTTAATAAACAACAAAAAATTGAAAATCTAAATAGTATTGTGTGCCCTAACTGCACAAACAAAAAAAGAAAATTAGGAATTTTATGAGTGGCCAATAACTGTAATTCTATATGCCAATAACTATGTTTGCATGGCCAATAACTGTGTAATTTTGTATGTTTTTAAATTTGTGTTAATTTTTATATACATTACTATTTTTTATTAAAATAACCTGAGTTTTTATAAAATTTGATGTCTAATTATTATTAAAAAACCCTTACAAAATATTTCACTTTAAAATATACAAATTTACAATTTTAATTCAATTTGAAATCCCTTAAGTGGCCAATCACTGTACCCGTTACCCTAGGTTTATTTATCGGTCAATTGCGAATGGTTATCAGTTGTTTCTTGAAAAGTGAACTCATTTTTCACATGCAAGAAATCCGTAAAATCTCGTGCAGCAAAGAGTTTATAATTATACATGTATTTATTTTTATTTGTATTTCATTTTCCCACCATATAACAGTGGTTTGGGGTGCAAAATGTATCTCTTAGGGTACCGCTTCCAAGACCTATCTGCCTAATGTATCTCATAAGATACACAGTTTTTAAACGCCTTTTTTGGGGGTCGGAAAACATTTTAAATGTGATTTGTGTTTAATGGGATCCTAAAACAATCCAATGCTAAAAGAAAATTATCATGGGTTGAGGATTTCTTAGCTTTGGTTAAAGAGGGTTAATAGCCAACTTTAGATATTAACTTTTAAAAGATAATAAAATATGAGATGTACGGTTTATGACATACATAATAGGATCGAATTACAGTATAATAGCAATAATTCTACTTTGCTATCGAACGTTTTAATTTATATTAGGTCAGTAACATTAGGTGAATAAAATACTAAGTCGATAGTAAAAATTTAACTAAAGGTAGTAAAAGGAATAAACAAAAAAAAGGCTATCGACTAATCATTTATCTTAATTATCGTATAAACCAGGATCAGCTGTCATCATCACACACAACCCGACAGCTGATGAAAAATGTAATAAAGTGAAAGCCAACGACGAGTTTGACTTTGGTGGGGGAAAGAAGCACAGGGGTGGATTGGAATTTAAAATAGTTGAGAAAATTATGTAAAAGGGGCTGAATATTCTTTAACAAGTTGAAATTTTTACTTTATTAAATTTTAAACAATTTATTTGTCCCCTTTATAAACTTCCCGCTGTTTCCAAAGAATCACATAGTTTACTTAATATAAAATACACCATTTTAAACTAGAAAACACCTAAGTAATTTTCAGGTTTAGTTATTCCTTTCTAGTGTCTTTATAAAGAAAAATTGTAGATATTAGAAAAGTCCATTGATGATTTTGATCCTTATTCTTTAGAAATATAGGATATATTGACATCATTAATTAGACAAATACTCTCAAAATACAATTATAGTGCAGCCGATATGTAAAACAATTATTGTGGATTTAATGATAGAAGCGTATAATTTGCCCCACATATAATACACATTAAAGGTTCAAATTTAGATATGAGGCCATCTCAGATTTTGCCTTTTACAAAAATGGCGGGCATTTAAAATGGAGATATACATACGTGACTAATAGCACGATAGCTTTTGAACCGAAACGTCCGAGATCAACCAAATTTGGTATATAGGTTCTCTTTGATGTATAAGATCGAGGTCTTGAACCGGAAGAATCGGTTTATCAGAAGTTGTGTTTTTCCTGGTTTTTTATGTAAAAATGTGTTGTTTTTTTTTTCAATTCTTCCACCTTCTATATATTACTTTTTCAAAAAGGTAATACCGCAATTGTAAAGAGCGTAAAAATATTTTTTAGAAAATATTTTGAACTTTAACATAACTAAAAAGTGCAAAATATTTCCTAAAAAATATTTTTACGCTCTTTTCAACGCCGGTATTACCTTTTTGAAAAATTAATATGTACAGGTTGAAAGAATTGAAAAAATAAACAACATATATTTTTACATAAAAAATCAGGAAAGACACAACTTTTGGTAAACCGATCCTTCCTGTTCAAGAGCTCGATCTTATATTGTCAAAAAAAGGACCTATATACCAAATTTGGATAAAATCGGACTTTTCGTTCAAAAGTTATCGTGTTATTAATCCGGCATTCGTGGCTAGGTAGGTTGTTACGCGAGTGGTCGCGCGTGAGATTTTCTCTCACATATCCAACTTTTGCCTTTCTTTACAAAATTTTACAAAAAAGATGAGATTTCATCAATGATAAAGCCATTCTGCTTTATTTTATAAAGACACGACGTTTTTCTGCTTTATTATTATCTTTATATAAAATGTGACTATTGATGCCGCCATTATTTAACATTGAAAAATATATGGTAAGTGACCATCTACAACTAACCCGTGAAACAGAATATATGATTTTCATATCATCGACCACATCCACGGCGCCTTTTATTACATCATAAAAGGATATTATTTTAGGTTTTAAGGGGAAAAATAAAATTAATTTTTATACACAGTTGGTGACGCCGGTGGTCGGTTGATGAGAGAATCTCTCACATGAAGCGCACTGACTCAAAAATATTGTGATACTAAGGAAACTGAGTCACTATCTGAGCGGACGAGTCTATTAGATTGTCGAGGGAGGATAGTTAGGAGACTTGAAGGAACTACAGCGCGTATGATTTCCCAGAAAAAAGTTGTGCTCAATTTTCTGAAACCGTGAGAGAAAATCTCATATAGCGACCACTGGCGGGTTAATATTCACATATGTATAGCCGCCATTTTGAATGCCCTCAATTTTTGTAAAAGGCAAAATCTGAGATGGCCTCATATTTAGATTTGAACCTTTGTATAAGGAGTATATGCGGTCCAAATTATATGCTTCTATCATTAAATGCACAATAATTATTATAATGTTTGCACGAATCTGCCGCACAAAAGTACATGTGAAGATAAGTTATGCATTTATTAAACGGTAGTCATAACTAAAAAGTTCATAATATTTCATAAAAAACATGTTTGCGCTCTTTTCAATACCTTTTTGAAAAATTAATATATACCGGGTGAAAGAATTGAAAAAAAAACAACATATTTTTACATAAGAAATCAGGAAAAACGCAACTTCTGGTAAACCGATTCTTTCGGTTTAAGAGCTCGATCTTATACATAAAAAAGAACCTATATGTATACCAAATTTGGTTAAAATCGGACTTTTCGTTCAAAAGTTATCGTGCTATTAGTCACATAATGTATACTCGCCATTTTGAATGCCCGCTATTTTTGTAAAAGGCAAAATCTGAGGTGGCCTCATATCTAAATTTGAACCTTTATATATGTAGTATTTGTGGTCGAAATTATATGCTTCTATCATTAAATGCACAATTTTTATAATATTTGCACGAATCTGCCGCACTATTAAACTAAAACAGGAAACCACCAGGAGGGATTTAGAGAGTAATCACACAGTCAATTGAGAGGTATTACGAACATGACATCGACACTTTTACACATCATTTTCATAGATTTCAAATTAGCATTTGACAGCCTAATAAGAACTGACCTAATAGGAGACATGAAAAACCTAGATATCATCATTGAAACTCATAAAGCTTACAAAAATAATAATGCAAGGGTCAGTAGCAGCAATAATAACAGAAGACGGTATAATCAAAAATATATAGAAATAAAAACTGGAGTACGACAGGGCGACTCTCTATCAATGTCACTATTTATTAATGTCGCTATAGAAGGAATGTAGATGCCATGATGATGATTATTTGGGTACATTTTTATCAGGACTGACGACTAAGGTTTTATAAATTTATTTTTTACATGAGAGCGGAAAAATAGATTTTTCAAGTTGGAATGCGGCAAATTTACCTACCTGAAATATGAAAGTTTCCCCAAATTATTAAGTCAATGATGGCGATGCGACATTTTCTAGATATTGGAAATCTAGCTAATCAACGTCCAGTAAGCGACGTTTTATGTAATGTTTACAATTGCAGCTCAAGATCGATATAAAATGAACTGAACTAATGAGAACATATTATGAAACCCTCTATTCAGCTGACTCATTCAGCCAATATGCGGTTGACACGGAGCAGTCCTACTCCAGTCAAGCAAGCCTTTAGAAAGCCAGAAGGGTAAAGTGGATCAAAATCCTGGACAAAATGGACATATTACCAAATAGCATGGAACCTTGTAATAAAACTTGGCAGCGATCCAAAAGAACATAAACCACCTTGCAAGGTTACAGATAACCAAGTCACCGCTTAACTCCTTATAAACGGAAGAACTAAGAATCCACGTAAGGAACCAAACACTAGAAGAGGACAAACCACCTACGAACTCCTTTTACACCTTACACGAACTCCTTAATATAACCCCACTACGGTATGAACAAGTTGAAAAGCGAAAAATGTGCAGGTGTGGATGATATAAATATGGAGTGAACAAATAAAGCATCTAGGCCAAGGAGCAAAAAATGGATCTTGAAACTCTCGAACATGTGCTGTAAAATCAAGAAAATTCCAATATCATGAAGAAAATCTAAATTAATAGCTTTGTTAAAACCAGAAAACATGGAAACCAGTTAACATGTACAACTATATAGTCTTAATAATTTAGATTGTTTTTTTAGCAGATTAGACCTTAATAATAATGAGAGGGAGTATAATTGTCTATTTCACGCCGCTATCCTTACTGGGACCTCCACTTCTATGTGGTTGTCGTCTATGATTACCGCCCCCAGATATATAAACTCTTTGACTACTTCGAAGTCGTGGTCATTTAGTTATGTTCTGCCTAACTCTTGGTGTTAGATTGCTGGTTACTAGCATGTATTTCGTCTTCTCTTCATTTATTCGAAGACTTAGACTACCTCTTTCTTCTCGAGTTGTGAAAATACTTCTCTAGCGTCTCTTAGTAGAATGAGTGACGGCATCTAGATTATCTGCAAAAGCCAATAGTTTTGATCCTCAATTCGCCAGTCCCCCTGTCAGCCCTATGTCCCCCTCTTACTGATTGCATATTCTAAGGTCAAATTGAATAGCAGCGGTGATAAGTGGTGTCCTTGTCATAAGTCCTTATACCAAATCGCATCGATGTTCTGTTTTCTGTCTTTACCTGTGCATATGGGTCTCTCACGCACATTTCAGTTAGCTGCACTAATTTTCTTGGCAGTCCTATTTCTAGCATTGCTAGCCGGAGTCGTCTTATATTTATCTAATTATATTCTTGCTGGATAGAAGGAATCCATAGGGAAATCGGAGAAAGAGGCTTGAACGAAGACATGTGCTACGATCGAGAGCAATGGCGATTGGGAATCGGAAGACGTCGTAGAACGTTATAAACCGATTATATATATATATATTCTTGCTGGAAATCGACGAAAATTTGGTGTACATCTCGTATGAATTCTCAGTTTTTTTATAATATTTGTCGGATCGTAAATATCTATCGTTGAACTGCATGAAAGCCGCATTGGTAGTCGCCTAAAATATCTTCTGAACGCGGAGTGAGCCTCTTTATATGTTGTGCTAATACGCGATATGCCTCTATAGTTTCAAAATTATTCACTATCTTTTTTATTTTATGAGTATTACAACGCTTCAATTCCATTCCCTAGGCATTTTCTGTTGTTGTCATACTCTCAGAATAATGTCATACAATTTTTTATGTAAAACGTTTCTTACTATTTTTACCAAGTTTACATCAGCTACACTGTCACGCAATAAAGGATATGAAAATATAGTATGTCAAAGTGTGTAAATAATTTATTTGTTTAGCTGAGCGCTTTGGACATAAACGTCATCATCGGAGCTAATGCTACAATAAAAAAACTCTTTTTTTACTTACATCAATTAGTAAAAAAGTACCGTTACATTGAGGTATAAGCATGATCATCTTAAGAGTATAAATATGAATTTTCATTAAAACTGCTAAGTACTTTGTCCTCCGTACAACCTCAAACAGCAAAATAAAAACAGAAATATGTCTCGATTCAGTCGGATTATGGTGAAACATGTGAAATATCTTGAGTAGTTGAAACTAGCAACATTTTTGGTTAAATAAACCTTTAGAATACATAATAATTTTTGTTAAAGGATATCACCTTACTTCTCCCTGCTTTAGAAATAGATAGTTCGTCTGACGACTGATACCAGTCAACAGAAAAATAGAACTCGCAGCCACAATCTTAAAAAATCCTTATATTCTACAATAAAATAACATATAACCAGCAATTGGACTTCGTAAGTACCACCCAACGTAACCGAAGTAGAACCGGAAGTCGACAGTTGAACTATTCGTGTAAATTTGCGTCGATTGATAAGCAATTTCACTGATTTTGAGTCATTTTTGCCAAAATTACGGTCATAACTTTTTAATCGGAAATGACCTCAAAACCGGAACTAAATATTGGAGCTCAAATTTTTAGTACGCGATGATATATCCCATGTACTATTTCTGCTACTATAATGTGACACTTCCGGTTACATCTTTGTAAACGAAAGTGATATAAAAACCGGAAGTATATATTTATTCTCGTCTTGCTAAGACGCGTTGAGCAATATATCGCTTGAACCATTTCGGCGACTTAAAACAGGACTTCCTGTTTCAACTCTGGAACCGGAAATCCGAGGTTAAATTTCTTACTTTTAACAACATTCTTGAGTTATAAGCTCTCACTCGACGCCTAATTTATCATTCAGTGTAATTACACGTTATCAAAAGTTCAGTAGTAATTACACGAGAGCTCCAAAATTATCGATTTGTATCCCGAGTGGCACTTTGACAGTTTTAATTTCAGGACCCGAAGGGGAATGAAATTAATTTTTATGTCAAGGTGTCAAGAGGGCGAAACAAATCAGTAACTTTTAAGAGATCGAGTACAATTCGATCAGCACTTATTCCCCGATCGAGCGATCGAGCACTTATTCCCCGTTAGAGGGCGTTCTAACCTTACTCCGGTATAAATAGTTTTATTGTATACCGAGAACTACGGAAGTTTTGATTTAAATTTGTCTTCTTGCATAGCCTCCTTGACAAAAGGTAGACCTCGAAATAGCGCTATCGGGGGATGGCAGGAGACGGATTTAAGTCAAAACTAAACCGTCTATTTTTGTATTTTTACAATTCGATAAGATTATTTTATGAATAAAACTGTTTCTTAGATCATTTGAACTAATATTTATTGATATCATCGCCTGAACATTTGCTAAACTTGTTCATTGTGTTCTATTTGACAAGTTGTGAAACATAAATTATTATTAACCCGGGAGTAGTCTCGCTCACTTCTGTAACGTGAATAGTCGCGTGTTAGATTCTATCTCACAATACGAATTTAGATACGAATTTACAACAAATTTTTATTGTATAGTATTTTTATTTACTTGTTATATTAGAAATATTATTTCTAACAATTATTAAAGCTAATTGGCTCTCCCCAAAGCCGTAAATTCCACAAAAAGAAGAAGAAAAAAAACCCTTCCTCGAGACACGAAATTTTTTCAAAATTGCAAAATTTTTCATCAAGTTATCGCGAAAAAGGATAAAATGTGAGATTTTATCTAACGGCTCAACTACTCGCGGGTTAATGTCACTGAATGTAATACTTTCTGAAGGGTATCTGACGTAATATTTGACGACAGGAAATTATCAGTAGTAATTATACGAGGGCTCTAAAATTATTTATTTTAGATAATTTGATTCCAAGGGGAGTGAAATTATGTCAAAGTTTCACGAGGGAAAAACAAATCGGTAGTTTTTAAGAGGTCAAGTGTAATTCGGTAAGATTATTTCATGAATAAAACTGTCTTTTTAGAATAAACTAACATTTTATCTAATATATTGATATCTTCGTCTGAATATTTTCTAAACCTTTTCATGGTATGGTTTTTGACAAGTTGTAAAACATTAATTATTGTTGTTAATGTCGCTGAATGTTCATTTTTGCGTAGCAACAAAAGGCATCTGACGTAATATTTGACGACTTAATCCCCTCTCTCTGTAATTTTAATCCTTTTAGGTTTCTACGGGTCGGAATCTCTGCGAATGAAAGAATCTTTGTAATATAACTATAAAATTGATTTAATGTTCTTCTATTTCCAATTTGTAAAATTTAATTTGACCAAATTATTCAATAAAAAGTTATGTTACGTTATATCAAAGACACGCTCCACCGAACACCGCCGTACGGTGCGCCAATATTTGTGAGAGGGATGACTCGAGCGTTATAAATAAAACATTATAGAAGCTCTAGATTTAAGTTTAGAGAAATCTTTTTATAAGGTTTTATGTGTTAAATTTTCTGATTTTTTCAGTAATTAGGTCAGTTTTTTTCTAAAATTTATATTTTGGTAGGCATTTAAAAAAACAACTAATTTCAAAGTTTACCTATTTGTTTTAAAAAAAATAAGTTTCCACTTTTGGGGTAGAACTTTTTGAAAGATTGTTTACTATAAATTTCTTAATAGTCGAGCCATTGAAGCACAAAAATAGGCTGCAACTCGGTAAATTTTCCTAGTCGGGGGTTTTTGGGGTCTCTGAAAACGAATATGAGGTCGGCGAGAGTGTGCAAAATACCTGGTGCCTGCAGCGGGTGTAATAAATGTCTTTCTCTGGAGTATTGTGGTAATTTATCATACAATTGGCCAAACTTCTAACTCGGGGGTTTTTGGGGTCGCTGAAAATGAATATGAGGTCGGCGAGAGTGTGCAAACTACCTGGTGCCTGCAGCGGGTGTAATAAAGGTCTTTCTCTGGAGTATTGTGGTAATTTATCATATAATTGGCTTAAACTCATTACTCAGGGGTTTTTGGGGTCGCTGAAAAGGAATATGAGGTCGGCGAGAGTGTGCAAACTACCTGGTGCCGGCGTCAGGTGTAATAAACGTCTTCCTCTGGACTATTATGGTAATTTGTTAAATAATTGGCCCAAACTTGTTACTCGGGGGTCTTTGAAGTCACTGAAAATAAATATCGCAACGACTAAATTCTAATTTCATAGGTTATTATAAAAAACATGATTATTTTGCTCAGGATTCCCATTTTTTTTTAATTTGGCGCTTAAAATTATTTTGGCAGTATTGATATATCCTTGACTAATTTCATGTAGGATTTATTGTCTTTCTCTCTCACACGTTGGTATACACTAATATAACGGTTACACTGTAAGCAAAACAGAGCACTTTTTTCTTATTTTGTTTTCCTGTTATTTAAATAATTTATTATAAAGAAGTGAAAAAATATATTTTTTTTTATTTAAATTAACGTGTCTCAGCAACGCAGACCATTGACACGGTTACAAAAGTAAGGTTTACAATATGTTTAAGTTACAAGAATTAAGAAAATTAAGAATTTAAATTAAGAAATCACAATATCAGCAAAATGATAAAAAACAACATTTATATGACGTAGTATAACCGAGAGTCTTTGAGAAACATTATCACATTATTAAAGTTACTATTTTCACTAAGAGTGGTGGTTTGGTCTTCATCCAGTTTATGTTGTCTTTGGGTGTTCGTGTATAGCTGGCACTCAACTAGTATGTGTTTGACGGTGACACGAGTGTTGCAGGTATGACACCAAGGAGGATTTCCCTGGCTCATCAGGTAACCATGTGTAAGATGACAATGTCCAATTCTTAGTCTTCTCATGACAACTTTGTCCCTTCTACAAAGTGCTGGTATTTTTAAGGCAGGTATTCTGGGTTGAATATTATGAAGTTTTGAGTTGGTTCTATTCCAGAGATTTTGCCAGACTCTCAAGCACATTAGGTTTACTATATGTTGTACCCGTTAATGAAATTATTGACCACGGATGCCAACTTCTTATGGCTATGTACAATACCCAGATAAGTTTCAGGAAACCGAATATTCCTGAGCAGTTTAAACTGAGTAATATCCAATTAGCTGAAACTTACCGATACAGAATGTACTTAATGGCTATTGCCAAAAATAAAAAAAATTTATTGGAAAAATTCATTCATCTGTTGATGCATTTACCCAGAATTTAAAAAGGGTATATTTACAAACACAAATTTGGCTGCATGGAGAGGACAGTAACATGAACCCAACCCATTTGGGGATGAGAATTACAAAAAAATGTATTAATTCCAGTTAGAATGATTCAGCCACCTGGTCTTCCAAACATTTTAAATTTAATATTCTGTAGTTTTAAGTCAGACTGCGGCAACTCATGCGGGTGCAGGAAGCATGGGTTAGTTTGTAATTTAGTCTGCAAAAATTTTGCAGGCTCTGATTGCACAAATATTGCACTAGAATCGAGAGAGAAAGGCAATAATGAAGAAGAAGATGATAATGATGAAGAAAATGAATTCTAAAGATAAAGTACGATAAATTTTGTAAAATGAACTTTTTTAACCATAAATATATTATAATAATAAAAATTTATGTTTATTTATAATACACATCGAAGAAAATACATTAACCCAAAAACTTCCGAGTAACGAGTTTAAACTAATTATATTATAATTTACCATAATACTCCAGAGGTAGACGTTTATTCCACCCGCTGCAGGCACCAGGTACTTTGCACACTCTCGCCGACCTCATATTCTTTTTCAACGACCCCAAAAACTACCGAGTTACAAGTTTGGGCGAATTATTTAACAAATTAACATAATACTTCAGAGGAGGACGTTTATTACACCCGATGCAGTCACCAGGTAGTTTGCACACTCTCGCCGACCTCATACTCGTTTTCAGCGACCCCAAAAACCCCCGAGTAAGAAAATTTACCGAGTTGCAAATTTATAATAATTGCCTATTTCAAAATGCACTTTTGAAATGCATTTTTCTTATGCACAAATGCAATTTGAGATTTCTTATTCATTATATTAGTTCACAAAATTTCCTGATGTTCTCACGAATCTAACACACCAATCCTCATTAAAATCCGTCTTACTGCAAAAAAATTGACACTTGAATCCTTCAATGCCTCGACTATAATGAAATTATAAAAAGTTTTATCTTGTTTCTAGTTTGTTGTCATTTGGATTATGTAATCATTCCATTCTACTCTTCTGTTTCTTACCAAGTTATTAATGTCCTCCACCTTATATCTCCGTCGTATGTCTGTACTTCTAGCTCTGTCCCATATTGTGTCGCCATCGATTTTTCGATGTGTTTTCATTTCTTCTGTTTCTAGAATTTTTTGTCCTCTCTGTGTTATTCTACTTCTGTTTATAGCTTTCCATAGCTAGATATTGTGATGCCGAGATATTTAAACATTACTTCTGCAATTATCTGACCCTCCAGCTCTATTACATCTTAATATATTTGCTGTTATAACCATGCATTTGGTATTTTTTGGGGAAATTAACTTGATAAATTTTCTGGCTGTTACATTAAATTGGCGCAACATATAGGTCTGGATCCCGCGTATGAAAAAAAAGTTGATTAATAGCAAGCTGAAAATTTGTTAATAGCTTAAGGGTGTCTAGTCGGATAAACTTTGATATATGGGAACACTGGAACAGGGGCAGTTTTAATTGTGGAACAGGTTAAAAATTTTGAACGGTCACACCACGAAAACGGCACATTTATTTTGTCCGACAGAACAGAGATTAAACTCTCATGAACTCTCATCTTAAACTCTCTCTTAAACTCTTCGAACAGAGATTAAACTCTCATGCAAAAATCAGACTGCTATTTATCACCAAATGGGCGTTTTAATGAGTGGAACATGTAGAATATGTCAAATGACAGGAATTATAGGTGATAAATAGCAGTCTGATTTTTGCATGAGAGTTTAATCTCTGTTCGGAGAGTTTAAGTCTGTTCTGTCGGACAAAATAAATGTGCCGTTTTCGTGGTGTGACCGTTTCAAATTTTTAACCTCTTCCACAATTAAAACTGCCCCTGTTCCAGTGCTGCCATATATCAAAGTTTATCCGACTAGACACCCTTAAGCTATTAACAAATTTTCAGCTTGCTATTAATCAACTTTTTTTTCATATGCGGGATCCAGGCCTACTACATTTTAAATCATTTTCACTTTGAGCGATTAGTATTGCATCGTCTAAAAGCAAATTATTATTTCAAGTATACAATGTTGTTATTTTCATCCATGACCAGGTTGATCAATAGAGGAATCAGGGAATCCCACTGTCTTACTGTATTGCCAGCTTCAATATAGACAATTAGTGTATCCTCTACTTTTAATTTTAATGTGTTATTCTGGTAGGTTTCGATAGTTGTAATCATTCCTATACGTACCTCTATTTAGTATAATAAATGGATGTCGTCTTTGATTTGACCCTTTCAAATGCTTTCTTAACACGTTCGATGCGCATGTCGCTCATCGGCGACATTCAGTTTCGATCTACAGTGCAGATGTCGCCGATGAGCGACTGTGTACTTTACATTACAAAAAATATTTCGGGTTCTGAGAGAGGTACTTAAAAATATATGCATTGAACGTGTTATTGTCCATCAAACATTAATATTCCGGTTTTTTGTATTCTAATGATTCGTCTTGAACTTGCTTGACTATAAAAATTGCGTCGGTGGATGATCTCCCGAGCTAAATAGGCCTGGATCCCGCGTACCAAAAAAAAGTTAATTAACAGCAAGCTGAAAATTTGTTAATAGCTTCACGGTGTCTAGTCGGAAAAACTTTGATGTATGGAAACATTGAAACAGGGATGTTTTAATTTTGGAACGTGATTTTAATTGTGGAACCTGTCATCCTGACAAGTTTACGATTGTGAAAACTAGCAGGTTGTTTTTAAGTTTATTCAATAGCAAACTTTACATAATATATGAAGAAATGTTTGTCCGACTAATATGTTGGTCATTTTTAGTAGAACATGTCAAATGACAGAAATTATGTTGGTGGCAAATAGTAGTCTGATTAATGCATAACAGTTTAATAAAAGGGTACCAAATCAATTGGAAGTTCTGTCCGACAAAATACATGGGATGTTTCCGTAATCTGACGTTCGAAATCTGTAACCTGTTCCACAATTAAAACTTCCCCTGTTCCAGTGTTCCCGTACATCAAAGTTTGTCTGACTAGATACCGTTAAGCTATTAACAAATTTTCAGCTTGCTATTAATAAACTTTTTTCGGTACGCGGGATAAAGGCCTAAAAGCCTTGTTGTTCATCTGCTAATGTTACAAGTACGATTTGTCTCCCTTTTTTTAAAGAAGTATTAGGATGTTTGATCTCCATTGTTGTGGCATTCCAACAAAGTTGAGTTAAAAATTTTATAATTATTGTAAACTAGCTAAAACTAGATAGAATAATATGAGATTAGTACTACTACGTAAGAGTACCATTTTAATTCGTCAAAAATTTTGCTGCTCTATGTATTTGGGACAAGTGTTTATTTTATTTTTTAGAAACCGGTCCTGGCTTTGATATTTGAAATGTTTACATCTTATCGATAATACATCAATTGCGTGCTGGGATAATCAAATCTTCAACGTTTCTAACCGTTTGATAAACCTAACAAATGGGTCGCTCTATTTAAATTGACGTGTTAGAAAACTCTGTTAAAAATGGATTTTCTTTTGTCATGTACAAAGCACAATAACAGACGTGGCACAATGTAATAAATAAATTAACTAGATTTTTTTAGATAATTTTGGGAAAACGACATACAGAGAGGTTCAAAATTATGGAATAAATCCAGAATAAATTTCGAGAATAGGCCACTTTGGAGAAAAATTCAAAGACAGGTCGATTTTTATTTTTAAATTATGAATCTTTTGACATAATATATGCTATAATGGTGACGTCATTCATTTATTCGTGATGACGTAATCGATGATTTTGTAAAACAGAGTAGTGGTCGTGTGGTAGCTCATTTAAAAGGATATTCAATTCTCTATTCAGTAATATAAATAATAACTTCATTATTTATACAGGGTGGCCAAAAGATAATCTTTGAATTAAATTAAGTGACACAAAAAGAAGAAAGTATGTAATTTATTTAACTAAAAATACATTTTACTTATATTATGAAATATAAACATAATGTTTATTTCATAAATAAATACTGCCTTTTGCTTAATTAAATGACATAAACCGCCACCCACCTGCCACTTGGCAGTTCGGACATTTAATTTAAGCGAAATGCTTTTGTTTATTAATTTGTATATTCTTCCTTTTGAGGCAATTAATTTAGTTCAAAAATTATTTTTTTGTCACCTTGTATCAATAAAGATGTCAATGTTTATATTACTGAATAGAGAATTGAATAACCTTTCAAATGGGCTACCACTCTGTCACTCTACCCCTATTCCCATTAAAAAAAAATTATCGACTACCTCCCAAATCGATAATTTAAAAATAAAAATCATGTGAAAAATTAAAATCATTTACTGACAGCAGTAAAATGTTATTTTGAATTAAATAAATTACGTACATTCTTCTTTTCATCTCAATTAATATTTAATTAAAAAAATTTTTGGCCAACCTATATAAATAATTATGTTATTGTTTATATTATTGAATAGAGAATTAAATAACCTTTCAAATAAGCTTTCACATGACCCCTATTCCCATTTAAAAAAATTATCGATTTCGTCATCACGCCCAGATGGATTACGTCACCTATGCCTAAAGATCGTGCCTAATTTAAATATAAAAATCGACCTATTCGGGATTTATTTCCAAAATCGCCAATTCGTAAAATAAAATGAACCTATTCCAACTTTTACGTACTTACTGTATGTATATAGAACTGGATTCGAAATTATCTATATTTCTCGACCGTGCAATTCTATAACACAAAATGGAATAGTCTTGAAATTTTCAGAAATTGCGGTCTGTGGTTTAGATTTAAACTAGAATTTATTAGTTCTGTTGAATTCGATGTTTCGATGAGCATTTATTTTTCATCTTCATCAGGAACAAACTACAAAATTAACTAACAGTTAAGTCTCTCTCTCCTGTCGTTTCCCCATTACTGAGAATCGTAATTTCTTCCAATATTCCTAACAATGTTTCTCCATTGGTCTCTATCTTCAGCTGCTCTAAGAGCTTCGCAGAATGAGTTTCCAGCTGAATGCTTTATTTGGTCAGACCATCTAGTTGGCGATCGTCCTCTTGATCTTCTCCCCGGAACGTTTCCAGAAACAATTAATCTCTCTGTCACCTCTGCGAACTCGTTGCAGACATATTATGGACAGCCTTTTTTTAATATTGAGTTGGTTTAGAATGGAAACGTTTGTCCTATGAGCTGTCCAAGGTATACGCAGCATTATTCACCAGCATCACATCTCAAAGGCATCAATTTTTTGTCGCTCGCATGCGCGAAGAGTCCAAGTCTCTGCTCCGTATAGAAATATTGAGAATACAAGGGCATTAACAGTTAAGTACAAACATATTATTAGAATGATATATCTTACGTATTGTTGTAGGTATGTTATACAAAATGTATAAAGCGTTTTAACTTAGAACTACACATACTACACAATGACATGTAGTTTTCGAGAACGACCAGACGAGAACTACTAGAGCGATACTACACTCTGTTAGGTATCTTTTCTCACATGTGTTAAGGGCTAAAAGTTCCAATATCGAGCCATTTGTTTAATATCCTGTTATTTTGAGAATTTTAAGATATTGCAATAAATGTCAGTCTGAATTTTTATTTTTTTTATGTGGTACATTTCCGGAAATAATCTTTGCGTATAATTATTTTCTGTATCTAAGATCTTGATATCTGATAAGTTGTGTCCTGTTGTTGGGGAATGGTATGCTGCTGCACAAGTATTTTTCTGTGTTTTACAATTATTATTATTCTTTTTTGTGATGCATTATTCCTTGTTTCAACAAGATTTACAACAATTGCGATTTTGGTCCTATATATTGCCCATCACATTCGAGATAAAAAGTTTATAGATGAGATGACTCTTTGATATGCTGTTATATTTCGCTTGCTTTTAGGAGTTCTGTTCAGCAGCTTGCTTATATTGTTGGTTAAGCCATTTATATAGGGCAACTTTTTGTAAATCATGGGACCTGTTGGTCTGTTGCACGTTGCCCGTCATATAAATCTGAGTTATAGATTAGTTGCTTGAGAAGTTTACACTAAATTCGAGCTTGTTTCTGACGTGCGTTCAATTTGGGCCCTGTTTTAGCTTGTCTGGGAGTCAAAGTAGCAGTCTTAACCCTTCTCCTCACTATCCACTGAGCTACAATGACACCTTGAACATTCCTTAAGGATTGTTGAAGCTAAACTCCTGACGCGTGCCGATTCCGCAAGGCAATCAGGACAATGAATCGATTATCCCTAAATTGGAAAGAGATTATCCCTCTCCATCATTACACGTCGACAACCCGAACCTGGTCGTCAACTGTAGCTACCGGTCTCCTGGTAGCTACAGTCTCGGAGCTTTAACCCTCTCGTAATTATGCAATTACCTGGGCCGCCGTCACTGGTGAAGTATCCATTTGTAAAATATTCACCTACTCCACTTCGAAGTGTACATACAGATTAACGCTCGAAAAGTGATTGGGATGACCACCGGCAAATTCATACAAGTCTACATTGCATAGGCATAGAATTTATTCTCATTATAATATTGACTGCATTCTCTAAGCCATACAGAGGTAGGCAAATTTTACAACACGTTGCCAATTTGCACAAAGCAATTATTTTTTTAAAGCTCTATGAGTGACCATATTTTTTGCATTAGTTGTTTTAATTCTGAAATTATTGAGCATTGAACATGAAATTACTGAGCATAAACTGCAATTCATTGAGTCAGTCGATTTTTTTGCTCGCAAGTGTAGTTTAGGCTAGGCCAAACTAGTTGACCCTGATATAAATATACACGTTCCAGAATAAACTAGTGCGGCCTAGTAAAAACATTAAAGTAGGTATACCTACAAAGCCAAAATAAACAGATAAATGGATAGAATAATCTTTAAAAATTATGATTTTTATTAAAACAATACTCATGATTATTTGGTAATACAAAGAACAATATTTTTAAACATAGTAAATATTTTGTTATAAAAACATTAATTATACCTCAATTATAAACATTATTATTTATATTTCCATGGAGTGTTTTGGTGATGATTAGAGTTGCACCATTCAGTGCACGGTCAGGTGCTTCCTGCATTTGCATCGGCGCCGCAGGATAGACGGGGTTGAAAACAAGAGTAGGAGGCCTATGTTCAGTAGTGGTCTTTTTAGGTTGGAAGCTTTTGAGACTTGCATTTGTTCGTGGAACAATTTTTGTTGCAGCTGCATTTGGCAAAACCTTGTCCTGGTCCAACTGAATCTCTCGTAGTTGCAAGCCTTAATGATATTTTAGAGCCTTGGTTTAAATCTGCTGCCTCTAAAATTTTGCTCCGAAAAATATTTTTCCGAGCAAAAAGGTGATCTTTTAAATTTTGTTTAAAAAAATGATTTAAATAATTTCTTCCCAAAAATTTCTCCCAACACCCTTCTGATTTGTTTAAAGGGAACATTTTTAAAACCGGCAAAGAAACCGAATCGGAGAATTTTTTGTCTGATGTTTGACCATTTATGTTTTGGCCATTTACTTAAAAATCATACCTATAAAAACTCCATATAAAATAGAGGTTTTTGCATATAATATTAAAAGCCTTAATTTTTTACTGGCTGATTAGAGTAAAACTGGTAGAGTAAAACTTTTAGAGTAAAACTGGTATTTTTATCGCTGTTACTTTTACCGCTTTTACCGCTGTTACATCGATGTCTTCGGTGGTAAGACTATTTGTTTCATTTTGTTGTGCTCAATCTTCTCCGGTGGAGGGTCGCTAAACATTGTTGATAACAACTCACAAGAACTATTCACTGGAGTTGTATAAGCAAATGTGTAAGACTAATAGGCTATTCATTATTTACTTTAGAAAGGAACTACAACGTTAAAGGGGATTTATTATTTTATATGGTCCTTGGATCCCTAAATATTTGGATCCATTTAAAGAGATGTCATTATTTTTTAATGCAGAATTACCCCTTAAAGTTTGTCGCACTTATTTAGAAACAACCTGTACTGATAAAGAACATGGCTAGTTGTTAAACCTCTAACTCTTGTATTATCCAACATAAGCGAATGAATCCAAAAACAGAAAATTTGAGGCTATAGTTGGGTTTTAATTTCAGTATTTTATAAATACTAGAATATTCCACAGGATGTTGCGAACTTTGAGAAAAAAAAACACAGTTTGATTCGTACACCCGGCATCAGAGGCGTAGCCACCGCCGTATGAGTCGTATCAATTATACGGGGCCCCCGATATTCAGGGGCCCCAGCGCGGCAAGTGAAAACAAAATTCCATTCAAAAAATTGAACAAAATATTCTACAATAATTATTTAACTATTACAACGCTTTGAACAGTGTATATTGTTTGGATATCGACATTTTAGTGAAATGGATTCTTTATCTATATATATATATATATATATATATATATATATATATATATATATATATATATATATATATATATATGTATATATATATATATATATATATATATATTATCTATATATATATATATATATATATATATATATATATATAAACTATATTTATGTACAGGTACCTCTCTACTTTCTGCCTCTCGCCTTTTTATAACTACAGAGCTTTTTTGTTTTCAATCTGCTTTTTACTCTCTATTCACCGTTGCCTATGTGTGAGATATTGTATAGTCGGCTCGCTAAACTCAGACGCAACTGGCTAGATATTT
Organism: Diabrotica virgifera virgifera; assembly: GCF_917563875.1. NCBI lineage: Eukaryota > Metazoa > Arthropoda > Insecta > Coleoptera > Chrysomelidae > Diabrotica > Diabrotica virgifera. The sequence goes on from NC_065449.1 coordinate 122,354,967, forward strand.
TAGTCAATATTTTTTTTGTTTTTTGCCAATTTTGCAAAAATTGGCAAAATTACTAACTATTTAGTGATTATTAACTGTTTAGTAATTATTTTTTGCCAATTTTACTAAAATTGGCAAAATTACCGACTAAAATGTCTAGAAAGTTGCGTCTGAGTTTAGCGAACAGACTATATAATGTCAAATTGCAATATTTGTAACCGCCTTACCTTTGAATATTTGAAACACTGTGTACTGTTTGCCTATATTTTTGTGTAGGGTAGAGACTCCGGTTATGGCCACTATACCAGTTATGGCCACCTGATATATTTATTTCTATTATTAAGGTCTACTTAGGTAACATTGATTCCTTTATGCTATTACAGTAATCTACAAACGTATTTACTTTAAATACTTCATACTAGGTGGTGCTGATAGTTCTACAAAATCTTGTGACTTTTGACTTTTGCTGTGAAACTTCATAACTGTGGATTTGTTAAGAAATTTGGTAAGCAAATACTTTTTCATATCTAATTTTATTTAATGCATCCGATATTTGTTTTTAACAATATATAGACATATGGCACGATTATATGTTATATTTTCAATGTTTAGTAAAATATTCTAATAATATTAACCTCCAACGCTTATAATCTTCGTGGCCATAAACGGAGAAAGATATATTATGTTTTCCTATTTATGGCCATGGCATGGCCATAAGTGGATTTGTATAAAACTAGTTATGGCCATATTATGTGTAAATGACAAATGATTATCGGAGTAGTATGCCATAACTTAAAGTAGTACCTATAGGTAATTTTATTCTACTTCTTTTCAGAAGTATGGCTCCAATTAAAAAAAAAAAGATTTTTATATTCACCCTCGAAGGTCAAGCAAGCCCCGGATGCTGTTACCAAGCGAGCAAAGTATTTCAAGTACCCCGAACAACTCTTCGCAATAAACTATCTGGGAAGTGCCCAATTGACGGTCCACGTCACGTGGACTCGATCTTAGGAAAAGAAAATCAGCTTATACTCATCGCACTTCATGCTAATTCCACACATATTTTACAGCCTCTTGATGTGGCAGTTGGTTTTTGATGTGGCAAAAAACTGTTAGAAAATGGCGTATTGATAAACATGGAAACGAAATTACCAAAGTTGATGTTCCAAAGGTTTTGTCAGATTTGATAAATGAACCCAACATGACACAAAATATAATTTCGGGATTTAAGATTTCTGGTTTAAATTCATTCGATGCAAATAATGTAGATTATTCAAAAATTATTCAGAGACAAACTCTAACATCAACTAATACTGATACTGAAGAAGTAAGACATCACCTTCGATTCATTGAAGCTCACATAGAACCATCGATTCTAGCACAATTCAAAGATGCAAAAACTAAAAATTGTTGTATGACTTCTGGTTACGATTAGCTAATAAGATTGAGGAATCCAAAGATAATGGTTTTCATGTCACCGCAAACACTCCAATAATATTTCAAAGTTCGTCACCTGAAGTCATCAATCGCGAATCAACCCTCAACACCCGTAACACATGAAGCAAACACTTTCACACCCTGAAGAATTTGGTGAAAATTCATCATCAAATGTAGTGGAAGATTCAAGAGGCTCCAACAATTCACCTCATCGTGAGATTGATGTTCATCCCTCAACATCAAATATCATTGAGATACCCAAGAAAAATTTAGCATCCATATTTAATGACATTGTTCCATGGCCAAATCAAACATCTACATCTGGAAAAAGAAAAAAGACTACACTCCAAGTGTCATAACATCTGACAGATGGGTGCTTTATCATGAATTAAAAGAACAAGCCAAACTAGAACAGCTAAAATTAAAAGAACAACGAAAAAGAGAACGAGAACTAAAAAAGGACGAACAAAACAAAAAGACTAAAAGTAAAAAAAAGAAAAATGTTGTGGAGTCTAGCTCAGAAGAAGAAGTGTAATGGATGGAAAGCGGAAGTAGTATAGACGACATTGATGATGAAAATGAAGGTATTATCGATAAAGATGATAGTGACACTGAAAATGACAATACTGTTGAGTTTAGTCCCGGTGATTATATTTTGGCGTCATTTGAATCAATCAGCAAGAGAGGGACTGTTACTTTCAAATATGTTAGCAAAATCATTAATATCTTGCTCGAGAATGAATACGAAATTTAAGGCTTGAGAAGTATAGATGAAAGTAATTTAAATTTTAAACTTATACACACTGACATATCTTTCATCAACAAAACTGATATTGTCAGTAAACTACCAGATCCACAATTTATTCAAGACGGAAGGATATTGAAGATAGTTTTTCCAAATAAGGTAGATATACACGAGAAAAATCATGTGTTATACCTATTAAAAAAAAATAATGACTTGATTTTGTATTAAACTTATAATTAATAAATAAAAAAATGATACAATAAACGGTTACATTGTTTTTTTTAAGATAATGATTAACTTCTTAGTGACCATAAATAGGGAAAAGTGATGGCTATAAGTGGGGCTTTTGTGGCCATAAGTGGCAAAAGTTGCCATTTTGTTTTTAATATTTTTTTTCTTAGAATGGTTTATTTTTAGGAGGCTGAAACTTTGAAGACTCATTGGTAAGATTTCCCACTAAGTATAGGAATTTTTCCATCGTTTAATTTTAAAATTTGTTTAGTGTTTTATTCATTACAATGAAGAAAATTGCTTAATGTGGCCATAACCGGGGCCTCTACCCTAATCAGTTTTTTATCTATAAATTGTATTTAGGTATATCTGTTTATTTGCCGGTCGCTCGCCGTTAAAGTACAGAGCTTCTTTGTTTACGATCATTTTCAATATCCATTTACCCTTGGCTTGAAAAAATTGAATCTGTTTTAAAACAATGAGTCTCAACAAATAAAATCTATTTTTCGACTTTGGTTTATTAGAGTTTATTAGGTTTATTATTATTATCTATATTTGGGTGTTATACAAAGAACTTAGTTCCTAAGGTTGTATTGTGCAATTTGCAATTTATTTAAATTTTGCAATATACAGGGTCTTTCATTAATAATTGGAAATAATTTAACTGTAGATACCTGGGCTCAAAATATTAAGATTTAAAATAAATCACCTAGTCCAAAAATGCTTCCTAAAGGAGCTAGAGCTCTTTGAAGAAAGCGTCTGGTAATTAGTTTTTTAAATACCTCCAGAACGTTTCTATTTAGAGAAACGAAAACTGGTACGCCTATTTATCTTCCAGAGATAAATCGACTCCATGAATTGCGACTCTAGTACCGGTCAACCGGTCATAGGAGTCCGTTTTTGCTAGGGCAACAGTTATTTTATCACACAACCATTTTGTCTTTAACTGTTAAGCCTTTTTGACACTGGATTATTAAATTGTCAGGTAATTAAGTTAGATTCTTAATTAAGGTAGATAATTAATTAAGTTAAATTCAAGTAATAAAAGGTACTCTGGATTTCAGTCGGTAGGATACACCGTTTTCGAGAAATGTCGATTTTAAAATTTTGTGTTTTTTTAATTTGAGAAAAATTTTCAAAAAAAAAACTATGAAAACAAAAAACGAAAACTGATACGTTTATTCCAGAGATGAATCGATTTCATCAATTGCGAATTTCTAGTACCGGTCATATAGGTCAGTTTTGGGTAGGTCAACGGTTATTTTACAGCATTATTTTTTGTGTCTATAATTTTGAAGCATTTTTGACATTAGATTATTAAATTATGAGTTTTGTTTAAATTCAAATTTTGTTCAAATTAAAAAAACGACACATTTTTAAATCGATTTTTTTAGAAAACGGTGTATCCTATCGACTTAAAGTAAGAGTAACTTTTAGTACTAGAACACCTCACGATTTAATAATCCATTGTCAAAAATGCTTAAAAGTTAAAGACAAAGAAGTTATGCGATAAAATAACCATTGCCCTACCCAAAGGGGACGTATATGACCGGTACTAAAAATTCGCAATTTATGAAATCGATTTACCTCTGGAAGATAAATAGAAGTACGAGTTCTCGTTTTTCTCAATATAAATGTTCTAGAGTTTTTTAAAAAACAAAGGAAAGACACCATCTTCAAAGAACTCCAGCTCCCTAGGAAGAATTTTCGTAGTAGGTGATTTGTGTTAACCCTTAATATTTTGAGCCCAGGAATCTACTGTTAAAATATTTCAAATTATTTATGAAACACCCTGTATTGTTTTGTTTTGTTCAATTATCTTTTATTTTGTAATAATATTGACGATTTATTTAATTTCAGTAAACTGTATTTGTTATTGTTTTTTCCTAATCTTTCTAAGCTGTGTCCATAAAATTGTAAAACTTTCATTGACAATAAAGCATATTTCTATTCTTATATTGTCCTTTTCATGATCATTTTTCAGTGCGTCGCAAATGATAGGAAAAAGGGTAAGTCCGTGATAATACACATTTATGACATTTTAGTTAAATCTGACAGTTGTCACATTTTATTTTCAATTTAGAATAAAAACAAATCAAATGTGTTTCTTGCATTTGTAAAATGGTATTTTCTTTGATTTGTATAGTCTTATAAATTATACAGATTATATTTGTAATATTATTATCTAATTAAATTTTTTTTTAATTATGGCGCCATCTATCGACAACTAGAATAATCACAGAACTAGAAGTAATCACCGACGTGCCTTTTTTTCTGTCACATACAATTTAATGCGTTAGAAAGAAATCGAAAAACTGTGACGCACTGAAAGATGATCATGAGAAAAAGAATACAAGCGTTTTTGCTTCTTTTGTTGAACATCTTTTTAGCACTATACCATATCAGTGGTGGAAAACAGCCCCGCGACAAACTTTGATATGGGGCCCCTGTGGGGCTAGCTACGCCACTGCCCGGCATACAATGAAAATTTACCTGTTTAGCTACAATATTACTAAAGCGATATTGCTAAAGAATAAGGCTATAACATATTACTTAAAAAAATACTAGTAATATTAGTGGTACCCACTTACCACCTGTGGGAGTCATATGTTGCCCTAAAGCCACATCCATAGGAATTTTATCCATCCTTTGGATTTTAGGATGTTTATATTTATATAAGACTTTTATTCTATTTGTAAAAGGTTTCAAGCTTTGTATTTTTGGGTGGCTCACCATGTGCTTGTAACACTAATGATTCTCTTGTTACAGAGCGAAAACGTTTTGTTTCTATGTTTGTAGCCGTATAGGGCTTTATAAACTAATATACCTTTTACCAGGAAAAAATTTTTTATTAAATTTTACTAATATTATTTTATTTAAATTCATTTGTCAAGAACACGTTTTAAGACCAAACAAGTATTTTATTTAGTAGGTGGCTTGGTCCCTTCTTGGTTCGATAGCGAACACCATATTCATTAACACACCCTAAAAATGGAGCATTTGATGAAGTAAATGTTAGTAAGAGGGTTGTAAAATTTGGTGACAACAAAAAGCTTAAAATATATATATACAGTGCTAGTCAAAAGTCCGTACCCCCCCTCGTATCTTTTGAACGGTTATACATATAATAGTGAAATTTGGAGCGAGGAAATAAACGGACGGACGCTTCTTAACTAGTTATGACAGGTGACGTAATAGTGACAGATGACTTTACAGCGCCACTGTGACAGATAATTTTAAATGGGACCTTATGGCAAGTGACACCTGATTTGAAAGGTATTGAAAATACTTATTCAGTCATACTAATTTTTTTGGGTTTAAGTTGATTTTGATTTTGGTGAATAAATGAAATAAATATAACTTTGTAGTTTCGCATTTAATTATAAAAAATTCAAATGTCCGCCCATGGTTATTTTATCAAAAAAGTTGACATTTTTCAGCTCTCTAGTAGTTTTTACGTCAACGTCAACCTTTTTGACAAGCAACCCTAGGCGGAAGTTTGAATTTTTATTAATTAAATGCGATACTACAATTTTATATTATTCCATTTATTCATCCAAATGAGCTTAATCTCAAACAAAATTAGTATAGCTGAATGGGTATTTTCAATACCTATCAAACGAGGTATCGCTTACCATAGGGTACCATTTAAAATTATCTGTCACAGTGGCGCTGTAAAGTCATCTGTCACTTTTACGTCACCTGTCATGGCTAGTTAAAAAGCCTTCGTCCGTTCATTTCCTTCCTCCAAATTTCACTATTATAAGTATAACCGTTCATAAGATACGAGGGGGGGTACGGACTTTTGAATAGCACTTTATATATATATATATATATATATATATATATATATATATATATATATATATATATATATATATATATATATATATATATATATATATATATATATTATATTAATTTGGTTTCTTGGGTTTAGGTTCATAAGAGAAAAAAAGGTGACTATGATGTTGTCATATTTATTCGACGTTTCGGCTGGATATCCATGCCTTTTTCAAGAATTATGATTACATGACTAAAAAAACAATTCATCAACGATACAATACTAAAATTTAATAGAAGATTTTGACTTACCCTACATGCAAACTTGGTAGTGAAACAGAAATACATAAATAGATAAATAGACGTCACGAAATAAAACAATGGTGAAACATAGGAATACACCCACTAGTCATTACGTTTAAAATATAATGTGTCAAAATTAGTGTGATGTTTTATCGATGTTTGAAACATCAATTAAATAATTAATTGATTTCGCATCATAGGCGTGCTGAATTTTCTTTGGTATAGTTCAAATTAAGTTAAAATAAATTTGGTTTAAATTTTGGACGTCCTTCTTGTCATTTATGGCATTGTTGTTCATTTTTATTTCTATACACTCCAGGAGCTCCCTCTTTTTTTTGTTATGTTCGGTTTTTAAGATTTTGGTGTTGTCAAAATCAAATTTATGTTTCTTCTCGTTTTCGTGTTTTGTGAGGGCCGTTGAGTTATTTTTGTCGTATTTGTGCGAACGTATTCTTGAGTTGAGTAGCTGGCTGGTTTGTCCAATGTATACCCCATCGCAATCTCTGCAAGGAATTTCATATACCACGTGCGATTTTTTTAATTGAGGGGTTTTTGTTTTTAGTTGTGTGAAATTCCTTTTCAGTAGATTGTACCCTTTATGAGCAACTGTGATGTTGTGTTTAGATAGGAGATTTGCAAGCTGTTCTGATAACCCCTTTATATACGGCTCAACGGCCCTCACAAAACACGAAAACGAGAAGAAACATAAATTTGATTTTGACAACACCAAAATCTTAAAAACCGAACATAACAAAAAAAAGAGGGAGCTCCTGGAGTGTATAGAAATAAAAAAGAACAACAATGCCATAAATGACAAGAAGGACGTCCAAAATTTAAACCAAATTTATTTTAACTTAATTTGAACTATACCAAAGAAAATTCAGCACGCCTATGATGCGAAATCAATTAATTATTTAATTGATGTTTCAAACATCGATAAAACATCACACTAATTTTGACACATTATATTTTAAACGTAATGACTAGTGGGTGTATTCCTATGTTTCACCATTGTTTTATTTCGTGACGTCTTTTTATCTATTTATGTATTTCTGTTTCACTACCAAGTTTGCATGTAGGGTAAGTCAAAATCTTTTATTAAATTTTAGTATTGTATCGTTGATGAATTGTTTTTTTAGTCATGTAATCATAATTCTTGAAAAAGGCATGGATATCCAGCCGAAACGTCGAATAAATATGACAACATCATAGTCACCTTTTTTTCTCTTATGAACCTAAACCCAAGAAACCAAATTAATAAAATATATTAAGGTTCAAGAATCTAACTCAAACTATATATATATATATATATATATATATATATATATATATATATATATGTTCGGAAAGGTTTCCGCGGTTAATACAATGAAACTTAAAGCTAAAATCAATATCAACAAAAGAATTAATATTAAAATTAAACTCACCAGGCTTCCGGGTTGAACCGCGTCGTTGGTTTCTAGGCCGAGCTTTCGACGTCCTCTCTGACGTCATCTTCAGGGCTTCCGGGGTCTCAGTCTCCTGAGGCTCCAGACACTACACTCACTACTCACTACTTCACTACTCACTGCAATACTGTTGTTGCTGACGCTGGGGCGGTCATTTATACCGTGGACTGATGTGACTGACGTGGCTGTCAATGACGTGGCGGAGTGGGAATTAGCGCGAAGACTATTTGGAGTGGCGCGAAGATTTTTGACGGCTGGAATTGTATTTGTAGATGGAGCGGACGATGTTTTCTTTAGGAGGGGTCTCCAAGTCGAAGGTAAACGGATGCCGTCATCTCTTTTATTGAGACAACTTGGCCGTTTTTCGATTTCTATGGCTTCTCGGATAATCCTTTGTTTATAGAAGCGGATGGGGGCTATGGTTCTGGAGTTTTCAAAGTCAATTTTGTGACCTGTATGAAGATGGTGTTGGCCTAGGGCTGAAACTGAATCGGAATTGCGAACAGATATGGAATGTTCATAAATCCTATTTTGGATTCTACGATTGGTTTGTCCTATGTAAGATCGGGGGCAGTCTGCACAAGGAATTTCATAAACTCCGTGTTGTTCATTTGGAATGTTGTCTTTGACGGATCGGACAAGAGATGAAAGTTTTTGTTGGGGGGTAAATACTGTTTTTATTCCTCGTGGTTTAAGAATTCTGTCGATTTTGTCAGTAACACCTTTGATATAGGGAAGAAAAGCTTTCGTATGATCAGGATCTAACTCTTTGGGTTGTGATTGAGCGGGAGATTGAAGTTTATGGATGCTCCTATCGATGTGATTTTCGCGGTAACCGTTTTGGATGAGGGCTTGTTTTAAAGAAGAGAGTTCAGTAGATCTACTTGCATCATCGGAAAGACGGATTGATCTGGAGACAAGAGTATTAATGACTGAATTAATTTGAGAAGGTGGGTGATGAGAGTTGCCATGCAAGTAGCGGTTGGTATGGGTGGGTTTTCGATAAACAGAGTGATGAAAACCTTGTGATTGGTTCTTCTTAATAAGAACGTCGAGAAACGGTAAGGATGAGTTAGTCTCCATCTCCATCGTGAACTGGATACTGGGATGTATACCATTCAGATGGGTCTGAAAAGACGCTAAAGCATCCCTGCCGTGGGGCCAAATGACGAATGTATCGTCAACATATCGTAGCCAACATGTGGGTTTGAGCGTAGATGTGGATAGTGCTCGGGTCTCAAAATCTTCCATAAAGATATTAGCAATTACTGGAGAGAGTGGTGAGCCCATTGGGGCACCATTTATTTGTCTGTAGAATTGATTTTGTGAAACACACAAACAGCCCTAAATACTTTCGAGTCTAAGACTGAAACTCAAAAGCGCAAATTAGCTCATCTAATTACCCAACAACTTCCAAAACCCAGAACTTTGAAACCCACCACAGTGGTTCACAACTTTTCTGATACCCCCATTTCTACTATTGCCACTCAAGCTTTAGCAAAAGGTTTCAATTATTCTGTTACCCCAAACCACATCCCAATTGAGACAATCATCTGTCAAACTGAGGAAGCTATCTCTCATTTACCTTCTGAAGATGCTGAAATAGTTAGACAAGACGTCGCTAGAGTTCTTAGGAACTCAAAGCCCCCTACTCCAAATATTAGTCAATCTGAGAGAAAAGCCCTGAAAGAACTTCAAGCAAATCCAGATCTAGTCATTCTTCCTGCCGATAAAGGAAACGCCACTGTCATCCTAAACACTTCTTCTTACATCGATAAGCTCTCAAATCTCATTAACACCCCCGACTACAAGCCAATTTCTAATAATCCCACAACCTATTTGGAAAAAACAACAAAAACCATCATCAATAAAACTTCTCTTCCTCTTGCCGTAAAACAAACTTTAATTCCTCGTGAAAAGTCTTCTAGAACACCTCGAATATATGGCCTACCCAAAATTCATAAACCCGATCTTCCTCTACGCCCCATTGTCAGTGCATACAACTGTCCGACACAACCTTTGGCAAAATATCTAGCCAAAACTCTACAACCTTTCGCCGAAAATGCCTCATCTTTCGTCAAAAATTCTTTTCATTTCATCGAACTTCTCAAACAATATCCTATCTCACCCTCAGACATTCTAGTAAGTTTCGACATCGTTTCACTTTTTACTAACATTCCTATAGATGACACCCTAAATATTCTGGAAACGAAACACAGTATCCAGCAAGACCACTTATCTCTCATTAAACATTGCATGTCCAACACTTATTTCATCTTCCAAAATCAATTCTACAGACAAATAAATGGTGCCCCAATGGGCTCACCACTCTCTCCAGTAATTGCTAATATCTTTATGGAAGATTTTGAGACCCGAGCACTATCCACATCTACGCTCAAACCCACATGTTGGCTACGATATGTTGACGATACATTCGTCATTTGGCCCCACGGCAGGGATGCTTTAGCGTCTTTTCAGACCCATCTGAATGGTATACATCCCAGTATCCAGTTCACGATGGAGATGGAGACTAACTCATCCTTACCGTTTCTCGACGTTCTTATTAAGAAGAACCAATCACAAGGTTTTCATCACTCTGTTTATCGAAAACCCACCCATACCAACCGCTACTTGCATGGCAACTCTCATCACCCACCTTCTCAAATTAATTCAGTCATTAATACTCTTGTCTCCAGATCAATCCGTCTTTCCGATGATGCAAGTAGATCTACTGAACTCTCTTCTTTAAAACAAGCCCTCATCCAAAACGGTTACCGCGAAAATCACATCGATAGGAGCATCCATAAACTTCAATCTCCCGCTCAATCACAACCCAAAGAGTTAGATCCTGATCATACGAAAGCTTTTCTTCCCTATATCAAAGGTGTTACTGACAAAATCGACAGAATTCTTAAACCACGAGGAATAAAAACAGTATTTACCCCCCAACAAAAACTTTCATCTCTTGTCCGATCCGTCAAAGACAACATTCCAAATGAACAACACGGAGTTTATGAAATTCCTTGTGCAGACTGCCCCCGATCTTACATAGGACAAACCAATCGTAGAATCCAAAATAGGATTTATGAACATTCCATATCTGTTCGCAATTCCGATTCAGTTTCAGCCCTAGGCCAACACCATCTTCATACAGGTCACAAAATTGACTTTGAAAACTCCAGAACCATAGCCCCCATCCGCTTCTATAAACAAAGGATTATCCGAGAAGCCATAGAAATCGAAAAACGGCCAAGTTGTCTCAATAAAAGAGATGACGGCATCCGTTTACCTTCGACTTGGAGACCCCTCCTAAAGAAAACATCGTCCGCTCCATCTACAAATACAATTCCAGCCGTCAAAAATCTTCGCGCCACTCCAAATAGTCTTCGCGCTAATTCCCACTCCGCCACGTCATTGACAGCCACGTCAGTCACATCAGTCCACGGTATAAATGACCGCCCCAGCGTCAGCAACAACAGTATTGCAGTGAGTAGTGAAGTAGTGAGTAGTGAGTGTAGTGTCTGGAGCCTCAGGAGACTGAGACCCCGGAAGCCCTGAAGATGACGTCAGAGAGGACGTCGAAAGCTCGGCCTAGAAACCAACGACGCGGTTCAACCCGGAAGCCTGGTGAGTTTAATTTTAATATTAATTCTTTTGTTGATATTGATTTTAGCTTTAAGTTTCATTGTATTAACCGCGGAAACCTTTCCGAACATATATATATATATATATATATATATATATATATATATATATATATATATATATATATATATATATATATATATATATATATAGTTTGAGTTAGATTCTTGAACCTTAATATATTTTATTAATTTGGTTTCTTGGGTTTAGGTTCATAAGAGAAAAAAAGGTGACTATGATGTTGTCATATTTATTCGACGTTTCGGCTGGATATCCATGCCTTTTTCAAGAATTATGATTACATGACTAAAAAAACAATTCATCAACGATACAATACTAAAATTTAATAAAAGATTTTGACTTACCCTACATGCAAACTTGGTAGTGAAACAGAAATACATAAATAGATAAAAAGACGTCACGAAATAAAACAATGGTGAAACATAGGAATACACCCACTAGTCATTACGTTTAAAATATAATGTGTCAAAATTAGTGTGATGTTTTATCGATGTTTGAAACATCAATTAAATAATTAATTGATTTCGCATCATAGGCGTGCTGAATTTTCTTTGGTATAGTTCAAATTAAGTTAAAATAAATTTGGTTTAAATTTTGGACGTCCTTCTTGTCATTTATGGCATTGTTGTTCTTTTTTATTTCTATACACTCCAGGAGCTCCCTCTTTTTTTTGTTATGTTCGGTTTTTAAGATTTTGGTGTTGTCAAAATCAAATTTATGTTTCTTCTCGTTTTCGTGTTTTGTGAGGGCCGTTGAGCCGTATATAAAGGGGTTATCAGAACAGCTTGCAAATCTCCTATCTAAACACAACATCACAGTTGCTCATAAAGGGTACAATCTACTGAAAAGGAATTTCACACAACTAAAAACAAAAACCCCTCAATTAAAAAAATCGCACGTGGTATATGAAATTCCTTGCAGAGATTGCGATGGGGTATACATTGGACAAACCAGCCAGCTACTCAACTCAAGAATACGTTCGCACAAATACGACAAAAATAACTCAACCAGTGAGAAGCCATAGAAATCGAAAAACGGCCAAGTTGTCTCAATAAAAGAGATGACGGCATCCGTTTACCTTCGACTTGGAGACCCCTCCTAAAGAAAACATCGTCCGCTCCATCTACAAATACAATTCCAGCCGTCAAAAATCTTCGCGCCACTCCAAATAGTCTTCGCGCTAATTCCCACTCCGCCACGTCATTGACAGCCACGTCAGTCACATCAGTCCACGGTATAAATGACCGCCCCAGCGTCAGCAACAACAGTATTGCAGTGAGTAGTGAAGTAGTGAGTAGTGAGTGTAGTGTCTGGAGCCTCAGGAGACTGAGACCCCGGAAGCCCTGAAGATGACGTCAGAGAGGACGTCGAAAGCTCGGCCTAGAAACCAACGACGCGGTTCAACCCGGAAGCCTGGTGAGTTTAATTTTAATATTAATTCTTTTGTTGATATTGATTTTAGCTTTAAGTTTCATATATATATATATATATATATATATATATATATATATATATATATATATATATATATATATATATATATATATATATACACGGAGGACCAATAGTACTGAGCATCAAAAAAATTCAGGATATAAAAAAACTTTTACAATATATTCCTCTCGTAAACCAGCACTTTTATCTCAGTATTATTGGAATTAGTACAAGTAACATTGAACAAGACTATAACCAAGTTGATGAAGTAGAGGAAGTACACAGGGATGATGAAACCGATTTTTTTAATAAAAAATAATATTATAGGTATATTCTTGATTTTAGAATGATTCATTTTGTTATTTTTAAAAAAGTGATAAGCCACATTTATTTGTTTAATAATGATTTTCTTAAAAAATGCAGTTTTATTTCGTATCTTTCTTTGCAAAAATATATTTAATAATATATTGTGCATGTAAGGAATTAAGGTAAATATTCATCATCATCATCATCATTTGGCTCTACAACTCTATGTGAGTCTTGGCCGCGTTTACTATTTCCCTCCATTGTTGTCGGTCCTGAGCAGCTATTTCCCATTTCTATACTCCCATTTTGCGTAGATCACTGGCTACTGCATCCTTACATCTCTTTCTGGGGCGATCAACTGACCTTTTTCCATCGGGCCTTTCTCAGAATGTGGCGTTTAGAATTCTTTCGTCACTTGATCTTAGTACGTGACCCGCCCATCTTATTCTGTTTGCTTTAATGTAGCGTACTATGTTTTCATCTCCGTATATTGTCTGGAGTTCATCATTGTGCCTTCTTCTCCATTCTCCTGTTGTCTCTTCTCTGCAAGGCCCATAGATAGTCCGCAGTATCTTTCTTTCAAGTACCAGTAATTTTGTTGTTTCCCGCTGATTCAGAGTCCATGTTTCGCTTCCATACGTTATTGTGGGAAGAATTATTGTCTTATATACTCTTATTTTTGCTGGTCTTGAGAGTATTTTTGCCCTGTTTCCTGCAATGATCCTGGCTGCCACCTCCTTTCCATAGTTATTTTCAGATGTTTTTTTTTTGGGAGGTGGGAATCTTCTTAAGACCGTCTGGGAAAGTGTCCCAGGTGTGTCGGATTCGGCCCACCCTCTCTCTATCACGAGCCGCCTACCGACTAAACCCACCTCCTCTTTCTCCAGCCGACGGGTCTGGAACCGCTCTTAGCGAGCATATCTGTCCCGTCAACTTTACTCATAGCTCCCCTCCGGCACTTCTAGCGTGCATTCCATGGATTGGTTGGCCGCTCGGCCGTCCCCCGCACACGCCTCGCACCAGAGAGACCGGTGAAGCGACCGCCTAGCTCAACCCGTATGCGGGTAGGTCTACCGGGGTGTCCCCCAACCCAGGATGGAACTAACCAGAGAATGTCAGTTGGCAGTTACGAGCAACTCCAGTCATTCATACTTTCATCTATCCACGCTGTCTCATCCACCCATTCATACTTTCTTTCATTTAACTCCAAACATTCCTTACTTTCATCTATGCACACTTACTCGTCCATCCATTCATTCTGACATTTAGATGGGGCAGTCTATGTAGGTCGGATGTAAAAGGTCCTTCTCCACTGACTGTCCCAAAACGATACAAAACATGGTATAACATACAAAGAAAGAACTAGAGTAAAAGGAGGTGAAAAGAGAAAGTGGAGATAGAATTATAGAAGAGAGAAGAAAGAGAAAAGAAAGAATAGGAAAGAAGCAAAAAAGGAAAAGAAAAAGTAAAGATAGAGAACATAAACAGGAAATAGAAAAATAAAATTGTTCAAAGAACGATTACTTGTATAGATAAAATTAAGTAAATAAATAAATAAACTACAATAAAATAAATAAATAAATAAGTAAAACCATGTAAAAATAAAAATAGACAGTCAGTGTGGTTTGGATGTAAAGTGTCCTCCCCCGCTGACTGCTCGCCACGACACAAACACATTTTAAATAAATAAATATAGTGGTCATCCCGTCTGCAGACGCCTCTCCTTCTCTTCCTTGTGTTTCATTGTCTTGGTGACAAAAGCAATGACCAGGTCGAAGTCTCTCTTGCTATTAATGGCTTTATCCATTAGCTCGTGTGGCTCACCTAGAGGGGATCCCAGACCCAGCCGCAGCTCGGCACACCCCGCATGGTACGCAGGGCACACTAACACGACATGCCGCGCGTCATCAACCACCCCACACTCGGGACATAGATCGTCAGCGGTCTTCCCTATACGGTGGGTATATTTTCTGAACGATCCATGCCCCGTCAAAAACTGTGTGAAGTAGTAGTTGACGCGCCGATGCCGACATTCCCTCTGCCACAACTCTATACTTCTCTTTCTTTCTAATGGCCCTGAACCTATTGCTCTGTTGCCCCGTTGGTACATTCGGACTCTGTCTCCAGCCAGGATGTGCACCGGCACAGAACCAGCCACCACCTGTAGCGCAATGGTTGATACGGTTCTGTACGCGCTGCACACCCTGATCAGAGGTTTCCTTTGTGCCCTGAGAAGCATGTCATCATTTCTTCATCTGGAGGACCTCATACCATAACGGGGCCCCGTATAATACTATCGATAGGATGGATTGTAACATCACTGTTCTTTTCTGTGATCCTGGGCCCCCTATGTTTGGAATTAACTTGTTTAGTACCGAGATCCTTTTTTCAGCCTTTCGACATGCTTCCTGAACGTGTTGTCCGAATGCTAGTCTGTCGTCTAACGTGATTCCTAAGTATTTCACGTCTTTTGGGGTCTTATTTCGGAGCCATTGTACTCGAATAGTATGTTGTTTCTGTATCTCGGTCCCCTTAAGATTATCGCTTCAGTTTTCTCTACTGCAAGTTTTAAATCGTTTTCTTCTATCCATTCCGCTGTTCTCTTTATTGCTTGGTTTACTTTTTCTATTATGCCCCAATCGGCTTCGACTAGTAAGGCCAGATCGTCCGCGTATGCAATCACTTTTACTCCTCTCTCTTTGTTTATTTCTAGTACCCCGTCATATAATATATTCCATAGTGAGGGTCCGAGGACCGACCCCTGGGGTACTCCCGCGGTCATTTTTATCTTCTTTTTCTTTGATATGCATACGGTTTTTCAGATAGGTAGTCCTTTATTATGTTGGAAAAATATTCCGGAGCTCCACATTCCACTATTCTGTCTACAATGAGGCCCCAGTTTGCTGAGTTAAAAGCGTTTTTTATGTCCAACAGAACAAGGACTACCCACCTTTTTTTGCTTGCCTTTGCCGAGTCCTTTATCCAGGTTCCGTACAATAATCCGTACTGTTGATTAGATAACGCTCTCTCATCTTCCAACATGCCTTCCAGTCTCTTCTTGATAAGTCTTTCGTAGAACTTACCAAGGCAGTCCAGGAGGCATATTGGCCGATTAGAGGCTGCTGGATCGGGGGGCTTCCCAGGCTTCAGGAGTAGAACTAAGTTCGCTTCCTTTAAGTCCCTGGGAAACTCTTGCTTCTGCAGTAGGTCATTACATATTCTTCTGATCAAACCTGGTTTCTCTGTTGCTATTATCTTGATTGCCTCTGGAGGCAGCCCGTCGGGGCCGGGAGCTTTCCCCGTCTTCATCTCCTGACCAGCGGTTTTAATTTCATCTTCCGTGAACTCCTCTACCATTGTTGGAAAAATCTTGACAAAGTTTTAGACTTTCTGCGTGGGGAAGAGGAGTTCGGATGATTCCATCCGCTGGTCCTCGTCAAGTTTACATGGGGCCATTATTTTCAAGGACTTCTTGGTAATTTTATATGCGTCGCCCCATATATCCTCATCTAAAGCTTTAATCAGGGCCTGCCACTTTCCTTTTTTACTTTGTTTTATTGTTTTGTTTAATTTTTCCTTCTGTTCTTTGTATATTTCATTGAGCTCGAGGTTGCCCTGGCTTCTCGTGTAATTCCTTCGAGCTCTGAGGCATTTCTCCCGTAGATCTTTAATCTCATCCGTCCACCAGTAGGGAGTTTTTGGTTGTTTTTCCTTTTCACGGTGGCCAACTTTACTGCGCTCTCGAGTACTCCTCTCAGTTGGACAAGGTCAGAAATCTCTTCCTAATTTATTTTTCTGACCAATGATAGGTACGTATTTTTGTTTAAATATGTTTTAGTGTGTCCAATCGGCCGCCTTATTCCCCCTTTAACCTTTATTTCATATTTGATGTATCGGTGGTAGGTAAATATCTGATCGTCGAGAACATCCCAATCGTGGACTCTTCTTGATAGCCCCTCGCTTGCAATAGTAACGTCAATATGTGTTTGACTGGCCCCCTTACGAATGTAGGTTTATTATTGTTTAGAACTTGGAGGCCAGTCTGGGCTATCCACTCATTCCAGAGTTCCCCCTTTTTGTCGTTTATGGGGGAACCCCACAACCTAGATTTTGCACTGATGTCCCCGGCGATCATAATTTCTCTTTCGTTCGCGGCGGTACTCATTATCTCATCTACTATGTCTTTGTATCTAGGTAGAGGGATGTTCGGAGACACGTAACATGCCAGGAGGCTGAAGTCCTTAAGTCTGATGAGGACATGATTTCCCCCCCTGACAATGGCACGAACTCCCACATCCCCATTCCTAATGAGCACCGCCACGTTTTGCTTGCTATCTTGTACCCACCCACCGACCGATGTAATTTTCTTATTTGGTTCGGGGACGATGAGCAGATCTGTTTCTAGCTTACAGGCTTTTTCGTGGACAAGATCGTGCGATCTGCGCGCTCTGCCCACGTTCACCTGCAGTATCCTTATACCAGGTTGATCCTTGAGGTCCGTTTAGGTTCAGTTCCCTGAGGTCTCCTCCGCAGCGGATTCGCATCCTATTATTAGGTTAAAATGTCTAAAAACTAAGGTGAATAAATAAATAGGTATAGATAAAATCAATAAATAAATAAAAGAAATAAAATGTATATAGATAAAATGTATATAAATAGAAAGTTTCAATAAATAGTATTATAGATGAATAAATAAAATAAATAAAATTCAATAATTAAGTTAAATAAATAGAGTGTATAAATAAAATATATTAAATTGAAATAGTGGTGTGCATAAGGTGTTTTTCGTGAAACTCTCCATTTCTGTTCTCCATGAAACCATCTCTCACCTTCTTACTTTTATTTTTTTTCTTACGCACCTTTTGGGGGTTCCCTTTCCCTTCCCCTGCCGTACACCCACGCCCGATAGGCTGGGCATTGCATGCGGTCCATGTGATGACCTTCTTCATTACAAGTGAGACAGAATGCAGTGTTGCCATACTGCACTGCTGTATGCCCTGTTTTCATGCAGTTGTAGCAACACGCTACCCTGCTCTCCCCTTTACATTCAAATGTGCTATGCCCATAATGGAGACATTTGTAGCACCTCATCGGGGTGTACCTCTCCATAATGGGACAGAACACCCAGCCTATCGCTATCGTAGTGTATCGTCTCAATTCCTCCGCTTTCGTAGGGCGCACGGCTATGGTTGCCACTTGTTCTCCGTGCTGGTTTTTTCGTAGCATTTTTATGTCTCCCTCGTCCTGTGATATTCCGGTGTATGCTTGTATGGCTTCATGCAGGATTTCCTCCGTGACCCCTGGGTCCACACCAGTTATTGTGAAATAATACCGGACTACCGGAATAATACTGCCATACTAATACCGGACATGCTCGTGTCCATCTCCCTTTTTAGCTTTTCTGCAGCTCCCCTTCCTTTAAGCTTCACCAGGATCTCCCCCCTTCGGTTTTTTTAAGTCTATCCACCGTCACTCCTATTTTCCCTATATTTATTTTCGCATTCATCTCCTTTAAGACGTCTGTATATGACTTGCTCCCGGTTTTAATTAGGAGGGCTTCCTCTTGCTCGTTTTTAACTTCTTTATCCATTTCTCTGCCTCGTATAATTATCTCCCACGTTATTTTTTCTCTCATACCCACGAATTCCAGGGCTATTCGTACCTTCTCTTTGTTTATTTTGTTATTAATTGCTACCCGTATTATTTCGGGCGGCTCCTTCCTCTCTTTAATTTGTTTTAGGGCCTTCTCCGCAACTTCGTATATACCTTGATCCTTAACTTTTGCGACATAGGTATACCATTCTCTCCTTACAGTTGCCATGGAGCTTCTGTTCCCATTTTCTATGTACTCTACGTTTCCTTATTGACAGCCCTCTATGATTTCATGCACTTCTTCTCCGATGGTGCGTATTACACTTTCTATTCCACCCTCTTTTATTTAATTTTTTGTTACTTTCAGGCGTTCTTTCTTAGCTATTATTTCTTGCAAACCCCCTTGTTCCCATTTTGTTTTTTCATAGACTGTTTCCTCCCACCTCTTTTCATATATTTGGTTAAAGTCATTTATATCCCCCCTTTGTTTAATACTTCAATTATCTTCTCAGTCTCCTTTCTTTGCTTTTCTCGCTCTATTTTTATTTTGCATTTTTCGCATCTAATGCTCTCCTCCTCCGCTTGTGTCTTCTTACTTTGGTTTAGGCTAGTTTTGTTCTGATTATATATTTCCCCAATCAAATTTCTAGCTTTTATTTTGTGTTCCCCCTGTATGGGACCTTTATTGTTTAATATTTCCAATACTTGTTTTAGCTTTCTCAGGATCCTTTCATTTTCTGTCTCCTCGAGGTATTCGGCGGTCTCTTCCCTCTTCTCTTTTTTGAATCTCCCGTTTTCCTCTAGGCTATCCCCTTTTCTTTTTTTGGACTGTTGTATTGCTTCGTAATCCTCGTCGTCAAACAGTAAGGCTTGAAGAATGCTATCTCCAGTTTTTTGCCAGTGTGTCTCCGTTTGCTCTTATCTTTTATTTTCCTCTCCTTCCACTTCTATTTTTTCCAACAAGGGTTCCCCCTCCTCTGCATCTCCTTCTTTCTCTTCGTCTTCTCTATTAGTTTCTTCTAGCATGTTGTCCAATAATGTCGAGTGTGTTGTGGGACCCGACCTCTTTATTTTTGGCTGATTCTGATGCCACTTTAACATTTCTTCCTCAAACCTCTTTTGCTCCTCTATTTCTTCCATTTTGCATTTTTTTTTCAGATGTTATGATCGCTCCCAGGTACTTAAATTCTTTGACGACTTCAAAATTGTATTAATTAATTGTTACGTTTTTTCTAACCTTTGGTCTTGGGTACTTCGTAACCACCATGTACTTGGTCTTGTTCTCGTTAACCTTAAGACCAACTCCCTTGGCTCCGTTCTCGAATAGAGTGAAAACTTCTTTTGCATCTCTGGTGGATTGTGCAATTGTGTCCACGTCATCCGCAAAGTCTAATAGTATTTTTGATCTTTGGAATTAAGGTAAACATTATAAAATATAAAAATATGATTTCAGGATTTTGTCAAAAACTTTAAACGTGATTTACTCAAAACTGTTCAAATGAGGCTTAGGTCCCTTATTGCCCCAACCTCTTCAATTGAAAAATTTTAAACTAGACAAGCTGAAGATGTTGATATTTTAATTATAAATAGTGCAAAATATATGGCATCTGCATAATATGATAGTGTGGTTATAGTTGTACAAAATATTGATCTCCTTATTATCTTATCGTTATTAGAGGAGGAGCATGAAAATATACAGGGTGTCCAGAAACTCTCCTGACAAACGAAGACCAGATATTCCTCAGATACTTTTAAGATAATTCAACCCAATTCATCTAGTCCGAAAATGCTTCCAAAGGGAGAGCCCTTTAGACGGTGCTTTGTAATTAGTTTTTTTTTAATAGCTCCAGAACGCTTCGACTTCTACCGAAAAACGAAAACTGGTCCGCCTATTCACCTTCCAGAGGTAAATCGAATCTAACAATTGTGAGTTACTAGTACCGGTTATAGGCGTCCGTTTTGGGTAGGGTAATGGTAATTTTATTGCATATCTTTTCTGTCTTTAACTCTTAAATATTTTTGACACTGGATTATTAAATTCTGAGGTATTCTACTACTAAAAGACACACTTGTTTTAAGTCGGTAGGAGGCAAGTTTTCTAGAAAAATCGTTTTGAAAATTTTTGGTTTTTTGAATTAAAAAAACTAAAATTTTTTTAAAATAAAACGGTGTATTTTATCAACTTAAAGCAAGAGTAACTTTTAGTACTAGAATACCTCATAATTTAAGAACCTAGTGTCAAAAATACTAAAAAATTTTCCTTGAGCCTGGCGCGTGGCGCAGAAATTTGCTGCGTAAACTTAATTTTTCCAGATAAAGTGTTAAAGGGTATGCTATGTAGGGGATCTTTTTGAAATTCCCTTATTGATTAACTTCAGTGGATACCCATCATCGTCTGAAATTCAAGTACAATTAGTTAGTTATCGCACTCTGTTGTAGATAGTGCACATTTCCACGTGATATAACCAAGTTCCTGTTCAGGATGTTTCCGAGGCAGCTAGTTCCTCACCAAAAAGATGAAAATCCTGCTAAACTTGGTAGATGCTGCAATTGTTACAGTTAATAAATTAAGTCGTAGACGTCTATACAATGTACAAAATGTAAACAAAATGTTACTTGTAAACGACATTATAAATCTAATATTGTCTGTACAAATTGTAATGATC
Source organism: Diabrotica virgifera virgifera (assembly GCF_917563875.1). NCBI lineage: Eukaryota > Metazoa > Arthropoda > Insecta > Coleoptera > Chrysomelidae > Diabrotica > Diabrotica virgifera. The sequence goes on from NC_065449.1 coordinate 122,376,557, forward strand.
ACATAAATTAAAGTTTTTTTGAACAATGTATTAAAATTATGTAAAATAATAAAGCTTTTTTATTTTTTGACAAAATATAATGATACAGTTCTTCTTCTTCTTCTTGCAGTACCGTCTCCTATCGGAGGTTGGCTACCATCACAGCAATCTTAACTTTGTTGGCTGCAGCTCTGAACAACTGTATTGAACTGCACCCATAACACTCTCTTAAATTTCGCAACCAGGAATTACTCCTACGTCCCACATTTCTCTTTCCCGAGATTTTTCCTTGGATGATGAGTCTTAGCAGAGAGTACCTTTCTCCTCTCATTATGTGGCCTAGTTATTCCAGTTTTTTCGTTTGTATGTTTTTATGACTTCGCATTCCTTCCCCATCTTCAGCAGAACATCTTGATTTGTTACTCTTTCTGTCCATGGTATTTTCCACATTCTCCTGTAACACTACATCTCGAATGCCTCAATCTTTTTGATGTTTATCTTTTTCAGCGTCCAAGCTTCCATGCCGTACAGCAGAACGGATAAAACATAGCACCTGAACATTCTTGTTCTTAAGTTTATATTTATGTCCCGGCTGCATAGGAACTTTTTCATTTTGATAAACGATTGTCTCGCTATCTCTATTCGCCTCTTGATTTCTCTTTTCTGGTCACTAGTGTCAGTGAAGCAAACCCCTAAATATTTGTAGGACGTAACTCTTTCAACTGGCTGATTATTTACTGTTAAATTCACATTGGTGTATAGTTTCTTCGTTACAATCATGAATTTAATCTTTTTGATGTTCAGTTTTAGACTATATTTATTGGTATGAGTGTTTATGTTTTCCATCAAATACTGTAAATTTGCTAGGTTATCTGTTACTATTAGCGTGTCATCAGCGTATCGTATATTGTTAATTAACTCTCCGTTAATGTTCATACCAATATTTTGCTCTAGGAGTGCTTCCTGACATATTGTTTCGCTATATATATTGAATAGTAGTGGAGAAAGCACACAACCCTGACGCACACCTCGACGAATCTCAATTTATTCGGTTAATTCATTATCAACCTTGATTTTTGCTGTTTGTCCCCAATACAACCTGGATATAATATTAATATCGCGACTGTCGATGTTTTTGCTTCTTAGGATTTCATACAGCTTTTGGTGTCTGACTTTATCAAAGGCCTTCTCAAAATCTATAAAACCTACGTAGAGGTCTTGGTTTACATCCAATCATCTTTGCATTAACACACTCAGACCAAACAAAGCTTCCCGTGTTCCCAGTCCCCTTCTGAATCCAAACTGTGTGGCGCTTATGTCCTCTTCTAGTTTATTAAATATTCTTTTGTGAATTATTTTTAAAAATACTTTCAGTGTGTGGCTCATCAATGCTATAGTTCTGTGGTCTGAACACTCTCTGGCGTTATTCGTCTTCGGGATTGTGACAAAAGTAGAGGAGAGCCATTTTTTTGGTATGATGCCTGTTATATAAATTATGTTAAAGAGGTTCACCATTATTTCAAGTGTGTCGTCGTCTATAAGTTTCAACAATTCTACAGGAATTTCATCTGGTCCTGCAGCTTTACCCCCTTTAGTGTTCCTTATAGCATATTCTATCTCGCTTTTTAGGATTTCAGGCCCTGTTGTGTCGTCTACAGGTTCTGCCACTGCTATTCCTGGTCTTTCGTCTGCAAAAAGTTCTTCAATGTATTCTGTCCATCTTGCCAGTTTTTGATTTAAATCCGTAATTATTTTATCTTTTTTGTCTTTTACGAAGGATGCTTGTTTCACTTTTTTACCTGTTATTTCCTTGATCTTATTATGCATGTTAAAGCTATCGTACTTTCTTTCATATTCTTCCATTTCCTTGCAGTTTTCCAGAACCCAACTTCTCTCTGGTTTCTCTAATTTTTCTTTTAATCTCACGGTTCACTTCTTTGTATTTTGTCTTGCTGTTTTTATTTCTTTGCCTTTTGTCCATGAGGTCCAAAATTTCGTTTGTCATCCATTCCTTTTTCTTAATTTTGCTTGGAGCTAAGGAGCCTTCACCAGCTGTCATAAGGGCCTTATCTATCTCCATCCATTTGTCCTCTACATTGTCTGTGTTCCTATTTTTTGGAGCGAGGTTTCTAAGATTGTTTTTTACCTGTTCTCTTGTCCTTTCCAGTATAGTTGCGTCTTTCAGTTGCTTAACGTCTATCTTTTGTTTGGCTGCATTTTTCTGTAGTTTCTTGAATCTTATATTTACTACAGCTACCACCGGATTGCGATCCGATTCTATATCAGTGCCGATTTAGGCTTTTGTAGACGTGATGGAGTTTTTAAACCGGCTTCTGATTAGTATATAATCGATTTGATTCCTGACGATGTTGTCTGCATTATCCCTTGGTGATGTCCACGTGTACAATCTACGGTTTGGTAATCTGAACATTGTGTTCATTACTACAAATTCTTTTTCTTAACAAAATTGATACAGTTAATCAATAATAAAAAAGTGTCAAAGACAATAAGGAACTATATGGCAGTAAATTGCTGCTACGCGCCCGACGCTGTAATTTTTAAGGCGCGCCCAGCCGAAGCTTAAAAACGAAACCGATAAAGCGCTAAAATAACCGTTGCCCTACCCAAAACGTACGTTTGACCGGTACTAGAAATTCGTAAATGATAAAATCGATTCATCTATAAAAGATAAATAAACGTACCGATCATCGTTTGTCTCTTCGTTTGTCTAAATAGTTTCTTTTTTGAAAATTTTTTCAAATTAAAAAAAAAGGGAAAAATTATCAACCCGATTTTTCTAGAAAACGGTGAATCATATCTTTTAGTACTAGACAACTTCAGAGTTTAATAATCCAGTGTCAAAAGTACTAAAAATTAAAAACAAAAAATTTATGGAATAAAATAGCCGTCGCCCTACCCAAAACGAACGTCTATGACCGGTACTAGAAATTCGAAATTGACGGTATCGATTTATCTCTGGATGATAAATAGGCGTACCAGTTTTCGTTTTTCTAAATAGAAGCGTTCTGGAGCTATTTTTAAAACACTAATTACAAGACGCCATACTTAAGAAGCTCGAGCTTCCTTAGAAAGCATTTTCGGACTAGATGAAGTGGGTTAAGTTATCTTCAAATTATCAGTAGTAATTGCACAAGAGCTCTGAAATTATTGAATTTTTCCTGAGTGACACTTTGACAGTTTTAATTTCACGAGCCGAAGGCGAGTGAAATTATGTCAAAGTGTCACGGGAGCAAAAATTCTATATTAATTTCAGAGGTCGAGTGCAATTTGTTGCGATTATTATTTCATGAATAAAACTGTTCCAAACCAAAATTTTATTGTAATTTATTTATGTGAGTACCATTAAACACACAGTTTTTATAAATATTTGACGATTGAAAGTCATCACTTTTATAATTTTTAAAACATTAATTGTCATTAATTTCACTGAATGTATTTTTTCGTAGCAACGAAGGGCATCTGACGTAATATACATAACGACGGGAGATTATCAAAAATTATCGATTTAATTCAGATTTCTGTAGCTTTCTATTGGTCAGAATCTCCTATGAATGAAATAATCAGTAGTAATTGCACAAGAGCTCTGAAATTATTGAATTTTTCCCGAGTGACACTTTGACAGTTTTAATTTCACGAGCCGAAGGCGAGTGAAATTATGTCAAAGTGTCACGAGAGCAAAAATTCTATATTAATTTCAGAGGTCGAGTGCAATTTGTTGCGATTATTTCATGAATAAAACTGTTCAAAACCAAAATTTTATTGTAATTTATTTATGTAAGTACCATTAAACACACAGTTTTTATAAATATTTGACGATTGAAAGTCATCACTTTTATCATTTTTAAAACATTAATTGTCATTAATGTCACTGAATGTATTTTTTCGTAGGAACGAAGGGCATCTGACGTAATATACTTAACGGCGGGAGATTATAAAAAATTATCGATTTAATTCAGATTTCTGTAGCTTTCTATTGGTCAGAATCTCCTATGAATGAAATAGTCTAAGAAATCTCCGGTGTTTGTTTTTCGGGAGAGTTTTTGGACACCTTGTATATTATCTTACAAGACAAGCATAGGAAAAGTCACTGCGAAATTATACCATTATAATAGCTTCAAATTACGTCATATTAAAAAATATCTAGGCTTCATCCACGCATTAGTGGCTGTGATACCATATGTTCTGTTTTTGGTATTGGTAAAAAGAAATTTCTCAATTTCATCAATATGAATTTTTTATTTTGGAAAAGTACCTAACTACGTTTTTGAATCACAATGCAAATTCTGATGATATCGGTTCTGCAGTTAGATGCATTGTTAAATTGCTATTCGGAATAGAAATGCCGATTGCCAAGGTTCCTATCGCTATAACTTGTTTCATAAATACATTCTACAAGTGCAAAATTTACGTTATCTTCATTGCCACCAATCACTGATGCTACGAAACACCATGGCTTACAATTTTACCTGTAAATGCAACAGCGAAAAAATGATATTATAATATATTATATATTTATATACAGGGTATCCCAGACTAATTTACCCTCGCTATATCTCTTAAACGAATAGAGATTTTCTAATGGGACAAATGGTGTTATATTCTACTTGTAATGCACTTTAATATGGCGTACAAAAAAATCATCCGCTAAATAATCATCTCTTAATTACAACCCCTAACTTTAATTTTTTTGAAAACACCCTGTATATTTTTTTATACTTTTGGACGTGGTCTTATATCGTCTATTCAACACATTTTTTGAAAATAAAATCGGTTCGTAAATAACCAAGAAAATATCAGTTTAGTCTTGTTAATTGGGCCATGTTAAACAAAAAGCAACCAACCCTCAATTTGTAAATTAAGAGAAAATTAACTTTTGATGTTTTTCTAAATATTTAATTTTCCGTCGTATTTTTTTAAACGATAACTTCAATAATCAATAGCTTAATTTTAGAGCAATTTTATCATAGTAGTATCAAAATTATCCTAATAAATTTTTACAAAAAAAATAGCCATATTGAGGGTTGGTTTCTTTATGCTGTTGGAAATATATCTAATAAAATGCAATTTGCAAAATCCAACCATCCCACAAAATCCATGAATAAAACCGAATAATTTCAGTCAACTCAGCAATACCATACAGTGGAATTTCTACTATTAAACATAATATCAATACAAATAAAAAATATGCGATAATCAGTCAAAACAACAAACCATAATATTTAAAACGTAAGATAAACATAGCCTTAATCCTAAAACTTACCATTTTCTGCAATTTCGCGAGCCGCTTTAATTATTTTAGCAGTTCTTGATTTAAACATATTTTTCGCATTAAAGATTCAAATATTTCTTTATAATATAATAGATATAACACAACAAATATTTTAATATTTAAGCACGAACTAATATTGGTCAGTACCTACACGTAAAAACAAAAAGATGCAACATTCCAGGAACCGTAATCGGCATAACAATATCAACCCACTTGGCTGGTACTTTTCGACAGTGCAATGTAATAATATGTTCAGTCCAGTGATATACACAAACAATCCAAGTGGGTTGGTTGTCTTATGCGAAATCTTAAGTGAACTATTATTAAACAGAAATAATTTGGAGTAGTATTTTTCATGGTTTAATATTTAGAATGGCTTGGTTGCTTTTTACACAATGTAGAATACACATTTTTAAATCGATATGTGACATTATCTTGTTTTCCTCAAAAATGTGGGTTGGTTGCTTTTTGCATAACAAGGCCCAATTATGTGTCCCAGACTAATTTATTAAGGCTATATCTCATAAACGAATAGAGATTTTCGAATGGGAAAAAACTGATCTATTACATTTGTAATACACTTTAATATGGCGCAGAAAAAAAATATTCCCTAAATATTCTTCCCTTAGTTACAACCCCTAACTTTATTTCTTTTAAATAGCACCCTGTAAGTTAGGGATGAATATTTAGGGGATGAATTTTTTCTACGCCATATGAAAGTGCATTACAAATGGAATAGATCAGTTTTTGTGCCATTCGAAAATCTCTATTCGTTTAAGAAATATAACCTGGATAAATTAGTCTAGGACACAAAATTTAACAAAAATATACTGATATAGTCTGTTCGCTAAACTCAGACGCAACTTTCTAGATATTTTAGTCGGTAATTTTGCCAATTTTAGTAAAATTGGCAAAAAATAATTACTAAATAGTTAATAATCACTAAATAGTTATTAATTTTGCCAATTTTTGCAAAATTGGCAAAAAACAAAAAAATTATCGACTAAAATATCTAGCCAGTTGCGTCTGAGTTTAGCGAACCGACTATAGTTTGTAGGTTATTAACGAACCGATTTTATTTTCAAAAAATGTGTAGAATAGACAATAAAAGAGCACATCCAAAATTATAAAAAATATACAGGGTGCTATTAAAAAAATTAAAGTTAGGGGTTGTAATTGTAACTAAGGGATGATTATTTAGGGGATGATTTTTTTTGCGCCATATTAAAGTGTATTACAAGTAGAATATATCACCTTTTGTCCCATTCGAAAATCTCTATTCGTTTAAAAGATATAGCGTGGGTAAATTAGTCTGGGACACCCTGTATATTATATATATATTATGTGTTATAATGAATACATATTTTTTATATGTAATACTTTTGATTCACTTGACTTGAACTTGACAAAAAATGTTACAAAACAATATTTGCGAAATAATGCTGTGAGTAGCGAATTTTGAAAAATCATATTTCGGAAATTAGGAATTTCGAGGACTTATACAAAACGTCGTTTTAATGAGGAAGGCTAGTAGTTTTTTGCTGTGAAGCGATTCCTATACCTATATCCCGGAGGAAAAAAGTTAGGGGACAAAAAATAAAATCGCTTTGTTTCGTGTTTTTTTGTTTCGTTTTTTGGAAACATTTCTATAAAAAATATTCTAGACTTTAGACGGGGCCATTTCGATAGTAAATTTAATATGAAGTAAATTTTTTGTAAATTTGTATATACGAAAAGTGCATAGATCTAACCCTAATATACCGTAGTGCATAGGGACTTATTCACCCCTTTCCCAAAAACGCACCCCTGTGAATGGTAGCACTCCGCGGTTTTTTCATACTTAGAGGTCGACTGACTATAGGCAACAATAAATCCCCTTTAACGTTGTACTTACTTTTAGCCCTCTTATATTAGACATAATCAATAGCCTATAATCGGATCTATAATAATGTATTTTATCCGCACTACGTAAAAAATCAAGAGGCACTGGCAATCAAGTGTTGACCGCTCAAGTATCGCACGTGTACTGTATTTTAATATTCATATGTTATTTTTGGATTAAATTGTAAGAGTAGATATCTATAAAAAAAAACAAATTAATAACTTACCTGTCGAACAAGTTCTCCGACCATACCATCCCATCCACCTTTAACTTCATGATTTTCTGCTCCATATTTTCCATCTTTTACTATCCGTAGCTCATCTGAAATAATATAGAGTAAAACACTAAGTACCACTAAGAGTAATTCACTAATTACACTTCTCCAAGAAATTAACGCAAACATTTCATTAGATAAAAATAATCGAGGTAAGATGCCTAAATTCAGCAGATGTAGGTGGTGACCATAGCCCAGTATTATGTAAAATTAGAATCATCATGAAATACTTCACGGCTAAGAGAGTGGCACCAATACAAACAAAAATCAGAGTCTAAGGACTAAATACGGAATCTACGAAATACTTATACAGAAAAAGAATATCAAAGAAGATTACTGGGAATGGAATATTAGAAAACGATTACATCGAGGAAAGCTGGGAAAAGCCCAAAAGTAACATAATTAAAGCAGCAACAGAATCACTTGGAAATAGGAAAGTAACGAATACTAATATATCAAAAAAGAAAACCCCATGGTTTCGAGAGGAAGTGAAGATAAAATATGAAGAAAACAAGAAAGCCTTTTTACAATAAAGAACAAAACAATCGCAACAGGCATACAACCGCTATAAACGAATTAGAAACGAAACGAACACATTAGTCAGACAAACAAAAAGGAAATACTGGGAGAGTTTCTTAAAACAGATGGAACACTACTTTTACGGAACACAAAAGGAAATATGGAGAATGATCAGAGGCCAAAAAAGAGATGAACGAACTAATAAAAACGAAACACATTCAGAAGTAAACTTGGGCAGACTATCTTCGATCTCTGTTTGCTAAAGGTATATTTGCTCCTATAACGAACAACCAGCACCTGAAAAAACAACAAACAAAGAAACAAACATTGAAGAAGCAGAGTTAACGGAAGCATTAAGGAAATTCAAAAATAGAAAATCACCAGGAGAGGACAGAATATCGAATGAACTCCTAACAAGATTCTGTGTCTACACAAAAAGATGAAGGTCAAGAAGATTTCATTAGCTTCAATAAGACTCCCCGTTATAATAATAGGTATATATATTTTGCAAGCTTCTTTTATATGCTATTTGAAAACTCCAGATTTATTGACCGTATTTTATGGCTATAGTTTTTTTGCAACCAAACACAAAGAAACAAAAAATGTTTTAATTCAATTTCAAGTGTGCAAAAGTTTTATTCGGCTATTGTTGAATTGTCCATTATTTTTATTTCTGTTTATTATGGAGTGTCAATTCCGTAATTTAACCCGCTATGAATGTGCTCAACCAGTGCTACTGTAGGAACAAAGTTGGAGTTACGGAAGAATTGGTCGTCGATTTAATGTGTCCCACGGATATTAGAAAGATTTCTGGAGACGGGTAATCATACTCCCAGATTAGAGCAAGGAAGAAACCAGGCAAATGCTAATATACAAGATCGCTTTTAAAAAATGTCTGTTCTTCGACAACGTTTATCACATCGAAGTCTGCATTTAGCTTCGATATCTAAATGCTTCACAAGATTTGTACTGAAACTGTTTGCCAGAAACTTAGGGAATACAACTTAATACCTAGGTTCGTCGCCCAAAATCATCTATCAACTGCAGTGTATTGACGGGGCAGACTACGTTTTGCCAAAGAACACGTTAATTAGTAGATGCTGACTGGGAACGAGTGTTATAAACTCATGGCTCCCGATTTTGTTTGTACAATATTGACAGACGTGTTCGTACTGTTCAAGTGTTGCGCCGACCCAACGAACGATTTGCTTAGTGTAAATTTTCACACACCATATTATTTGGTGGAGGATCCGTTATGGTGTGGGGTGTCATTCCTGTGACCGCATGTACGGACCTAGTGGTCATACAAAATAAAACTGTTACACCTGAAAGGTACATATTGGAGATCCTGGAGCAACATGTAGTACCATGTGCCCTTATATTGGCGAAAATTTCTTACTAATGCAAGATAATTCCAGACCCCACATTGCACAGGTAGTCAGAAATTATGCCGAAGAGCAGAACTAGCATAGAAACTCACACTATGGAATAACCAGCACGTAGCCTGGACTTAAATCTGACTGAAAATCTCTAGGATATCCCTGGTTGGCGATTAAGAGCGTCACCGATCAATCCAACTGAACAAATTACAGAAAGTTGGAGAGGCTGATCCAGATTTGGAGAGACCAAAATGAAATACAGTGATTAATTATTTTAAGTGTGGACCGATGATATAATGCTGGTATACGTAGTAAAGGTGGAAAACACTTGTTATTAAGACTTTTTTTCATATTCTAGTTTACTTTTCTTAACATTATTTTTGTTCGAATTTTCCGTTTTATTTTTTTTTTCTATTTTATTTCAACTTAAAAGATGAATGATAGATTGGTATACTTACTAATAAAGTGAAGAATAAATCTAATGAAGTTTCATTTTCTACTCTTTGGCTGTTTACAAAAAATGAACCTGATTTATTTGTCATACGTTAATTTCTTGGAGAAGTGTGTTTACGACATTTTTAAAACGGAACGAACATATTTGTGGTTTACATCAGTACAAGTTTTAGTAGACAATAATTTTAGAGTTTATAGAATATTAATCGAAGTATATAAATTGTCTACCTGATAATATTCATTGTTATTCCGATGTACTTTAGTGGTCTTAACAAAAATATCGACTATACTATTAGCCCAATAAATGACCGTTTTGGAGTGTAATTTCCAGGGGCAACTCCGAATTGCATGAAAATTTGGATTTAGGTTCTACTTACCCTCCACTTCAAAGTTGAATTTGTGCCGTTGGTTGTTTTTACTTGTGGGGTGATATTTACCCCTTCTCGGGGGGTGAAAAACGCGTGTTTAAAATAAGGCCGGAAATGGATAAATTGACTTATTTTAAGCACCTTTTGTTCTATCAATTTTTTTACGTAAGTCAATGCTTTTCGAGTTATTCGCGATTTAAAATGTTGATTTTTCGACAAAAAAACTACGTTTTCAGACCGTTTTTCCAAAATAACTCAAAAAGTAAATATTTTATCGAAAAAAATATTTTAGCAAAAGTGTAGCCCATAAAAAAAAACGAAAAAAATGGTGAACCAGTAAAGTCTACAATTTGAGTAGAAGCAAATTTGTAGCTCATGAAAAATACGTTCTTATTCGTCTAATTCCAAATCGAATAATTCAACGCCAAAATCACCGAAGAAAGAAGCGTTTTTTGGAAAAATCTTATTTACGTTTTTAAAGTATCGAAAAACAGCTTATTATTTGTTTTCTACAAAAGTTTACAGCATCAAAAATAAACGACTTACAATGAAAAAAACGTCGGCCCCTTTTTTTGGTAAAAAAATCGTGAAAACCTCCCTCTATTTAGCACCCTAAATGAAATTAGTCGTTTGGCTTTACCATCTATTTTAATTGTATGTGTATTGTTTATATGATCTGTAAGTTTGATTGGTTTGAAGTGCTTATTTTTAAAAATATTTGGTTTTATAGTAAAAAAAATTGTAAAAAGCTTTGAAAAATTTAATTTTTTCAAAATAACTTAAAAAGTATTAGTGATAAGAAAAATCTTAAAGAGTAAAAAAATGTAGGTTTTGCTATTATAAATATGCTAGCTTCATTTTGTTCTCCGTAAGACAAAAATTGGTTAAGATATGGCTGTTCAAAATTTGCATACACTCGTGATTAGTGACCCATTCAAGCTTTATAAATTATAACCCTTTCAAAAATAAACACTTTAAAGCGGTGAGACTGACAAATCATATAAAAAATAGATAGGTAAGTAAATTGTTTGTGAAGCGGTAGCGATTAATTTCATTTGGGGAGCTAAACACGGCGAGATTTTCATGATTTTTACAAAAAAAGGGGGCCAACTTTATTTTGAGCGCAACTCGCTTATTTTTAATGCTAAAACTTTTGTCAGCAATTAAATCAAAGCTTTTTATAAACACTTTAAAAAAGTTTAAATGGGTTTTTCCCGAAAAGTGCTTAATGTGTCGGTGATTTCACCTTGAAATATTCGAATTGGAATTAGACTAATAAGAACGTATTTTCATGAGCTACAACTTTGTTTTTATTTGATTGATAGACTTTACTCATACACCATTTTTTTGGGTTTTTTTATAAGCTATACTTTTGCTGAGAATATTTTTTTCGATAAAATATTTACTTTTTGAGTTATTTGCGAAAAACCGTCTGAAAACGTAGTTTTTTTTGTCGAAAAATCTACATTTTCAATGGCAAATAACTCGAAAAGTATTGATTTACGTAAAAAACTCTATAGAACAAAAGTTGCTTGAAGTCAGTCAATTTATCCATTTCCGGTCTTATCTTAAACGTATGTTTTTTCACCCCCGAGAAGGGGTGACTGTAACCCCCCAAGTAAAAGCAACCATCGGCACAATTTCAACTTTGAAGTGGAGGGTAAGTAGAACCTAAATCCAAATTTTCATGCAATTCGGAGTTGTCCCTGAAAATTACACGGTATCGCCGAATTTCCCGTTCATTTACTGGGCTATATGTTTTAATTTTTCAAATAAAAATTAACGTGAGATGAAACACTATTCAATATTAATATACAACAAATTTCAAAAACTTACAATTAATTCCAAGTTTCTGGGCTATTAAATTGGCCAGATCTTTGCAGTAGCCTTCAAACTGATCATTTCCTACGAGGGTTTCTCCCAAATCCGGTGTTTTCCTCATAATGTAGGGCTCTTCCTGAAAATAACAGTTTCAATAGATTTTATAAGGCTTACCGTAAAAGCAGCCAAATCTCAGTTATTTGCATTTCAATATTTCTAAGTTTTGGTAACAATGGCTGAATCTATTGTCATGTATATTTTACATTGTTGACATAACTTAATGATGAGAAACTCGTTATACCGTATGTCCCTGTAAGTTGGAACCGTATGGAAAACCTTTTTATTATTAATTTTACGAAAAGATCTTATTCTTCATAAAACGTTCTGCATGGTCTAAAACTTAGGACTAAGCCATCAGATACAAACTTTTATGAATATTATACGAGGTATGTAAAAAAATATGAATTTCGCTCAAGAGTAAAGTAGCTCTATTTTTCACAATATTGAAAATTGTTATTCTGAAAAGTTGTTTAGAATTAAGAAGTCTATTCTAATACGCAATTACATCCCTATATTTAAAATAAAATTGACTGATTTTTTTTAAATTATGGATAAAATCATTATTTTCACTTATTTCAATTATGACAACTCTTTTATTACGAAAAAAAATTGTTCTTAAAACGTTCTGCATGGTCTAAAACCTAAAATATAACCATCTTATATCAACTTTTATCAATTTTATACGAGGTGGGCCTATGTCAAAAATGATGAATTTCTATCAAGAGTACCTTGATCGTTCACAAAATTTCAATTAGAAGGATGTAATTACATATTGGAACATAGTTCTTAATTCTAAACAACTTTTCATAATTAGAATTTTCGATATTGTGAAAAATAAAAGTATTTTATTTATTCTTGAGCAAAATTCATATTTTTTGACATGCCTCGTATAAAATTTGATACAATCTGGTTGTATATTATAATAATAATAATAATATTTATTCATCCTTTAAGACATACAATGTATAGAACATGTCATTAGTTTTACAAACAAACAAACAATAAAAAAATTAATACATTTATTTTTGTAAATATTTTAAGGTTTTGATAACATTTAATAACATTTAGGTAATATTTCTGTCCGAAACAAACTCTTCCACAGTAGGGATGGCGGTTTTTGACAAAACACCGGTTTTCGGTTATACCGTTTTTTTTTGCTTACGGTTTAACCTGGCGGTTATAACCGGCCAAAAAAAAACCGGTTTTTGGAAAAACCGGTTTTCGGTTTTTTAATCCAATAGGTTACAAAGTTACATTTACAATACACTCTAGTTTGCGATACTCCATTCGACTCTATATCAATATGATCAAAATTAGTACTATCGATCAAAACATGTATTACTTTTAACACGTTTGTAATATATCTATTTGTAGAATAGGTACATTTTAACTCATTTAATACTTTCTGTATGAGTGTATCATTTTAAAAACGCAGCGAAATTCTTGGAGATTCGTATTCGTAATCAGTAATTCGATATTCATAATCAAAGCAATATTTTTTGTACTCAGAAAAAGTCATTCATCCACTTTCAATGTCAAGCGTTAAGTGTGAAAAATAGATGATGTTTGAGAGTTTGCGTCTAATTCAACCAGATCACTTCTTATGTAAATATTATGATTACAAATACCTTTTCAAGGAAATATTATAATAAAACTTAATAATTGTTTCTGGCTGATGTGAGATTGCACTTTCAGTTTGCTTGTGTATTTTATAAAATAAAATAAAATTGAATTATGGTTTTGTTTGGAATAATTACTTGAGAATAATAATTATGATTGGGATCCTTAATAATACCTAACCTAATCCTAATCACCGTAAAAACCTAATAACCGGTTTTTTCTTTAAAAAGAAAAAACCGGTTATAACCGGGACAAAAAAACAACCGGCAAAACCGGTTATTGCGAAGTAGAAAAACCGGTTTTAGGTTTAAACCGGTAGGTTTTTCCCATCCCTATTCCACAGTATAATAACATTTGGTAAGCAATAAGCTTTTAATGGATTTCTTAAAGAAATATTTATTCATTGTTCTATATTTTTTTGGTAAAACGTTAAACAATCTAATGCTCATATACTTTACTGACATTTCAAATTTACTCGATCTATGACCAGGTACACTCAGCAAGTCGCCACCTCGCGTCGAATAATTGTGGAAACTATAATTCCTGTCATACATAATATGAATATTATCAACAGCATATAGTAACATTCTGAAAATATAAATACATGTAAAACTTAAAATATTATTCTTAATAAATATGGGCTTACAGCTCTCAAGAAGTTTAATTCCAAACATTTTTCGTATTATACGTTTTTGTGTTATAAATATTCTGTCACTGTTGACTGCATTACCCCATAAAACTATGTTGTAACAAAGTCTACTATAAACAAGGCTATAGTATACATTTAACAGCGCAGAGATGGGCATAATATTTTTAATACGGGATAATGCATAGTACGACTTATTAAGGGACTTACTGAGCATGTCTATGTGAACTGACCATTTTAATTTTGAGTCGAGGTGGATACCTAAAAATTTTGTATGATTTGAGGAATCCAGCAGTACATTGTTAAAACTTAGGTGTAGTACAGGATATACAGAATTTTAGTTATTAAAATATATTACTCTTGTTTTGTCTACATTTAAAATTAGGTTATTAAATCGACACCAGTCATTAAATCGAGCTAAAAAACTATTTCAAGTAGATGTTAATTTCTCATAGGTCTGTGCTAAGACCACAAGAGTATCATCTGCAAATAACGTCAGGTCCAAAACACCAAACTGGTTAGATGCATCGTTAATAAACAACAAAAAATCAGGGGTCCTAATACAGAGCCCTGTGGAACTCCCAGATTAATAACACGTTCCTCTGAAACAGCTTCATTGATTTTAACACAAATTGTGCTATCTGATAAATAATTGATTAGCCAATCTAAAAATATGCCTCTAAAACCAATATTATACAGTTTATTGCTAGCAAAACGGCTATCAAGACAATCAAAGGCACGGGTTAGATCAAAAAAGAGACCTGCCACATATTTACCTGCATCCAAAGATCTGTAGACCCTTTCACAAAATCTGCAGGCAGCAGACTTAGTGGATCTACCTGTACGGAATCCATGTTGACAATCGCTTACAATTCTAAATCTACCCAAAAACTCAGACATACGATTATACACAATTCTCTCAAATACTTTGGAAAGTACACACAATAATAAGGAAATAGGTCTATAATTTTAAATGTCTTCCGGATCGTCTTTTTTGTAAATAGGAATAACGATTGCTTTTTTTAGAATACTTGGAAAGACTCCTTTACCTATTGATAAATTTATCAAATATGCAATGTGGTTTATTATATAAGATGACATAGCCTTTAATACTCTTATCGAGATAGAATCAAGTCCAGTGCTTTTTTTATTTTTTAAATTATTGATCACGTTCATTACCTCATTACCAACAACAGGTCTAAAGAAAAAACAGTTTTTAAGAATAGCAGAAGATGTGCAACTATTAGATCGAGAATTCCCAAAATGATTTGACAGTTTGTCTTCGGTTACTGTAGCAAAATAATCACAAAAAACTTCAGACAACTGCTTAGAATCAGTACAACTTTCACCATCTATATTTAATGCTATGTTTTTCTGGATAGACTTTCTGCCAGTTTCCTTGTTAACAAGATACCATACAGTTTTATTTTTATTACTTGAATTATTTATCAATTGATCATGAAATTTTAATTTAGATTTTTGCAATAGTTCCGCGTGGTCTTTCTTAATTTTGTTATAATTCGCAAGAGAATTGGCATCTTTTAGTTCTTTATTAAGCCAGTAAGCATTTTTTTAAATGAACACTAGACTGCTTAACTTCCGGAGTAAACCATTTTTTATTGCAAGTCTGCTTACTAATATTATACAGCTTTACTGGACAGCAATAATCAAACACATATATTAAACTACTTATAAAATTTTCAAAGCATTTATCAACATTATTGATTAAATAAATATCGTCAAAATCAGTTACAGATAGCACAGAAGAAATTTGTTTAAAGTTGTTGTCAGACAAGTCTCTAAAATATTTATAATTAGGCTAGTCATTGGATTTAGTACAGCTACTATTAATGTCTACTACATATTCCAAACTAATTGCTCTATGGTCACTTAAATGCGCTTCAAAAATATTAGAATTGCATTGAAGTATATTAGCTGTATTGGTCATAATATAATCAATCTTACTGATAGAAGTTTGGTTCAAACAATTTGTCGCTACCCTTGTGGGAACCATAGAGGTTATGCTAAGATTTGTAGCTCATTAGAACATCGTTAAAAATAATTTTAAATAAAATATTTTCCAAATAATCAATGTTTAAGTCACCACAAATAAAAATATCGTCAACATACCTATTACAGAGTTCAATCGTATAGGAAAGCTGTTTCAAAAACAAATAAAAGTCTCTCCACTGGGAGGCCTGTAGATACTGGTGACTTCAACTTTTCTTTCACAAAACATTATTTTCACCGCACTGCACTCATAATGCATTTCCACAGCGAACTGGCACACATTGATGATCTGAGATTCATACCATCATTTCACATACAGAACCGATCCGCCATGCTCATGGATAGGTCGACAATAACGGTTAGAAGATCGTAACCCGGAGTTACCATTAGAGATATTTCATCCTGCTTACACCAGTACTCCGCAGTACTGACGACAATGGGATTTTCTTGGTCAAGCAGAATTTCCAACCTTTCAAGTTTGTTTCTAATGGACGCTGTATTCAACTGTATAATTTTAAAAATTTCCGTATGTTTTGTTTCATTGTCGATAGATACTTCTACTCGATTTGCTCTTTCTTTTTCCTCAACTGAAAAAAATTTCGTATACAGGCTTTGTTTGGCCAAATCGACGCATCTAACGCCCTATTGTAGTTTGTTTTCGAGATTTCCACTTTGAAAGAAGAATATATATCAGGACGACGAGATGGAAGAGCTGAGCAGCTGGCTTCTGGCAGGTTTTTTGATAAAAATGATTGAAGGTCTTCTGCAGATATTTGCGGTTTCAGATTAAATACGTGTACGGCAACTGTTTGATCCACTCCTTCTACATTAGAATTTCCAGAATAGTTACCCACTAATAAGTTTTTTTTGGGTGTTCTTTTTTTGTAAGTCACTTTCTGCCAATCCGTAGGAATGTTACTGCGAATTTGCATGTTGGCATCTCCAGTCTTTTCGGTTCGACTAGATGCAGGTATTATATTTTGTGCTCGGTTTATGGCTTCGCTGACACCTTTAGCAGTAATTGAATTGCTTTCCTTACATTTCTCCTGGCCTATTGTTGACTCTGGTGAATTGAGGACTTGTTTATTGTTATCAGCTATGTGTTTAGATTTTTTTTCAGTTTTTTGTTAGAAAGAATAGTCAGTTTTTTCCGGACATTGTTTTATTTCTAATTGTTTTAATGAGTCAATTTGTGTATTTAATAGGAATATTTTTTCCTTTAGTTCTGATATTAAGAGATCTTTTTGTTTGATAATATATTTAAAGATGTGTATGTCTACCTTCTTTTCTGTCGAAGCAGCTAAGTTTTCGATGGCATCGAAAAATTTGTCCTCACAGTCGCCGTTTGCTTTATCTTCGGTTTTTTCACAACATTTAGTAAAAACTTTGTCAAAAATTTGTAACTCCAGTTTTTTGGCACAACTGGGATGAAAAAAGCTATCATATATTATACACTTTACCGGTGAAACAACTTTGGATTTGCATTTTCTGCAAACTATATTACCACTGACATCGGCAGTGTTATTTGTACGTACTTCTCCTGCCATGGCTACTGAGTGACTGGTTTTATACCATGCAGAACATAACTTTTAAAAACATAAATTTTGTTCGTAAAGTCAATAATAAATGATCAACTATTTTCAATGGGAAATAAGCCACAATTTTACCAAAAAAATGATTTTATTAACGTTTCGACGTTTCGTCGGGTGTCGTTGTCAAAATACAAAATAATACTAAATTAAACCCAAATGTTGTTGCTTAGAAAAGAATTCTTTTAATAATTCATTTAATCTGACTCATTTATATCGGCAATTCAGACGTGTAATATATGTACATTTTAAAGTAGAAGACTTTAAAATGATATTGCCAATATTGATGAGTTGCGTAAATGATATAAAAAATATTAAAATTAAGGTTCTCCTGTAACAAGGTCCTTTTTAAAATGTAGCGGTTTTCTCTTCAGAAATCGATTAACCCTGTAGAAGACGCGTTGCAAAAACTTACACATGTGGACGCATTGGGTCTGAGATACCTAGAAAAATTGGGTATCATTTTTCGAAACTAGTGTTCATTTCCAACATTTAGATAACATTATTCGCTTAAAACTACCAAATTAAAGTAAAATTTACAGATAAAGAACATCCTGAAACATTTTAAATTAAGATTAACAAACTAGAGGTAACAAACTGTTTTCGGGACAGAGTTTCATTTGAGACACGTATAATTTTTTTACAAAAACGGCACGAAATAGAATTTTTTGATCTTTACAGAACGCACAAAATCCACGTATCTATATTTTCAACAACTTCCAATCTATCTTCAAGTTCAGTGCCACTTATTCTAGCTGCAAGCTGACGTATTTCTCTTGGCAAATATTGTAAATGTACTTCTTACTTTCACATAGTCCATTAAAAGTTTGGTGGCAAGTGGTTTTCAAAATATTTTTCGTAAAGTATTTGTATTTTTTTATCTTAAATTAAATTAGTATATAAGACAAGCGGTGATATTTGCCAGAGTTTTTGAGAAGTCTATAAAGGATAACCATGGACCATGTACGTGTATTACGTGCAACATTATACTTAGATCCTTAGATGAGGCATTATACTGAGAGATGAGAAACCGAAATTGGCAATAAAACAACTGTATCTATTTCGATTGCCGCACTACTATTACAAATACACTGCGATGCACTCCGAAGGTACATAGATAATAATTCATAACTAACAGATAAAAATAATTTTTATTAGGCTTGCTAACATGAACCACTGGAAGTTTAAACGATAAACAAAATAGAAGGATTGATCATTATTATTGTCATCCACAAAATTCCTGTGATGTTTTAAATATATAAAAACCAATTTAATTTAATTAGTTTCCACTAATTTAATATGCATTTAACCTTCCTGGAAAGAACGAAATAATAAACTCACCAATATTGTTGTAACTATATAGGTTTTATTTCTCTCTATATGGGCGTTTGCTTTCAGTCTAACATATTTTGCAGCAATTGGGCTAAATCCAGTTTGATCGCTCCATTCAGCTACTTTCACCATTGCACTATTAACTGTCATCTCTACAACATGAAGTGTGTAATTTTGTCGTCGACCTTCTTCGCTAAAACGAATTTCTCCAGTTAATCCTTCAATTTCTACCTAAAAAAACATAAATTAAAGAAAACAATTAACTGCTGGAATTAAATTTTTGTTCAATAATAATATTTAGTATAATTATTGCAAATTGTCAAAAAATTTACTAGTTGTAAAAATTGTACATAATACTGTTTTCACCCATTAAAAAATGTGTGTGTACTTTGTGCACACGTTAGAAGTGTACCTAATTCTATTGATTTCAACGAAATAAATATATTTTAAACAATTTATTTGTATTTATTTAAATATTAAACTAATTTATATTGTTACTACTTTTCAAAATATATTATTAAAACAATACCAAAAATTAAAAAAATAGTTATTGTAATACCCTTATTCATCTTGAAATTACAAATGTAGCAACTAACTTCATACTGACGCATGACGGTCTGCGGGTAAAATTTTTTTACAGAACTTTTTGAAACTTACAATTTATTTATTTAAAGTTTTTTGCTAGTTCTCTGTGCGGCTGAGATAAAAAATAAAAACATAAAAAGTCTAATTAGGCTCTACCTAGGTCACATGACCATCTAGGGAGCTAAAAATTTCAGAAAGTGAGTTTCTCTGTATGTATGTGCTAAACGGTGACCTATATGGAATTCGAATCGAGTTGGAAGCATTTTTCATCTCTTACCCGGCTAGGCCCTTTGTAATATTGTTTAGTAGGTCCAAAATATACCGTCAAATCGGGTACCTACTTAGTGGGTAAGTAGACCAATATAGTAACAAGTAGTAACAGTCGAAGAAAAAAATAGAAATCTAGAAGTAATGCGAAGCTTCTAGATCTTGGATAGATTTTTCAATTTTTTAAAATTATGACGAGTATAAAATATGTTATTCATTTTCATAATAATGAAGCTTATATACCTACATTATGAAAAATTAAACAAATAATATCCAGACAAATAAATGAACTGAAAAACACTTGAAAATTATGAACTAGGCTCTTTTAACAAGAATACTTTTGAAAGCAGTAGATATGCAAAAAAGAGTCCACCAAAGAAATGTGATATTCTGATACATCTTTTCGACGCTCGTTTTTTATACCTTCTTTTTCATTAAACATATTACAGAAGCTATCCGCTTTTATTAGATATGATGATAAAATAAGAAGAGCTGTTGGTAAAACCCAGGATCAACTTGCTGCAATAAGTAATTGTGTAAAAACATTTGAGCCTTACGAACATCTTACGAATGAAATATGAAAAAAAAAACAGAATCATTTAGAAGAGATGTTCATTTAGACAATATATTATATTCAGTCCAAACCAGGTCGATTTTTATTCTCCTTCTAAGTCTTGGACATATGCCTCTCCCAAATCTTTCCATCGATCTTTATCCTGAGCAACATAATTCTAATTTGTTCAGACTGTTATTTTTATGTTATCTACCCATCTCATATATGCCAACATGTAGTTTTGAAGACGACTTCTAGTGCTAGATTGCTAGATTAACGTGTTTTGGTGATACCTCTAGCTCCTCTCTTAATAGCGATGGGATTTGTATTTTCGTACTACCATAGTTGCGTTGAAAGAGTGGAGCGTTTCAAATACCTCGGAGAAACAATCACTGCAGATAAAGATATCGCGGAAGAGGTTAAAGGGAGAATTCAGGCAGCAAACAGGTGTATGTATATCCTCCACAATACTATTAAATCTAAGAGCCTAACACGAGGATCAAAGATCAGAATATATAAAACAGTGATTTGACCGGTGCTTATTATATAGTGAGACGTAGACTCTGACCAAAGCAATTGAACGAAAACTTAGATATTTTGAGACAAAAATCCTCAAAATAATCTTTGGAACTTATCACGACCCTAATAGCAACCAATACCGAATGAGAACAAATGCTGAGGTCAAGCAGATATGTAAGGCAAGCGACTTAGTCCAAGAAATTAAATCTCAGCGTCTAAGATGGGCTGGCCATGTCCATAGACTCCCTAAGAACCGCCGTGCCAAACTGATCTGGTAGGAAGCCCCCACAGGGAGAAGACCCTTAGGATGCCCACGAATGCGATGGAGAGATATATGTTCAGATCTAAGAACAATGGGGCTACCCACTGACTCAACTATCATGGACTACCGTTCGAGATGGAAGCGAGTTGTGTAGTCACCACCCCGGGTTGTAGTGCTACCAGAAGAATAATAGTTGTGTTTTCATAATATTATATTAGGCATTAGTTGTCTGTATCTCGAAAGTATAAACCTATTCTATAACCAGGAAGATACTTTATCAATATTTGGACAGACGCTGACGCTGAAATAAAATCTTCATATCTGTGAAACAATCAAGCTTACACTGGAAAGGCTCCAGGTGGTGTACTGAGTACACCAGTAGTACACCTAGTAGGACAGAACCGTGGTTATCGTGTAGTGAAAAATTTGATGGACCATGATCATGAAAGTTGAAGAGAGATCCAGAGATCACAACAGATAACCTTTTATAGGCACAATAAACATAATATAACCTGGCACAGTAGGTATATATAGTCGGTTCGCTAAACTCAGACACAACTGGCTAATGATTTTAGTAAGTAATTTTGCCAATTTAGTAAAATTGGCAAAAAATAATTACTAAATAGTTAGTACATTTGCCAATTTGTGGTAAAATTGGCAAAAAACAAAAAAATTATCTACTAAAATCACTAGCTAGTTGCGTCTGAGTTTAGCGAACCGACTGTACAATTTGACTATTTTAGGAACTTGTTTGAAGGATAAACTAGACACTCCACTACCGTTGAATCTAATGTGCTGATCAAACCTTAATGTTTGTATTCAGCAGAGATATGGCGATGGTTTCTTCCAAATCTAAGAAGAAGAGAATGGTAGGTACATGTCTTTATAGAGAAAAACAAGACATGTATGATGCTAAACTAGGACAAAACTAAAGATGGTGTAGACAGTGCAGACTACAAATACAAAAAAAATATATATTTTAAAACTTAAACTTCTATATGTATTACTTTTTACACTTTTCAAACCAACAATACTAATTAATTAACATTTAACCGATAAAAGGCGAAGTTAAAGAAACTTAATTAACATCACATTTTATTTATTGATTAACCGAGTAAAAATATTTTTAGCTACACTTGCTTTAGAATTATCGTCGGATACACATACCTACACATGTTTAGCTCACACAAATAATCAATTAAATGCTTTTTAAACCCCATAACCTTAATTAGTCGTTACACGGATACAATTTCGTGTCCATGTCCAAAAGAACAATGGAAATGGTAAATAATACCATCAAGTGCTTATCTGGAATTCTCGAATTTCGTGGAAATAAACTATTAACACGCACGCAGTTAGGCAAAAATCATTTGTCGGGCAAACAAAATGAACAATTAATTAACAGTCAAGTTTTAACAAGGACATGGGCGTCAGCAGCAAGTGGACAAACTGGCTGAATCAGAATGATAGATAGGCTCTTCCAATAAACTTGATGGTCACGCTAGAACATTGAGCGTAAAAAAGTTTAGTTGTCTGGCGATTTGATGGGATTGATTATTACGAATAATGGTCAGACTAATCAAATACGTTTGTCGAAAGTCGATTGTCTATTCCAATTACATTATACCGCCCATTAAGCATTTAATCAGACGAATTATTATAACATTACCCTTTGAATTTATAAGCAAATGAATTATAATTATAGGTCTGGATCCCGCGTATGAAAAAAAAGTTGATTAATAGCAAGCTGAAAATTTGTTAATAGCTTAAGGGTGTCTCATCGGATAAACTTTGATATATGGGAACACTGTAACAGGGGCAGTTTTAACTGTGGAACAGGTTAAAAATTTGGAACGGTCAGAACACGAAAATGGCACATTTATTTTATCCGACAGAACAGACATAAACTCTCCGAACAGAGATTAAACTCTCATGCAAAAATCAGACTTCTATTTATTACCTGTCATAATTCCTGTCATTTGACATATTCTACATGTTCCACTCATTTAAACGCCCATTTGGTGATAAATAGCAGTCTAATTTTTGCATGAGAGTTTAATCTCTGTTCGGAGAGTTTAAGTCTGTTCTGTCGGACAAAATACATGTGCCGTTTTCGTGGTCTGACCGTTCCAAATTTTTAACCTGTTCCACAGGTAAAACTTTTCCTTTTCCAGTGTTCCCATATATTAATGTTTGTCCGACTAGACACCCTTAAGCTAATAACAAATTTTCAGCTTGCTATTAATCAACTTTTTTTTCATACGCGGGATCCAGACCTATTAAGGGAAGATATCTATTTTTGTAATTATGAATTCTATTAGTATTGAAAACTTAGTTTTTATATTCAAAAAAGTAATTAATTAAATTCCACCCTTAATTAATTTTGTAATTTTTTTTTCAACAGTAGTTAAAAGAATTTTTTTAAAAACGATATGTGGGCTGTGAATTATGATTTGCAACAAAACACTAAAAGAACGCAACCTTCTTCTTCTTCTTCTTCAGTTTGTTTGCATCCACTCCTGGATGCCTCTCCATAAGCTCTCCACTCTTCTCTGTTTTGTGCAATTTGGTACTAGTCTCTCCCTACTTTAGCTTTAATGTCATCGAGCCATCGTTTTTGTGGTCTTCCTCTACTACGACTGTGTTCGCGTGGTCTCCAATGTTCAATGTTCCTCGTACACCTGTTGTTGTTTTGCCGAGCCACGTGTCCTACCATGCTCTATTTCATTTGCGCAATTCTTTCAATTACATCTTCCACCTTCGTCTTGCTTCGCACGTCCTCGTTTCGTATATGTTCTCTCAGAGATACTCCCAACATAGCTCGTTCGATTGCTCTCTGTTCTTAATCTATTGGCTGATAGCTCTGTAAAGCAGGCCGCGCACCGAATCGGCATAGAGCGATCGGATCGGCTAAGAGCAATCGGCAGATTTTGCTATACATGGAAATAAATGAGCCACCGCGCACCGCTTACCAACGTTCCACTTGGAACGGTCAGGGAGTCAATTCTCGAGAATTATCGTTCCCTAAGCGTACACGCTCACGAACGAATGAAATTGAACGTATAGTTCCGGCAATGTTAATTCTCGAGGATATTTTTAACTACTCGCTCCGATGAACGTATTCGCTCATTTTAACAGATCTATAGATTTGGCATCGTGGTAAATATTATTGAAAAGTTAGTGTTCCATGTGATAAAACTGTTTCGGTGTTTATTTAAAACCTGATTTTTCACATTCATTCACCAATATTGAAATACATTAGGTACATTATGAAAATGGAAAATGATTTCAGTTTAATAATTAGTAAAAGCCAGTAAATTTTCAATTTATTTCTTTAATAGTGAAAATAATTCATAATAATATAACAGTACTAATTAAATCTTATTGTACTAATTCAGGGTCAATTCTCAGGCCATACCTTGTGATATATTATAAATAAATTCTGACCTAATAGGTAAAATGACCTTGATCTTAAAAAAAGATTTCGTGGCACATTTTGGTAGTTGTATTGATTCCAAATAAGTTCATCATGTGTAGCGCCTGGATAACGTGTATTGTGTGTTTACATTCATTATCTTATAATTAATACATAATATGTATTAATTATAAGATAATGAATGTAAACACACAATACACGTTATCCAGGCGCTACACATATTATACATATTATGTATTAATTATAAGATAATGAATGTAAACACACAATACACGTTATCCAGGCGCTACACATGATGAACTTATTTGGAATCAATACAACTACCAAAATGTGTATATTATAGGTATATTATACCTATCTAAAAATAACTTATTTACTGTACCAATCAATTTTTGAAAGAATGTAAAATTACCAGGAATCTAACCTAAATCTATCATAAAAACGTCTTTCGCGGCCACTAAAACTTTCTTCCACTAAAATTTCAGCTTCCCTCACAACACTCATCATATTTTCTAATATCAAATCTTCCACATTAATTTTCCCAAAATCTTATTTACAACAAAAAACAGAGTTAAGGTTAAAAAGAACGCTGTTACTTTTATCGAACGTTTGATGAAGACCACTCGTTGTCGAACGATCACTTTGAGCGATGATTTCGAACGAATCGTTCAAGATTCATTCCTCCAGAATTGCATTTTTTAGAAACGTTCGCTCATTACGTCACGAACGTATACGTTCAGCGAACGATCGTTCTCGAGAATTGACTCCCAGATCGCTTCGGCTTCGGCGGAGAATAATAGCAGAGGCAAAACCCGCCAAATGATCCGATGCCGTTGGCGCTGTTGTGTATGTTTTTAATAGTATTTTATGCATTGCAAGGCACACGTGTATAATTTTTAAGAAACGCACTTTGGCTGACGAACTTCTGATAGAAAGTGTGCGGGAATATGTAATATTATATGATCCCCAAAATATATATTATCATGACACCAATAGAAAAGAAAACGCTTGGGGTGAGATAGCGAAAAAAACAGGACTCTCCGGTAAATAATAAATATTTATTTCAGCACATATTTATCCTAATATTATTTTAAATTTAAAATATATTTCCTTAATTTTAATATTATGCTTAGGGAAAATCCATAAACTGCGTCGGCGTCGTAAAAATTTTGTAGTTTTTTATAAACTCCCTCCCTTCCATCCTAAGTGTTTTTTTATAATTTCATGTTATTTCTGGATTTTTTAATTTTAAAGTTAACTCGAAAACTTTAATTACGAACGTATTCAAATCAGTATTATGATGTAACTCATTAATATCCGCGTAATTTTTTTCTTAATTCACTGCACAACTCTTTAACTTTATTTGGACAAAAGACAACACTTTTATTATCGGAATTTCTATGCTTTATTAACTGCATCATATAAATCTTGATACTTATGTTGTTTTGATTTCAACGCCATTTCTTTCATAAGAATAAATACAATGTGCTAACTAAATAGAATATCTTATTTCTATTCATTCTTTTAAGAATTGTTTCACACAGAATATTCAGTAAATAAATGGAGAGGAGTTTAATATTTATTGATGTCAGACGTTTTTCTTTATAGAACCGTTTGTTTAAACTCAGGAACAATGTCTTATTGTTTGGTATTCGGTACAAAAGTTCTATAATATGGTAACATTATGACTGTGACTGATAACAAGGAAATACGAAACGCAATAAACGTATGCGATGAAAGTAATACAAATTCTTTTTTATTCTAAAATAGGGTATAACTATTAACTATACTCGTGAACCTTTCTAAATTAAATTTAAATATATTAAACAATTCCACAAATAATAAAAATATACGACGTACTTACACCGTCGTAATAGTCCCCCTTCCCCTTTTTCCAGTTTATGGATGTTCCCTTAGTAGTCCGTTCTTTAACGGTAAATTATTGCAAAATCTCTAAATTTTAAAGAACCGCTTGGATTGACATGAAAGGGTACCCCCCGTTAAGATAGGCAAAATGCCCTCACTCCCAGAATTCAATTTTATTAATTTTTTTACTTTCTATGCAACTAAAAAATAAGATAACGCGGATTTTTAGCTCGCCACCCCCCTTACCCCTCCCCCCACAGCCAAAAACGTAGATTTTTAGAATTAATTTTTTTTAGTTGGGTTGCAATTGATTTAAAAATTTCAAAAAATTCACACGTGTAGCTGAGGCTTTCACAAAACATGTCCATTTTTTATGGACCCATGGGTCGAGTGTACATAACCTCAAATTTTTTTTTAACTTTTTTAAAACCTATAACTTTTTTTCGGAGAGGGCTACAGGTCCAATTTTTTTTGCATTTTGTGTATTTTATCAAAAGCTATGTATCTGATTTTTTTCAGATTTTTCTGTCAGGTGCGCCATCTTGAAAAATCAAGAAAACTGTTTTTTTAGGGGGTTTTTGGGGATTTTCTCCATTTTATAGACTGCAACATAGATCAACTCAAGGTTTTATTAATAGATTATGTATAATTTAAAATAATTGAGTATATTAGGATATTCAAAAGTTGGGCGAAACACTTTTAAACCCCCCAAAATCCATGTTTTTTTTTAAGTTTTGTAAGGATTTTTGCGGGTCTAATTATATTTTTTGTGGTCGATACAGACTGAATATTTTTTTAATTTTTTTTACGTTCTATATGATTTTAAAAAATAGGAGTCACTGTAATTTTAGCCCACTTCCCCTATTCCCCCTCCCCCACAGCCAAAAATGTCAATTTTTCGATTTTATTTTTTTTTAAGTTGGTTTGCAATTACAAATGTTATTCTGAAGCTATTTCTTTGTGGCATTTTTGTAATTAACTATTCTAAATGGTCATTTTTTTAGTTAAATTGTGTAAATTTAATAATTGATAATTATTAAATTATAATTTACAAAAAATTCACACGCACAAGCTGAGGCTTTTACAGATCATCTATTTTTATGGACCCGAAGGTCGAGTGTACATATTATAACCTCTTTTTTTTCTGTTTTTAATAGGTACGTATATTTTTTTGGTGATGGCTGCATGTCTATTTTTTGTGTTTTGTGTATTTTATCAAAAACTATATTTCTGACTTTTTCAGATTTTTCCGTAAGGTGCGCCATCTTCAAAAATCCGCAAAACTGATTTGTTCGGTGCTTTTTAGGGATTTTCTCCATTTTATATACTTCAAAATAGATTAACTCAAGGTTTTTTTTATAGGTTATGTATGAATAATTTGAAATAACTGAGTTTTTAGGTATATTTTATATAATTTGCTATTGAATAAACTTAAAAACCACCTGCTAGTTTTCACAATCATAAACTTGCCAGGATGACACGTTCCACAATTAAAATTACGTTTTACAATTAAAACTTCCCCTGTTTCCATACCTACGTCAAAGTTTGTCCGACTAGATACCATTAAACTATTAACATATTTTCAGCTTGCTATTAATCAACTTTTTTTGGTACGCGGGATCCAGGCTTAATATTTTTTGAGATAAATACAGCCTGAATATTCTTTTTTTCGTTTTTTTTTACGTTTGATGTGTTTAAAAATAAGCCTTAGCTCAATTTTAGCCCTCCTCCCTCTCAACCTGCCCAATAAATCATCATTTTTTCGTTTTAATTTTTTTTTCTCAGTATATCTGTTGCTCAGTTTGTCCTCAAGTAAACTACATTTAACAAAATAATTTCAAATTTTTGCAATATTTTTGTATAAAGTAAATATGTCATTGTGATATCTTTTAGGTAGGATACAAAAAACCAAAATAAAACAGAATAATCAATTTAAGAAAAATACATTATTTTAATATATCATACTTCTTGTCGTTTTGTGAATCAAAACATTTTGTTCTTTGTTCATTAGTTTGTATTTAGTAGGTACCCTAATATTACCTTACATTATACATATTCTAATTATTCAAATATGTGCTTGTACCATCAACATAACCTATATCTCTGCTCTGCCTATTAAAACGTCATTTTGCTTCACGTTTACTGCCACGTAAAACACCATAAAAAGAATAAAGAATGTATTACCAAAGAATATATAGCTTCGTATATACCCTTAGCGTATTCGGAGAGTATATTCGTTGGTATTACACTTTACAGTTCTAAAGTCTTCATCGCTGTCTTCGTCTATTACAGGTATAACATCTGTATTGTCAAAGAGTTTTGTAAGATATTCTGCTGGCTTGATGATTTTTGTAAAATATCTTCCATGCGATAAATATCATATTATGGCAGCTACATGCGAACAACAGCCTATGGTTATTTTGCCGTTTCCGCAACTCACATCTACAACAGTATCTATCGTTTAATGTTTTCCAAACCATCTTCGTTTGGCTCATAATGCAAATAGTCCATGCTGTATGCTTGTCCCCATTAGGTAAATTATTCCGATTCATTTTTTTGCACAAACTTGCTCAAAAACAGGTCCTTATAACAAATCCACAAGGTGAAAGGCAGTACCGCGGTCGGAAAATTGTTTAAACAATTTTTTAAACGAATTCAAAAAATCAATTTTTTCACTTAGGACAAATTTGTTTTAGATTCTCTGGATCAACCTGAGCAAAAAAGGCCTCTTGTGATTTTTCTATAAAATTGACTGTTGTCGAGTTACATGCAATTTAAAATTTGAAAAACGCGAAAATAGCCATTTTCAAGGCTTTAACTCGATTAAAAATTATTATTATGAAAGTCATAAAGTGACCAACTCAAAGTGTATATGTATTCGTTATAAAAGGTTATATGTATTGTACACTCGACCTACGGGTCTAAAAAAATAGATATGTTTTTTAGAAGCCTCATAAAATTTTTAAATTAATTGCAACTTTACTAAACAAAAAAAAAAATAGAAAAATTGACGTTTTTGTGGGGGCAGGGGAGGGGGGTGGTGGGCTAAAAATGCGATTAGTCTTATTTTTTAATCACATATAACGTAAAAAAATGAAAAAAAATATTCAGGCTGTATCGATTTCAAAAAATATCATTAAGCCCGCAAAAACCCTTACATAACTTAAAAAAACATGGTTTTTGGGGGGGTTTAAAGGTGGTTTGCCCAATTTTTGATAATCCTAAAATAGTTATTTCAAATTATACATAATCTATTAAAAAAACCTTCAGTTGATCTATGTTGCAGTCTATAAAATGGAGAAAATCCCTAAAAACCCCCTAAAAATACAGTTTTCCTGATTTTTCAAGATGGCGCACCTAACGGAAAAATCTGAAAAAAATCAGAGAGATAGATTTTGATAAAATACACAAAATGCAAAAAAAACTGGACCTGTAGCCCCCTCCAAAAAAAAGTTATAGGTTTTAAAAAGTTAAAAAAAAATTTGAGGTTATGTACACTCGACCTACGGGTCCATAAAAAATAGACATGTTTTGTAAAAGCCTCAGATACACGTGTGAATTTTTTGAAATTTTTAAATCGATTGCAACCCAACTAAAAAAAAATTAAATCTAAAAATCTACGTTTTTGGCTGTGGGGGAGGGGTAAGGGGGGTGGCGAGCTAAAAATCCGCGTTATCTCATTTTTTAGTTGCATAGAACGTAAAAAAAATTATAAAATTGAATTCTGGGAGTGAGGGCATTTTGCCTATCTTAACGGACATACACATAGCTAACAAGTCAAAGAAAAAAAGTGATATTGTGCCGATATGTGCTTTTGCCCTGGGAATGGTTTTCACCCCCTCTTAGGGGTGAAAAAATATTCGTCCAAAGAAAGTCAGGAAATGGATAAACTGGCTAATTTTAAGAAACTTTTGTTTTATAGAGTTTTTTCACTAAGTCAATACTTTTCGGGTTATGTGGCAGTGAATATGTTCATTTTTCAACAAAATAACCACGCTTTTAGACGGTTTTTCGCAAATAACTCAAATAGTAAGTATTTTTTCGAAAAAACATTATTAGCAAAAATATAGCCTGCAAAATTTTTTAAAAAATGGTGTATATATCACGTCTCTACACCTAGTAGAAGCAGAGTTATAGCTAATAAAATAGGTTCATATTCGTCAAATTCCAAATTGAATATTTTAACGTAAAATAACCTAAAATGAAGCACATTTCGGGGAAAACTCATTACAACTTATTTAAAGTGTTTAAAAAAAGCTTTATTTTTGTTTTACAAAAAAATTTCTAGCATCAAAATTAAATAAGTTACGCTCAAAATAAAGTTAGTCCCTTTTGGTTTTGGTAAAAAAATCGAGAAAATCACCCCCTAATTAGTATCTTAAATGAACTTAATCGTTACGACTTCACAAGTTTCTTGAATCGTGTATATATTGTTTATATGATCTGTAAGTTTCATCGGTTCAAAGTCCTTATTATTGAAAGGGCTGTAGTTAAAAGAGGTTGAACGAGTCACTGATCACGAATGTATGCAAATTTAGAAACACCAAATCTTAATCAATTTTTGTCTAACAGAAAAACAAAAAAATACATGATATTCAGAAAAGCAAATCTGACTTTTTTTTGTTTTTCGAGATTTTTGGTATCTCTAACAATTTTTAAGTTATTTTGAAAAAAAGCATATTTTTCAAAATTTAAAATTTTAAAAATTTTACTTTGAAACCAAATTTGTTCAAAAATAAGCACTTTGAATCGATGAAACTTACAGATCATATAAACATAACATAAGTAAAATAATTTGTGGAGCGGTAACGATTAATTTCATTTAAGTTGCTAATTAGAGGGTGGTCTTCCCGATTTTTTTTTTTTTTTTGAAAAAACAAAAGGGACCAACTTTATTTTGAGCGTAACTTGCTTAACTTTAACGCTAGAAACTTTTTGTAAAAGCAAAAATATAGCTTTTTTAAACAATATAAAAAACTTATAATGGGTTTTCCCCAAAACCTGCTTAATTTTTTTGATATTTCACGTCGAAACATTCTATTTGAAAATTGGTGAATATGAATCTATTTTTCATTGGCTATAACTCCGGTTCTACGAGATCCAGAGACCTAACGCGTACACCTTTTTTTACTTTTTTATAAGCTATATTTTTGCTAAGAACGTTTTTTTCGACAAAATACTTACTTTTTGGGTTATTTGCGAAAAAGCGTCTAAAAATGTGGTTATTTTATTGAAAAATGAACATATTCACTCGCAAATAACTCGAAAAGTGTTGACTTGGCGAAAAAGCTCTATAGAACAAAAGTTACTTAAAATTAGTCAGTTTACCCATTTCCGGACTTATTTTGGACATATATTTTTTCATCCCCAATAGGGGGTGAAAGTCACCCCCAGGGCAAAAGCACACATCGGCACAATATCACTTTTTTTCTTTGACATGTAAGCTATACGTATGCCAAATTTCATGTCAATCCAAGCGGTTCTTTAAAATTTAGAGCAAAAACCGTGAAAGAATGGAATGTAGTACTAGATACATAATTAATATATTTATCTATTAAGGCTATGGGTACATAATTCGCAAATATTTTACGGCTATCCCTACTGTTTTTGTCTTTACACGGCAACTTATGTGAGTAAAATTCACACTGGTATGGATATGTAAACATTACTAGAATGTCATTCTACTTTAAAATGTCATCATTAACTTAAAGAGATGGCTTTTGAATGTTCTTGGATAACTGCTATTTGTATAATTGCAAATTATTAATTCAGTTAATAAATGTGATAATTTTTTCACTAACTATGTATTCAGTGATTTTAATAATTTTTATGTACAACAAAAACTAATACCCAAGCGAGAAAGGAGGAAAAGAGTTAAAGTGATTTTTTAATAATATATTGTTACTATGGAAAGCTTACAATTTTGAATATCTTTAATAACAAAATACTTGGATCACAGAATATATTATCGTGATGTATTCTCTGCTTAGATCTTCCACAAATAATACACAATAAATAACTTTTTATTAAGTTCACGTCTTAAATCAATTATTTATCAAATACACTATAATATGTATATCAATATTCTTTAATCGACAACTCAAAATATTCCCGATGCCATGTCAAATATTTAAAATTGTCACTGATTGTCACTGTCTGACTGACAATATGCTGACAATATTCTACTCGACTGAGTGCGTTTAAGACAAAGATAGATTTGGAAAATATTACCACAGACATGGTGTCCATTTTTTTCGAATTCTGAAAAAACTGCTAAATACTTTTAAAAAACTTAAACGCAGAATGAAAGACTAAATTATTACCGAGGGCCGAAAGTCCCTTAGAATAAATAAAAAGTTAATTTTGAATGAGATATTTGAAATTAAAAATCACACTAAATTTTCTCTTAGTTTTTCACTTCTGTAATTTATTAAAATAAACATTAGAGAAGTTCTCAGGGACTTTCGGCCCTCACTATTAACGTAATCTTTTCTTCTGCGTTTAAATTTTTCAGAAATACTTATTAGTTTTCTCAGGATTAAAAAAAAAGGAATCCCCATTTGAATAGCATTGCAGCCGAAAATACGTACCCATCCTCTTAATACTTCAAAATTGATTAATTGAAAATGCGCCAATTTTATTGTACTTATACAGTGCTCTTCTTCTCATTGTTTGATTTGCGTGTATAGAATAAATTGCTATGTAGAAATGCTATCAATGGGTGTCCCCGTTTAGGATTTTGTCCTCTTCAGGGTTTGTAGTGAATGTAAAAAGTGGCCGCAAAAGCAAACAGTCCAAAAAACACTCTGGGGCATGTGTCGTGTCCTGCTGTTTCTGGTGTTCCTGGGTTTGGCCGGACGGTGGTGTCCAGAAGGCTAAAAAGACGACAAAGAAGAAAGTTTGATGGAGTTGTTGTTGGTTCCATAGACATTTACGTGTACTGTCCGTCCTTTGCTCTCGACCAGTCTCCCTAGAAACCCTTGTACAACGAGAGGCGAACCTGCGTCCCTCGTCGGCGGTCAGGAGGTGGCTTTTGAGCGCCGCGTGGACAGTGAGCGTTCGAGTGATAAAAATAATTGCGGCTATTTTCTTGGGGCGAACAGGTATAATTGTGCAATGAAGTTGGGAAACCGCAAAAAACCAACTTCTCCCTGTTCGGGGTAGGGAAGAGGATGTGTTATAGGTGGGTGCGGAAGGCTAACGGGGTAGCCTCGAGTATGTTTTCGTATTCTCCTGGGAGTTCGTCAATGCATGTTTGCATTAGAGCAGACGGTAGATGAATCTTTTTGCGTTTGGGCTTTCGGTAGAATACGTGGTCGGAAGATGAACAGGAACATTTGAGAGATTCTTGTGTGTCGGAGGGGGGAACGTTGATTACTTTACTTGTGAAGTTCCTGTTCAGAGAGTTTATTCTCTCACTGATTTTGGGGATGTTTGAGATGTTATGGATTTCGTTTGAGGGATATCTCCAGTGCTCGTAGTTGCATCTACGCAAGATTCTACGTTCCACTCGCAACAACCTCTCTTTTTGTGCTCTAGCGCAAAGAGAGTAGAGGCATGATTTGTACTCAATGACGGGTCGAATAAAGGTCTTGTAAGTGTGTATGAGAGTCTTCTTGTGTGTCTTGCCAATTCGTCCAGAGAGAGGGTTGAGAAGTATGGCCCTATTCCTCACCCTATCTAAAGTTGCCTTTAGATCTGCGTCCCAGTTAAGAGTCCTGGTGAACAGTACTCCCAAGTAGGTCGCAGTCGGGCTAAGAACAAGCCTTTCTCCCAACAATATCAGTGGATATTGGTCGTCGTCATTTTTTATGATTCTTTGTGACACAGAAGAGGCGCGAAACACAATTGTTGTTGTTTTGTTCGCGTTCAGCGTGACTCTCCACTTACAACACCAGTCCCCGACCCCGTCCAACAGAGCCTGGGCTCTTCTGTGGCTGAGTAATGGGTTGTATCGAGAGGTTGCCGTGAGTAGAGCCGTGTCGTCTGCATAGAAAGACAGCCGAGTGCCTGGGATATTTTGGTTTGTGATATCGCTGTTGTAGATGATGTACAACAGTGGTGCTAGGACTGAACCCTGGGGAACTCCAGCTTGTGGAGTGAAGGGGGTAGACTTTTGATCGCTTATTTTTACTCTGACAGTTCCGTTGTGGAAGTATGAGTGTACAATTTTGGTAAATTGTAATGGTAGCCCGATGTCCAGAAGTTTTCGAACAAGTCCGTCGTGCCAGACCTGATCGAAAGCCTTCTGCACATCCAGGAATGTGGCTATGGCGAATGAACCATCGTTGATGGTTTGAGTTACTTTAGTTGTGAAATCTATTAATGCATGTTGAGTAGATTTACCTGACTGGAATCCGTATTGGAATTTTGGTATGATGTTGTGGTTTTCGAGAAAGTTATTGAGCCTTTCTTTTAGGATTAGCTCAAGAACTTTACCCAGAGTGTTTATTAAAGAGATTGGTCTGTAGGATTCCACGTCGGTTGGGGGGTTTGCCTTTTTTCAAAAGCCTGATGGCATTGGCCACTTTCCAAGGAGTAGGGAAGTGGCTGTTTTTGAGACATGCATTGAATATTTTAGTTAGAAGAGGGATGATACTCTCTGGAAGTTTTTTGAGGCACCTTCGGTTGATGCCATCAGGTCCGGGAGCGCTGTTTTTACCTATTTGGCAAAAGCTCTCCGTTTCCCTGTTTGTGAGGGGGTCCATGATAGGATCATAGACTGGAACGTGGTAGTTGAGAGTAACATTTACTATGTATTCTGTGTGGAGTTTAAATAAGCGGTAAAAGTTCGGGTTGTCTGGAGTTTGAAAGTTGTTTTGAAGCGAATTTATGAATGCTTCAGCTTTCCCCTCTGGGTAATTGACTATGTGATTGTTGACCAACAGATGAGATGGTTGAGATAGTTTTTGTTTTGTTAGGACTTTGAGTTTGTGCCAGAATTTACTTCCGTCTCTGTAGTCCAGTTTCGAGTTAGAATCTTCCCACCGGCGAGCCGTTAGGTCAGATATCTCTCTCTTTATCCTGGCGCAGATTCGGTTGTATTCTGTTTTGATTAGTGGATTTCTGTTGGCCTTGTATTGACGTAGAAGACGTCTTTTTTGTTGGATTTTGGCTATGATGTATTGTGGAAGTGCCGAAGATATATGGGTTATTTGTTTAAGTGGGATTGCGTGCGTGATCGCCTCGGTGATGAGGTCCTCAATTTCTGTTGCACTGGTGTCGATACTATCGTTAGTATCGAGTTCGCCTAACATAGGGAGATTTTGCGTGATGAAATTTTGGAATTAAATCCAGTTAGCGTGACGATAGTCTCTTATAGTTCTTGGAGGGTTGGGTTGTTTTGGAATTAGTATGTTGGTATTGACAAGAATTGGTACGTGGTCTGACGTTATTGAGTCGCCTATGTGGCATCTATCCTTGAACCGATCCAGAATGTTACTGGTAACCAGGATGTGGTCGACAATAGAGGCCCCAGTGGCGTTCAGAAACGTGTATTCAGTGTTGGTGATTCGTGAGATAGGAAGGTCTAGTAGAAAATCTGATGCCTTCTGGGTTTTGTCGGTAATCACCAAACTGTGTATGTCTACAATTCAGATCGCCCATCAACACGGCCTTGCCGAGCGTTGAAAAATACTCTAGCAAATGCCTGTTGAGTGGTTGATCCGGGTGTGTGTAGTAAGAGACTATCGTGAGGGTTTCATTGTTGGGGATGTGCACGTCAACTGCCAGGAAGTCCACATCAGGTGGACGAAAATTTGGTGGGTATGTATGTGCGCTGTGTGGTATTCCGTGTTTCACGAGAATACCATTCCCACGTGAAACCTGACAGCGGTTTCGGTGAATGATCGAATATCCTGCGAAATGTGGATCGCTTTTCGACAGAGTTTATACAGTGCGCTGGAATAAGTGTTATTTATTTATAATATAAACTTATTTATTTTTAGCACATAAGCAAAACGCTCGGACAGGTCGATTTTTAAAATGATCATAGTATATTATAGTATCCATGTTTCGAACTTTACTCGATTCTTCTTTAGGTGACAGTCATAACTTTGATTTTTTTAATAGGAAGGTACTTACATCATGTGACACCTCATTTAATAGCTTTTGAAATACTGATTACAAAAATGTATAATTATACGTTTGAAATTAAAAATCATACTAAATGTTCTCTTCGTTCTGATCTCTGTAACTTATTAAAATAAACGTGCGAAACTGCCGATACCGAGGCCGCCGAGGTGACCGAGGCAGTGCGCGGGTACAGTCCGCCGATCGTAGCGTTCCGAGCCGACCGGTCCGAGCCGATCGCTCTATGCCGATTCGGTGCGTGTGAACCTTAAGTGTCACGGTCTCCATTCCATAAGTCATAACTGGTATAATACAACAACTGTTGAATAGTCTTTTCTCTAGATTTATTGGTACATTTTTGTTTTTCAACGCATCACTGAGTCTCCCTACTCATGTCCAAGTTATTCGGATTCTTCTGGTTATCTCTGCCGTTTGATTCTGGTTGCCTAATTTAATTGTGTGACCTAGGTATATATACTCTTCAACACTTTCGATTTCACTTCCATCTAAGTCGAATGTGGTATTTTGATTTGTCATCACTTTTATTTTATTTAAATTCATTTTTAAACCGATTTTCTCAGATTCTCGTTTAAGTTTTTCAGCATGCAGATCAGTTCCTCTGTATTGTTGCTCATGAGTACTACGTCATCGGCAAATCTTGGGTGACTGAAAATCTGCCATCGATTAAATTTCACGTTGTTTACTTCTTGAACACATCTTCTAATGCAAGAGTAAATAATTTTGGAGATATGGTGTCTCCCTGTCTAACACCTCTTTCCGTTCTTATTTTGCTTGTTGTTAGGCCTTCTGCTTATAGGTCTGGGTCCGGCGTATGAAAAAAAAGTTGATTAATAGCAAGCTGAAAATTTGTTAATAGCTTAAGGGTGTCGAGTCGGATAAACTTTAATAAAAGGGAAAACTGGAACAGGGGCAGTTTTAATTGTGGAACAGGTTAAAAATTTGGAACGGTCAGACCACGAAGACGGCATATTTATTTTGAATAGACTTAAACTCTCCGAACAGAGATTAAACTCTCATGCAAAAATCAGACTGCTATTTATTACCTGTCATAATTCCTGTCATTTGACATATTCTACATGTTCCACTCATTAAAACGCCCATTTGGTGATAAATAGCAGTCTCATTTTTGCATGAGAGTTTAATCTCTGTTCGGAGAGTTTAAGTCTGTTCTGTCGGACAAAATACATGTGCCGTGTTGGTGGTCTGACCGTTCCAAATTTTTAACCTGTTTCACAATTAAAACTTCCCCTGTTCCAGTGTTCCCATATATCAAAGTTTGTCCTACTAGACACCCTTAAGCTACTAACAAATTTTCAGCTTGCTATTAATCAACTTTTTTTCATACGCGGGATCCCAACGTATTAATTTATTTGCGTAGTTGCATTGTCGTATATGTATTTTAGGAGTATTCTCTATCTGGAATAAATCCTTGCGTTATTGATTTCGTCTAATACGGCCCAGAGTTCTATGGAATCGAATGCTGTAATTGTTATGATAAAAACTTTATTGAGTCTAAAATCTTAATACAAAAACATTAAGTTATCGAAATTTAAAGAAACGTTGAGAGTTAAAGTCTTTATTAAACGTCTTCACTTTTCAACGTCTTGGATTCGAATGTTGAATTGTCGAATGACTGAAAATGCCCTGGCCTCTCTCCGAGTACCTACCACCACCTCGAGTCCATGTGGTAGTGGGGTCGGGTACAATCGACACCAGTCGATCATGCCGTGGTGTGGAAAGACAGGGCCGGCTCGGGTTGCTACAGTCTCCCCCTCTGGCGAGGAAGGCGTCTCGACGAGTCGCCAGTAGTTAGAGTAGCTCGAGAAGACTCTGTAGGAGTATGGGTAGCTGGTCCCTGTTTCTTGGGCCGTCCTCGCTTACGTAGTGTCCTTACGGGCTCAGCCGTAATAGTGTCGCCCTCCTGAAATGGAGTAAGGGCGCTAGAGTGGTATACACCTAGTGGGGTGCTCTTGTCCCTGGGGTCTACGATTGTATAACTTGTAGGCCCATGCTGCTTTAAGATTTCATACGGTCCGTCCCTTCTAGGGGCAAGTTTAGCAGAATACCCCTGCTGCGTATTGCTGAGGAAGTGGCAGCGTAGTAACACCTTATCACCTTGTTTATACTTTGGGTCAGGCCGTCGTTTCGCATTTTCATATGCTTGATTACGATCTTGACGCTCTTCAGTAATACTCTGTGCAAGCTTAAGTGAGGTTGCTAATTGCTGCAACCTGGGGGTAATCTCTGCAACGAAGTTTTCGTTTTGTACTATGACACTTAAATCATTAGTTACTTCTTGCACAGTTCGGAGCTTGCGTTCGAAATTAGGTAGGCGGCAGTATAGCCTGCGCTCTGGCAGTTTGCTGTATTTAAGGCAAAACGTATGGCGGGTATGTGTTCACACCATGTTGTGTTTTCTCTTCCAACCAATATTCTAAGTTGAACCTTTAAGTCTCGGTTCTTTCTTTCAACGGGATTAGCTTCGGCGTGATACATGGGAATAAAGGACTGTTTGATTCCCAAACAAAATGTAAGCTGCTGAACTACGGCCGAAACGAACTGTACCCCATTGTCGCTTAAAATTCTGCGGGGTAGACCATAACGCAGGAATATATCCTCCAAAAGGACTTGTGCACAAGCTTCTGCGGTTGCGTCGGTCAACGAGAATAGTTCCACCCAGCGACTTGCCGTGTCTTCTACAATAAAAATCCACCGTTTGCTTTTTTTGGATGTGGGCAGAGGTCCGAATAAGTCGATGGCTAGTACTTCAAATCTCTGGTTAGTTGTGGATGTTTGCATTAATCCAGGGGTTTCCTGTTGGCTAATTTATATCTTTGACAGTCTAGGCAGTGGGTAACATGTTTGGTAATACACTGCATCATTTTCGGCCAGTAGTACCGTCTTGAGATTCTATGGAAGGTCTTCTCAACACCATAATGTCCTGCTGTCGGATGGTCATGGTATGCTTGTAAAATATTATTCCACTGGGATTCGGGAACTACCAATCTGGCGTCGTCGTCTTCCTGTTCTTCACTGTATCGATAGAGTACGCCTCTATGCAACAGGTATTCTCGATTGAACCATTTTTGGTGTGCCTCCAAATCCTCTATGTTTTCTAATGCATTCACTATGATTTTCAATTCGGCGTCTACCAATTGCTCCTCGCGGATCTCTTTTTCGCTTCGTACGGGTAAGTCGATCTGCACGCTGCATACGCTACAGTTTTCAGTGTGCTGTGAACATGGCGGTCTAGATAGAAAGTCGGCAACAATATTAGTTCTACCAGGCGAGTACTGAATCTTTAGATTGTAGGATTGTAGCTGCAGGCTCCATCTTGCTAATCGACCGCTGGGAGTCTTTAGTGTCATTAACCATCTAAGCGGCTGGTGATCGGTTATGAGAATGGTTTCTGCGCCTTCTATATATCCCCTAAACCTGGCTACAGCCCACACGATGGCGAGGGCTTCTCGCTCCGTCGTCGAGTAGTTCCTTTCCGCACTGGTGAGTAAGCGACTTGCATATTCTATGGGATGTTCTTCCTCCTTCTCCCCCTGGACCAAAACTGCTCCAATTGCGTAGGCACTAGCATCTGTTTTAATTATAAAAGGGATAGCATCATCAGCTTGTCTCAGAATAGGTGACGTGGACAGGCATATCTTAAGACTATCGAAGGCTCTCCCTTCTTGCTCACCCCACTTCCAGATGGATTTCCTTTTGGTGAGATTGGTTAATGGTCGGGCTATATGAGCGAAGTTCGGTATGAATCTCCTATACGACGAGCATGTTTGTATAAACGAAAGAAGTTGTTTAACGGTTTCTGGTGCCGGTAACGACACGATCGCCTCCGTTTTACTTGGATCCATATTGATTCCATCTCTTGTTATTATATGTCCCAGGTATGGGATAGTAGCGCAACTAAAGTTGCATTTTAATCGGTTTACTCTAAGTCTATATTGTCTAAGACGTTCAAAGACCAATTCTAGGTCGCAGATATGCTGCTCGAAGCTAACAGATCTTATTATTAAATCGTCTAAATATGTTAGTAGTGACACTGTGTGCAGACTGGCTGTATAACGGTCCATCAGTCGTTGTAACGTTGAAGGGGCATTGCAAAGACCAAATGCCATTCGGTTAAAGCGGTAGACTCCAAATGGAGTTATGAATCCTGTTTTGTTTCTATCTTCTTCGTGGATCTCGATCTGCCAATATCCTGACTGAAGGTCAAGGCTTGACATATATGGGCAACCTTTTGCGGCGTGTAATAGATCGTCGACTCTAGGTAACGGGTAGTGATCCGGGATCGTAATACTGTTCAGGCGTCTGTAGTCTACACATACTCTAAGATCGTTGTTCTTTTTGGGAACCAAGACCACTGGAGATACCCAAGGGGTGTCACTCTCTTCAATAATGCCTTTTGCTAGCATGTCATCTAATTTGTCGCGAAGGATCGCTTGGCGGGATGAATTCAGCCTGTAAGGGGCACTGGCTATTGGAGCATGATCTGCTGTGTTGATCCGGTGCTGAGCATAGCACGTTGGCGGACCTTCTTCAGCGAAGATGTCTTGGAACCGTAGCAGCGTGGTATTGAAAATGTCCCTTTGTCCTTCGGTCAGCCCGGAAGCTTCTTCCGTATTCAATACAACGTCTATGCCAAATATTTCGAACCTTCTTCTTTTTCGAGGATCACGAGGTGGACTACTATATAGGGAAGGTATCGAGTCTTTGAATATTTCATCAATAGCATCTGGCGAATATAAGTTATTGTGTTGAAATACTTCTTTTAATGGTATCTGTGTTGGTATATTTGGTAGTTCTAGCTCGCATAGATTATAACTTTGCTCTTCCGGTAATGGCGATGTAAAAATGTCGAGAAACGGTGACCTTACTTGCCTAACCCCTGTAGCATATACAGTTTTCTTTGAGGGTGCTTGTTGTCTGTCATTCGGAGTATGATCCGTCGTTTCCAAAAACTCAAAAAATTGGTCTGGTTTATCAGCAAAAGACCAGCACCTTTGTGGTATGTGTAGGGTCATGGCCGCCTTCTCGAGAAAATCGATTCCCAGAAGTGTTCGATTATCTGAAGCGTTCGGTAGAACTATAAAGTTTATTTGAAAAGTTCTGGTTTCAATATCTATTTCAACTGTGGTGCTAAGCAGCTCTTGCATTTGGTTAGAACCATCGGCTAGGGTTACCGTAGCTTCCGATTTCTTGAAAATAACAGATGGTGTCCTCTTCAAGCACTCATAGAGAGATCTACCAGCGACGCTAGTCCTGGCTGCAGTGTCTATATGCGCAATGCCTCGAATGCCTTGTACTGTTATTGGTATTGTCGGTACTTGAGTGCTTAAGCTTTGTAGTGTATTGAAGGAGTAAAAATTCACAGCTTGGGTGTTTTCGTTAGGTCGCGAAGCTGTACATACTGGACAATTGCTTCTGTAGTAACCGGCCTTGCCACATCCATAGCATATGATACCATTATTGGTTTGGGGCAATTCTTTCATTGAATTCTGCGTATCAGGTGCTTTGTCGGTACCGGGATGCTTTTCATTTTCTTTAGTCTGCCGCTTTCTACACACATCAGTTGTGTGGCCTTTGAAGTGGCAAAATCCACATCGTGCCGGCTTGCGTTTTGTTGAAGTGTCTTGTTTCTCGTCTATTCCTTTATCTGGGATAGCTTCTTTGCGAATCTCCTCACATTGTCGGCCTTTATCTAAAAGCTCACTGAACGTAGTTATTTTATCTCGGGGTACTTCTTTCCGTATGTGGAGACTCAGCAATCCATATATTAAGTCCAATTGGGTCTGTTCGTCGTGTCTGTTGAGGGGCAGTTGAGCGAGTAACGCCCTCTTCTGCGTAACGAATTCATCAATGGTTTCGTTGGGTTGTTGCTTATTGTTAAATATATCAACATAAACTTGGTGTGCAGGTTTAGATGGTGAGAATGTTGTTCTAAGTAATTGGGTAGCGTCGTTCCAGGTTTTGGCTTCGTTCTGGACGCCTTGCCACCATACAGCTGCATTGTCAGTAAGCAGTAAAGGTAACCCTTTCAGTGCGTCTGCTTCTGAAATCTTTTCAATTTCTTTATAAATTGACACCGTTGTTATGAATGTTTCAACTGTATTATGACATCGTTTACCGCTAAAACGTGCGGTGCATTTACTAAAACTACCGCTGGAATTGTTGGTGCCTGGACTGGCTGCGACTGTTCTAAGTAATTCAATCAATTGATCCGCAGACATAGTTATAGTAGTCATATTTTCAGCAAATCTTGGACTTCTTCTAAGTGTCGCGTTTTGATTTGGATCGGCCACGTTTGGTGTAGTCGTCGCTTACGGGTTATCACAATTATACAAATAGTCGCAAAGCGAATTCTTGTCGACGCTTGTTTGAAACGTACAGAACTGACAAAACAATGAAAAGCTAGCGAATGTTTTATTGCACGATCTGCAAGCCAAAGTAAAATGTGAATATAATATAATGTGTGTTGAGAACAGCTACTAAACAAAGCCACGAAAGGCGAATGTTTCGTCTGATGTCTTCAA
Source organism: Diabrotica virgifera virgifera (assembly GCF_917563875.1). Taxonomy (NCBI): domain Eukaryota; kingdom Metazoa; phylum Arthropoda; class Insecta; order Coleoptera; family Chrysomelidae; genus Diabrotica; species Diabrotica virgifera. The sequence continues at coordinate 122,419,901 of NC_065449.1, forward strand.
CACGTTTAAAATATTTGTTAATAGGTAATATGTAGAAATGTTCGTTTTTGTATTGAAAACGCTACTAAACAAAGCCACAAGTGCGAATGTTCTGTTGGTCGCCTTCAACACGTTTATTAAATTATTTCAAAATTTCCAAAAACAGCTACTAACAAAGCCACAAAGGCGAATGTTTGTCGGGTGTCTTCAATTGAATTTACTATTCAGTTACAAGTTTGAATATTATTTGTTATTATTATTGAAAACAACTACTAAACAAAGCCGTAGATAGCGAATGTTTTGTCGGGTGTCTTCAATTGAATTTACTATTCAGTTACAAGTTTGAATATTATTTGTTATTATTATTGAAAACAACTACTAAACAAAGCCGTATATAGCGAATGTTTTGTCGGGTGTCTTCAATTGAATTTACTATTCAGTTACAAGTTTGACTATTATTTGTTATTATTATTGAAAACAACTACTAAACAAAGCCGTAGATAGCGAATGTTTTGTCGGGTGTCTTCAATTACCTTTATTTTAGAATTTGCTAATTATTTCCTATGAAAACAACTACTAAACAAAGCTCCATAAAGCGAATGTTTTGTCGGGTGTCTTCAATTGGATTTTTTTTTTCAATGCGGATAAGTGAACTAAACAAAGCCTGCTTTGCGAATGTTTTGCCGTAAATCTGCACGTGTTCAATGTTAAGCGGAATCGTTGCAATTCTTATTTCTTAACACGACGATATTAATTTTAAAAAGGCTTTACGTTGGACGCCAGTTGTAATGTTATGATTAAAACTTTATTGAGTCTAAAATATTAATACAAAAACAATAAGTTATCGAAATTTAAAGAAACGTTGAGAGTTAAAGTCTTTATTACACGTCTTCACTTTTCAACGTCTTGGATTCGAATGTTGAATTGTCGAATGACTGAAAACGCCCTGGCCTCTCTCCGAGTACCTACCACCACCTCGAGTCCATGTGGTAGTGGGGTCGGGTACAATCGACACCAGTCGATCATGCCGTGGTGTGGAAAGACAGGGCCGGCTCGGGTTACTACAATGCTTTATTGTAATCCACAAATGCCAAATGAAGAGGTTCATTGTATTCGTTACACTTTTCTATAAGTGTCTTTATTGACTGTAGGTATTCTATGTTACTATAAATTTTGCGGAATCCCGCTTGTTCAACAGGTTGGTAATTATCGAATTTATTCGATATTCTGTTGGTAATTATTTTTGTAAGAAGTTTGCATGGAAGTGGTAACAGACTTATTGATCTGTAATTTTCGAGTTTGTGTTTTTCTCCTTTCTTGTGTAGTAAAAGTACTTAGAGGCTTTTTACGTAGGCTTTTAACTGCCTCCAAAGTAATTTTTTAACACTTTCATAATCTTCTTTTTTCTCTAATATTTTCGATTTCTTCGGTATTGTTGCCCCTGATGTCTTTTCTTATTCTTGTTCTTATTGCCTTATTAAGTTCCTTGTATTCAAGTGAATTTCGATCCATGCAGCTTCTGTCCCTTAGCATCTGTTGTGTTTCGGTCTTTAATTTATTATTTTTGGGTTCCGGCATCGTATGGGTTTTTTGATTGCAGTAATTACACTCGTTCTTATCGTTACTTCCAAGTCATTTATGTTTTTTAGTTTTTTAATTGACGCTAGGTTAGACTTAATATGTCTCTTGTAACTGGTACCGTTTTGCATAATTTCTTTAGTAGTTAGGGTTCTTTTTTGCAAGATTAGTTTGTTTCTTTCTAATGTTGTATTGATTATTATTTTTGCTCTAATTAATCTATGGTCACTTCCCACATTGAATCTATTGAGTACCGATAATCTTTTACTATCTGTTTCTGATTGACTATTATGTAATCGATTTCGTTTTTGGTTTTCCCGTCTGGGCTTATCATGGTCCACCTTTTATTATCTGGTTTACTAAAATATGTATTCATACAAAATAGGTTTCATACAACAGAATGTAATCGCAATACAATGATATCTTCATGATTATATCTTTATATTTATTTAACTTCGTTTACTTACAATTTGTTAAATAACCATAACTGTAAACGGAAGGCGCCAGTCCAAATTTCGTAAGATTTTTATATCAAACTTTTTTGAATATAACGCATGCAAATTAAATTAATACTTGTGCATTTTTTAAGCTTAATTTTAATTTAAATCCATAAATCCTAATAGTAGCCAAGGTGAGGAGGAGCCAAGTGTAAGTTAATTTTCAACTATTTCTACAGAAGAATCTAGTTGTTATAAAAAATCTATTGGTCCAATAATGTTTTAAAACAACCTGGTGATTAGAGTAGACTATAAAACTTTCTGAATGTTTCTTACAAACTTTAAAGTGGTCCAATTATCCATAAAATGAGTTTCAATAATATTTATACAAAAGAAATTAAAAAAAATCACGTTTGATTGGTGGTTAGCAGAACCCACTTTCTGATTTTTTTCAGATTTTGTAGTGCAATCTATTACTAGATAAAAACACTCTTCAAAATGGAAGTATTTAGTGAGTACTTTACATAATATGAAAATAATTTACTAATTATTTTTCTGGGGATAAGCTACACTATTACTTTAAACAAAGTTTTTTTCGAATTTTCGATTTCCACTTCGAAAGTCGTTCTCAAAATGAAAATTAAACAAATTTTGAAAACAAATACTTGATAATATGTACTCTTAAGAACTTAATTTTATTTGACTTATTCATATTGACCATTATTCACACATAATAATATTATATATTTTACAGCAGATGAGTTTATAATGATATTGTCAGTATCTTAAGATGTGTTCCTGGGACGATTTTATTGAAATAAAGTTAATTCGATCATATGAAATCAACTTTACTTAAAAACACTCTTCAGAAAAATCAAATCGTGTGAATTGTCCTTGAAACACAAACACATGCAATTATGTCACTAAAATTCTCCAGTTAGGGATTAAATAATAAACCATGAGGACAAACTAGGAAAAAACTCAAGACACTATCTCGACGTGGTCAAATATTTGGCCTTATATTTAGATATTACATTAGATTTTATATTACATTAAATATTAAAATCAATAATATTGTCAGACCATGGAGTTGGGGTGTCTACATTGTAAAAAATGACATGCACCCTACCCTCCATGCTAACAGTATGTAGTCAACACCCGAGATATGAACGGGAACCCAAAGTGTATACGCACCTGGCGAATCATAAGGGGCCTTCACGTTTCACTCTTTTTTCAACTTGTCTTGAGTGAAATGTCTTTAATCTTTCTATATCAGCCTCTCTTGGCTAACTCTTATTCTTCCGGCCCGGAATGGTTATTAGGGTTCCAAAGACAGACAAGTCATTATATTTCTTTCTACTACATTTTCATTCGCCGAGTGATTGCCGTATAAGCAATCCCCCACTAACTGACCAAGGCTTCGGGTGGATGAGTTAGTAAGTGGTAGGGCACCTTTTCGTCCTAGGGTTGAGAAATTGGCCCCAAAGGCGGATGAACCTATATATTGTCAACATAATAAGGCTGCAGAAGGCAACGGGAAATCACTAATTAAAGATCTTCAGATATCCCTAGAACAATAACCACGCTAAATGCGATCAATCAGATGGCCCTTAGTCCGCGGCCGACCTTTAACCCGGCATTGGTCGCTAGGTAGATTGTTACGCGAGTGGTCGCGCGTGAGATTTTCTCTCACATATCCAAATTTTGCCTTTTTTTACAAAATAAAATTTTTAAAACAGCTTTTAAACTTTTTTTATTAACTAATAATAAGAAAAAAATAATATAACATAATATAGATAATAATATAATAAAATAAAAAGAAATAATCGGAATTAAACCAATATTAATCAATCTCCGTATCTTGATAATTTACGGCACAGCACACAAATATAACAAGAATGCTCTGGAAAAATTGACTGATGACAATAATTACAATTTTTTTACATTATTTCAGGTTTTAAGTGCCAAAATAAAATTAATTTTTATGTACAGTTCGTAACGCGGGTGGTCGCTTGATGAGAGAATGTCTCACTTGAAGCGCGCTCACTCAACAATTGGGTGATATTAGGTCAACTGAGTCACTATCTAAGCGGACGAGTCTATTAGATTGTCGAGGGAGGATAGTTAGGAGACTAGAAGGAACTACAGAGCGTATAATTTCCCAGAAAAAAAATTCTGTGCAATTTTCTGAAACCGTGAGAGAAAATCTCGTATAGCGACCACTGGCGGGTTAATAGTGCTAAAAATCCCCGCGAGGAGGAGCTACCTGAATGTGGCAAATAACCAAATAAAGAACAAATCCTTTTTAAATTTCGGGTCATGAAATATAAGGAGCTTGTTCGAACAAGGGAAGACGCTCAATACGATTCGGGAAATGAACAGATTGAACGTAGATTTATTGGGCATAAGCGAAATGCGCTGGCCGGGTTCCGTAAAACATTGGTCATGAATAAAATGGTATATTATTCCGGAAGTGACACCCGAGATCATCTATATGGAGTTGGGATAATTATCTCCAGGAGAATCCAAGAAATCGTTGTAAATTTTGTTCCCTTTGAGATAGAATGCTGTCATTACAAATACAGGGTAAACCAGCGAATATTAATATAGTGCAAGTATATGCTCCAACTACAGATAAATCAGAAGCTGAAATAGAACATTTTCATGAAAAACTCAAACAACTTTTACAATACACCAGGAAGGAAGAAATTACAACAACAATGGGATATTTAAATGCAAAGGCCGAAAAAGACCGAGTGGATAATGTAATACGATATTATGGTTTAGGAACAAGAAACGCTAGAGGCGACAGATTAGCTCAAATTTTGTCAAGAAGAAAACCTGGCGATTATGAACACATGGATTTAGAGCAAAATCAAAAACTCTGCTTTAAAAGCACAAAACGAAACCCTACAAAATAAAGGAAAAAACCGAAAACGTTGGATGACTCAGGAAATACTAGATATTATGGAGCAAAGAAGAAAATACAGAAACAAAACCCAGATAAATACAGAGAAAGACATAAACTAATAAGGAAAAAAATAAAATAGGCTAAGGAGAAGTGGATGATGGACACATGCATTGAAGTGGAAGAATTTCAGAAGAAACAAGATAATTAAAATTTACACAAAAAGTTAAAGAATTATCTGGAAGAGCACGAACAAACACACCTCACCGATTAGTTGACAAAACCAATAAACCTATTAATAACCCAGTTGAGATAAAGCAAATACATATGCACTAAATTAAAGATCTTTTCTTGGACACAGGAACGGAACCAACACAAGTTGATAGCGAAGCAGCTCCAATAATATTAAAATTTAAAGTCCAACATACCAACATGTTATAAATAACTGCAAATCTGGCAAAGCACCTGGGTCAGATGAAGTTCACATCGAGCTGCCTAAACTTATAATAGATGAAGAAAGTTTAAGCGCAATAACTATCCACTTTAATAAAATATACATATTTGGTGAGATACCTAGAGATTGGCTAATATCGACATTTGTTCCGCTGCCAAAGACCAAGAATCCCAAACACTTTCTGACTATAGATTGATCAGTTTAATGTCACAATTATTGAAAAGGTTTTTCACCAGAGAACGGCAGTTCTCGCCAGTGGTGCACATCCACACTCCCCTACACTTGACACTATATATACACGAAATTTTCGATTTTCTAAATCTGACTGAATTGAAAATTGGGATAACTCCCATCTTAATATTCAGGAAAAGACTCACCCATTCATATGTCAACCATCTATTTTGGTCCACGGGTGTGGCTTTTACGACCCTTCCTATTTAGGGTCTGTTTTTCGTTCTCGTCCCCAAAACTCCCAAAAATTTCGAAAATTTAACTCCGACCTTTGCGGCTTCTGATAGTACTGATCACTACCGTTCTAACGCATGTCTAATTTTGAAAATCAGTTATACCATTCAAAAGTTACCGAGCTCAGAATTATGACTCAATTTTTATTTAAAAAAAGGGAAAATGTTTGTCGATATGTATATATATGTATGTGGAAAAGTTAAACCGATCTGATTTTTTTTCTCTGTTTGAAGAGGGGGTCAGGGCCGCTTCAGAACCGATGTAGTTTGTGACTTTTGATCAATCATAAGCCAGCTATAGGACTTGGTAGGTACAAAACGGCATATTTTTGGGATATATATCTTCGGTTCAAGAAGAGACAGGTGAACTGCAAATACACCAAATCAATAGTATTGAGTTAAGCATTCAAATGGTGTTTAAGCCGTTTGGATCAGACATACACACGGCTCAGTATAGCCGAAAAACTGAAAAACTAAACTTTGAAAATTTTGGTTTTTCGACAATTACTTAAAATTTCAACCTACGAATTGCGCCAATAACTGAGCGTTTCTATAAGGACTCTAGGCAAATCTAACGGTGTATACCTCATATCCGGTAAAATTCGAATTTTTAAGTTATATGCTTCATAAATATGATCAAATATATTTCTTATGGCAAAAACTGTTTTTCAAGCTCAATAATTCCTATAATAGCTTCAATTATCATACTTGACCTTATATTCACCAGATACTACTTGTCACTACGTTTCAAACTCATGTTTAGTGATCAAAATCGGTTAGGCCGTTTAGAAGTTATTAAGCTACAAATGTATAATCCAATTATTAACGATTATTCCCTAAATGGTTTATGTAGTTACGACGCTAAATTTGATCTGTCAACGGGCAATTCGAGTTCGTTTACCGGCCATTTCAATATTTTTGTTTCAATCTATTTCGAACAGAAAAAAATCTAGTGTACATTCGATGGACACTAGATCATTTGGGAGATAATGCGAAAAAGGCGACTATTTATAAAACTTAACGTGTAATCGAGAAACATTGCATTTAACTTCATCCATTTAATTTAGAAATAACTTTGAAAAACTCCTGATACAAGAATAAAAAACCGCCAAACGCCGTAAAAATGAGTGGCGCATACAATATTCCAGCTACAAAAGATCTTATATGAATATTACGTGACGCGAAAATGTATTTCCATTTTGATGCAAAACAAAATTCTAGTTTTATTTTAAAAGATTTTTCCATAGTATTTGCTAAATTTGAAGTAAAACGCGCCACAAAAGAGTAACTTTGATACAGTTTGAATTTTGAAACTCTTTTGTGGCGCGTTTACTTCAAATTTAGCAAACATTATGGAAAACTCTTTTAAAATAAAACTAGAATTTTGTTTTGCATCAAAATGAAAATACATTTTCGCGCCACGTAATATTCATATCAGATCTTTTGTAGCTGGAATATTATATGCGCCACGCATTTTTGCGGCGTTTAGCGGTTGTTTATTCTTGTAAGGTTATACATGCAAGAATATTCGAAAAGTGTAAAGCGGATATGAGTAATAGACAGTTTAAATAGTATAAATAGTATAGTTTAACAAGTTTTGCCCAAAAATATTGAGACCAACAAAAAGATCGTTAGTCGCACTTATAAACTATGAGAAAGCTTTCGACAAAGTTAAACATAACATTCTCATGTAATGTCTAAAGCGAAAAGGACACAAAGTTATATTATTATAGTGTGAAATCTTTATTAGAACTATCAGGCTGTTGTAACTTTAGATGAAAATAGCACGGATGCGCAACATATAAGTTGAAGAGTGAGACAGGGCTGTGTACTTTCACCATTACTATTTAATATACCTACATATACTTCGAAGAGTTATTTATACAAACACATGAAAACAGCACAGAAGGGATCAAGATAAATGGTAAAAATATAAATAACATTCGTTACGCCGACGATACAGTAATTATTATTACAGTCGCTGAGAGTGAAAAATCCCTGCAGATGCTTTTAAACCCAATTTGTGAAACTGGGGAACAGTTTGATTTGACAATAAACAAAAATAAAACAAAAATCACAGTGAACAGCAAGAGTGGTAAAGTCATAACAGGATCCAAATAAAAAATGAAGGTATCGAACAAGTGGACCAAATAAAATACTAGGAGTCTGGATTACGGAAGTAGGAGTCCGGATTACTAAATCCGGAATCAGAAATTCGATTAGGAATAGAGCAATCATGAGTAGCCTTTTTAAAGACGAGGAAATTTCTGAGTAACCAAAGACTCACTCTGCAAATCCGCTATCGGATGGCAAAATGTTATATCCACTCTATTCTGCTTTATATTGTCAAGCTTGTACTCTTAATGTTGACCCAATGAGAAAGCTAGAAGCTATTGAAATATGGCATTTCAGGACAATTTTGAAAATACTGTGGACCAATCATATTACGAACGAAATGCTGTTGCACAGAATGGAAAGATACAGGGAACATTTGACCACCATTAAAAAGAGAAAAACGGCATATTATTTAGGGCACATACTTAAAAATGATAAGTAGAAGTTGTTACAGCTGAAGGGTTAATTCAGCATGAAGGGTTAATTCGAGGGAAAATTTGGTACTTGTAGACGACAAGTATCCTGGCTATAAACATTCGCGACTGGACCGGGATAAACACATAGACACTTTTCAGAAAAGAAGAAGATATAGACGATTTTCAGTGGTTATAGCCAACCTTCATTACTGGAGTCGGCACTATAAGAAGAAAACGATTAAAATCAAATTATAATTTTATCATCATTCTCTTTGCCTTATCTCTATGCGGGGTCGGTTTTCCTAATTGCATTTCTCCAGGTAATTCTATCTTGGGTCCTACCAGTATTAATTCCCTTTACCAACATATCCTGCCTAATCGTCTCCCTTAGGTTTTCTTTGGTCTTCCTCTCCTACCCCTTCCAGGATTCTGCACTTCAGCAATTCTTCATATTGGGTGACTAAGGTCTCGACGTTGAACATGACCAAATCATCTTAACCTATGCTCTTTTATTTTGTCATCAATTGGTGTCACACCTAGACTTTCCTTGATCCTACTCATTTTTAATTTTATCTTTTTTGGTCACTCCACTCATCCATCTAAGCATTCTCATTTCCGCCACCTGCATTCGTTGTTTTCCTTTGTTTTTCACTGCCCAACATTCAGTTCCCTACATCATAGCCGGTCTTGTGGCTATTTTATAGAATTTTCCCTTTAGCTTCATTGGAATTTTTTTGTCACACAACACACCACTCGCTTCCTTTCACTTCATCCATCCAGCCCTAATTGTACTGCATGCATCTCCATCTTTTTTTCCATTACTCTATAATACTGATCCTTGGTAATTAAAACTTTTGCTTTTCGCAATAATCTCACCATCCAAAGATACCATTTTATTTGTATTAACTCCATCTATTTGTATTAACTCCAGATGTATGGAAAACAGCTAAAGTTTGTCCTATATACAAGTCCGAAAATCGTACTAACATCGCTAATTATAGACCAATATCCATTTTAAATAATTTTGCTAAAATCTTTGAGTCTGTTGTGTACTCCCGCATATATCTGTCAGCTAAAAATATAATATCTGTTCATCAACATGGATTTATGAACGCACGATCAACTGTCACCAACCTAACCGTGTTCAGTCAGTATCTATGTGAAAATTTAGACGATAGAGGACAAGTTGACGTGGTATACACGGATTTCTCGAAGGCTTTCGATAAAATTAACCATTCAATACTACTTCAGAAATTTAAAATTCTGGGTATCAATAATACATATTATAATTTATTACAATCCTACTTAACACAACGTAAACAGTGTGTTTGTTATAATGGTTTTTGTTCGGACACTTATCTTGCTACAAGTGGGGTTCCCCAAGGGTCTAATCTAGGACCATTGTTATTTATAATCTTTATAAATGATCTATGTAACGTACTTGAGGATAACAAATTAATGTTTGCAGACGATCTGAAGTTATATATGTCCATTTCCTGTTTAAATGACTGTATTAGGTTGCAGGGGCAAGTTAACTTGTTGCAGGAGTGGTGTCTGAATAATCACCTTTATTTAAATATTTCTAAATGTAAAATTTTAACATGTAGTCGTAAAAATAATCCAGTCGTGTATCGTTATACGATTGACGATACAGTACTGGAGAGAAGTAACACTGTTAAAGATTTAGGAATTTATTTTGATTCACAGCTTACTTTTAACGAACACATCAATGTAATTGTCAATGCTGCATATCGTACGTATGGATTTGTTACTCGTAATTGTAAAAATTTTCATAACCTGTTTGTACTAACCTCACTATATTATAGTTTAATAAGACCGAAATTAGAATATGGATCAATTATTTGGAACCCAATATACATTCAATATGCATCCACTATTGAGAAAGTTCAAAAGAAATTTTTAAAACATTTAAGCTTTAAACTGACAGGAGTTTATCCTCCTAGAGGTTGTAATTACTTGAACTTACTCAATCAGTTTGACTTTGTCTCGTTAGAAAAGCGTAGAAATCAAGCTTCTGTCATATTTCTTCATAAATTGTTAAACAATAAGGTAGATTGTGCTAGGTTACTTTCACAAATTAATATATGGGTTCCTAGATTAACATCCAGACAGCAAAATAATATATTTTTATGTAACAGAGCACAAACTAATATTTTGTACAAATCACCATTAAATCTAATGTGCCGTAATGCTAATAAATTAGTAGGTGTTTGTGATATATTCACGTGCAGCGAATGTGAACTTAAAAATAAATCACGGGCACATATTTTGAATGTGTGAAAGTAAGTTATAAATTTATGTATTTTATTGTTTCTGTTTCTTTCTTTATTTTAGTATTCTTTTATTTTTCTTTACTTTAGTATCTTTATTCGTATGTGCTGTTATAAAAATGATTGTAAAATTTGCTCTGTAAATGGGAAACTGTTGGGCAATAAAGGCTATTATTATTATTATTATTATTATTATCTTTAAATGAACGTTCCAAATACTCTTTTTATCCTATTAAATTTTAAACCTTTTTCCTCCAGAGCTTGTTTCCACTGTTCTAGTTTTTTTAAAGTCTCTTCTATTATTTATCCCTAACACTACATCATCAACATACATTAAGCACCATGTTACCCTGTAGAATGTTACCCTGTAGTTTCGCTATTTTCTGGGACTACTGAGAATAAATGAAAACTAATGAGAATAAATAGGGACTAAGCACCAAGCCTTGCTGAAATCCTACTTTCACATGAAATTTATCAGTCTTTCGTACATCTGTCCTAACAATAGTCGTTACTCCCTCATACATATATCTCACAATCTTTACATATCCACCAGCGACTCCTTTCTTATTGAGTGCCCACCACTTCCTCAAGGAACTCTATCATATGCTTTGTTAAGATCAATGAATACAGGGCCGGACTGGCTCATAAAAAAGGCGCCAACCCAAATTATAAAAAAGGCGACAGCCCAAATTCTAAAAAAGGCGCCAAACTAATATCTAAACAATGGCGCCAGATCTCCCTCTTAAGCTTTGACACCAAACTTTTTTGAAATCCTAATGCGTGTAAAGTAAATCAATATTACTAATTTTAATTTAAATCCATAAAATAATTTACTATTTTTATTGGGACTAGTAAATTATATTAAGATTCCACAAACATATAGCTTCACTTTCCCAGTATCCGTTTTACTCTGCTACACTCTTTGATACTCTCTGAAGACTCCAAAACAATTTTAGAAAAGTGTGAGTAATTTTCACTTGCTACTACAAAAGAATCTATTGGTTCAAAAACATTTAACAAAAATCATGATGATTTGTGTTCAATAGAAGTCATCTTTTGAATTCTTTCAAATTTTTTACTAAATTCCACATAGCATAAGAGTAAACCTTGTTAAAAAAATCCGCAACCACACACGGTGTCAAGCGATCCGTGCCTAAGTGGTGAATGGCCTAACGTCAGACGGTCGGAGCCCTCGGAGACTGGTGAAACTCCTTTGTAATCGTTGGCAAGGGCGCACTGCCTCGCCGGACAGTATAATTCGTCCCTACTCGTGGGAACTATATGGATAAGTATTTGATCATACATGAAAAAGGGAAACAACAAAACGAAGGGATAATGGAGCGAGTCACCAGTGATGGTGCAGCTGGAACAAGTTATGAATGAGAAGATAAGGTGTTTATTGTAGTAAAGGAAACAAAGGGAAAGTACTCAGCGAAGAGGAAAAGAGGAAGGAGGAGACTATGATCTTCTGAAGAAGATCTGTTGGAAGATCTCCAGTCAGGGGTAGCGACCTGATCAAGACGGATCTTCCACAGGAGACAATCTTGCAGAGGAGCTCCTCACAGGGGGAGGAAATACCTAGAGACTTAGAGAGAAGGAGGAGAGCTCGGACATAACGGCTATGGTAAGAGCAATGAAGAAACTTACCAGCTTTACAAATAATTTAGTAAAACTAATGTCCGACCATACAAACATTAAGGTCGAGATCAAGAATGAGGTACAAAACCTTAAGAGAGTCACCGAAGACATGGAGGTTACTTTCAGACAAGTCGCAATCGGCAGCATTAAGAAACGAAATAGAATAGTGTAGAAAACCGGTGAGGAAAAAACGACTAGGGAGACTGTACGAGTGTCCACACAGATGGATTTCGACGAGTTCTTCCCCGAAAATCTTAGTGAAGGAGAGATAAAAATGATCGCAACGGTCCTAAACTCAGGGGAAAGGGGCTTTGAAAAAGAAAGGACATTACAAAGTCGAATTGGAAGAGGTTCACTATATGGTCGCTAAACCGGAAAGAAGGAATAAACTCGCAGGCGACTTAGTAGTGGTCGCGGAACATGGACTTTTCGGTGAGGAAGAAAGGTTCCACGAACCGATAAGGGAAATACATGAACTGGGAATATGTGCAGAAGGTGCAAACACACCAGGAGAGGTGCAGTACCTCCAAATTAATACTATGACTACAATTACAAAGAAGAGTCAGAAGGAAGAGAACCGAGGAAACCGTCAGACTATTTTCATGGTCCCCCGTAGAGACAAGGGTGACGGAAATGGATGGGGACGAGAGACTACTGGCAATTATTTATAAATTGAGGAATGACATGGAGACACTGGAGACCAGAGAGGCATACCTAAGAGAAGTGGCGGCTACAGAGGTAGCAACCTCAGAAAGCTCCTGGAACTCACCTTTATGGGTGTGGACCTCCACCTCGCACAGAGGAGTATAAACTCGGGGAAAGGAGACTGGAGGCGTAGAAGGTGATCGTGAAGGGACGCAGAAACTTCTATGCCGAGTTGCTCAAGCAAATCAAGGGTAGCGTAGACACGAGGAAGAAGGGGATTAGCGTTAAAAGCACTAAAGAAGGCATAAGAGGGGACCTCATCCTCGAAGTGATAGCAGACCGAGCGCCTGAAGAAGACTATCGGGGCCCGCACGGGGGGAAACGCAGTAGAGGTTGTTCGGGGCTATCAGGTTCAGGTGTACCTATTTGATATAGACGGAGGAGTCCCAAGGTAGAAATCCTGAGACAAGTTCGGAGGTATACCGGCAGCAGGGAGCATGACGACGTCAAACTCGTCTGTATAAGGGAAAATAGAGAACACAAACCTCACGGTTGGACTGACACGTATCGCAGCCAAGAAGACACTGTAAAGAGAACATATATTTATTGGCTGGAACTGATGCAAGATACGAGACAGACTGCGTGTCCAGGGACGCTTTAGATGCCTGCAGTTCAGGCATAGTAAAACGGACTGCAAGAGAGAAAACAAGGAGGACTCCTACTAGAGACGAGGCACGAGAGTGCAGTACTGAGACGACTTTTTCCCCTCACTTTTAAAGAATCCGGTCACAGTGCCGACAGCTTACAGTGCCCGGAGTGTAAAAAACTGATCCTGGAAAAGCGGGGCCTCGAGAGACACTATGCCACAAGCGGTGAGAAAAGGGTGAGTGAAAACATCTAGGACCAGGAATCAGACAGCGTATGGGTAAGTAATTTAGAAATATAAGAACCATCTAATACGCTGTTCCTTTAAATAAATGTGGGAAGGGCGGGAGCTGCTCACGACGTTGCAGAGGCACTCGCACAAAGGGAAGGTGTGACATTTGGTCTTTCGACAGAGAATCGTTAAAGATAGGAGATCTGATGTGAACGTATACGTGGTGAACCGAGGTATTGGAATCACTAGACACTCTGTTAAGAATGTAAATAGGTATGTTAAGGCATAAGTTGTAGACCGGCTGGCGTACAATTGTTATGTTTCACCAAACGTCCCGCTTCGAGAGGCGAATACCTATCAGAATGGATCCACGACATGGGGTTTACCGTGCTAAATGACGGTAAGCCACCTACGTTCGTAAGAAGTAATAGTGAATCCTTTCTGGACCTCTCGCTGGTTTCAACATCACTTCTAAACAGTGTCATAAGCTGAACTGGTTTGGAAGAACAATCGCTCAGCTAACATAAGTATGTGAGTTTTGAACTAACGAGCAACAGGAAGAAACGGAAAGATGAAGATAGCGATCTAAAAAGATTTTCAAATCAGGAAGCTTTTGTGGATACTCTTGGCTTGATTGGTCCGATATGCGAGGATGTGAAGGAGTTGATCGAGAGATCAGGTATCAGATAACCAAATAGCTTAGATGCGACGCGTAGTTCTTTCGCGTCTAAATATCAGTTATTTGATAAACAGCGGAAATTGATACCCACGAAAGGTGCCCCAATCGTAAAAATGGTCTTCTAGGGCGCCGCTCGTTGCATCTAAGCTATTTTTTATAATAGAAACAGCGGAAATTCATACCCACGAAAGGCGCCTGAATCATAAAAATAGTCTTCGAGGGCGTCGCGCGTCTCATCTAAGCTACTTATTATAATAGAAATAGCGGATATTGACCCTAACGAAAGACGCCTGAATCGTAACATGGTCTTTGAAGGCGCTGCGCGTCGCATCTAAGCTATTTGATTATAATTATCTGACACCTGATACAAATTGTATTTTATTGTACCCACTGGCTTCATTATTTAGGAGTTTGGGACACAACAATCATGCATGTATAATGTAGTTTTGGAGCACTGAAAACTATATCTGTATATTTTAGTCCAATTGTGGGATGTAACACTCTTTGTATCAGGTATCAGATAATCAAATAGCTTAGAAGCGACGCGCAGCGCCCTCGAAGATCATTTTTCGATTTGGGCGCCTTCCATAGGTATAAATACCCGTTATTTGATAAACAGTGGAAATTGATATCCACGATGGGTGCACCAATCGTAAAAATGGTCTTCGAGGGCGCCGCTCGCTGCATCTAAGCTATTTTTATAATAGAAACAGTGGAAATTGATACCCACGAAAGGCGCCCAAATCACAAACATAGTCTTCGAGGGCTCCGTGCGTCGCATCTAAGCTATTTATTACAATAGAAACAGCGGATATTGAACATACGAAAGGCGCCCGAATAGTAAAAATGGTCTTCGAGGGCGCCGCGTGTCTTATCTAAGCTATTTGTTTATCTGATATCTGATATTTTGTTGTACCCACTGACTTTATTATGTAGGTTTCTGTTGCGCCTTCGGTGCCAAACGGCGAAATCAGAAGCAAGTAAAAACATTTTTTAGGGGAATGATAGCTGCATCGATTTTGTGCTAAGGTTCAAAAAAAAATTTTTCAGCGTGTAATTTTTTTAATAGATAGATACTAACCAAGGCAAAAGGCGCACCGGCCCGGGGGCCGGTGGGCCGGCGGCCCAGTCCGGGCCTGAATGAATACCATATGAGCGTTTGTTTCTTTATTCCTGTATTTTTCCACCATTTAATGAATGTTATTTTGAAACGTAGAAGATGTTTTATTATTGACTTACTTGTAGCGATATTTTCTGTCTATGTAATATTTTACATATTTTTTATAAATATGTTTACAATATTGAATTTTTTCCAATATCTGTAAAAAAATTGCATTCTGCCGAGAAAGGACACCGCAACACTCCTTATGGAAGAGAGCTCCCGGTCAGATATAACGAAACTTTGGTCAATGATAGTTTTCAGTGAGTAGATTAAAATAGTCCATGACACCTGGGTCTGAAAAACTACTATTCTTGAGCTACAGCCTTCTGAATTTCTTAAATTCAGGTACTCGATTTACGTGAAGTGCACTAATTCACGGTCAAGTGAATGAAAATATCTATGACTGAAAGAAGATAGACTCATTATCTTCATTCATATTTACGTTTTGCATATGACATGGTCAAAAATAAATGCATCGTATTTTAATCTTCAGAAAACCTCCGAAAAGTCCTCAGAAAACTGAAGAAGTGCGATATAAAATGTGCTGCTAGAGTGATATAACAATTATAATGCTTTCACGAATGCTTCTCACTTATCCAATACCAGCAGAGCTGCAGTTACACCTTATCTTTAAAAAATTACTCCACAGTGGCGGATTTATGGGGAGAATATGGGAATTCCCCTAGAATCCGGTCCAGAATTAAAGAAAAAATTGTTTAAACATGATTGTTACACATTGAAATATGTTAGCTTACATGCAACTTACTACAGACAGACAAATTCAACCCAATTAACTCGACAGTTAGGAAAATATAGAGTACTTATTACACATGTACTTAAACATGTTACTACCTATGTCTTTTTGGGTTATCTATTTGATATATTTTCGGGTTGGTGTTTTATTGTAAGTTGCCCCCTCCCCCAAGGCAAATATTCCGTAATTGTTACTAAAGTATCCTAATAGGTCGTTAGTTAGGTCTTATCCTAACACAACATAAAATATGATGCATCTAACCAAAATCAGCAAAACCTTAACGGACAGATAGTGGAAGATGACATAAACCCGATTTTTCCGTAGAAGATTATAATTAATATTTCGCGTTTACCTACTACTATATATGTACTTTGTTTTTTCTTTTAGGATTGAGATCAAGTCCATTTAATCTACTCATATCTGATATACATGAGATATGAGTGATCCAGATTTAGCCATACGGCTCACACTCCCTCTAAGGGGAAAATTTACTCATCCCAGATACCTGCGGTATAAAAAGGGAAAGATTGTCAAAATCGCAATTTTACCCCAAAAATAAAAAAAATAGAATCCCTTTTTTTGCGTTTACCTCGCTACAACTCTCTTCCATCTTAATATTTTTTTCTGAAATTTTGGCAGTATATAGTTCTAACATTTCTGAAGACAACGATACCTGTTTTAAGCTTTTATTCTTATCTTGGTAAAGGTTATAAATTTTTAAAAGGAAAAGGTGCGGATTTGTGCATTGCAAAGTTTAATCGCAAAAGTTGTGTGACTAAGTTTAATATTTAGCCTTTTAATCACGTTTATGTTAAAATAGAGAGCGCAAAGAAATTTTATGGAAAATTTAAATCAAAATATTTTATAGAAAAAAAATAGTGCAACTTTAATTATCGACATTAGAAATCCCCAATACACCGGTTATTTTTCGAGATACTGACCATGGGTGGTGAATGGCTAATTTTGGTGTTAGATTATGTTTTTGACGGTGCTGAAAACGAAAGTATAATTTATTTTAAATTTTAGGTTGGGGAATATTGTCAAAATCGTAATTTTATCGTTAGGGAGTGAAATTAGAACGAAAACATGCATTGTTTCGGAAAAATTCAAACAAGGTTATATTTTTCTAAAACTTTTTGTTAGTTTATATACATGTTAAAGTAAAAAGTTCTACTCGCAGATTTGGCCGCTAATTGTTTATTAATTGTTTAAACAATAACAATTGTTTTGTATAAATAATTTTAAAAATATCGTTAACTTTATCATTTTACTTTGATCAAATATGTTTCTATTTTGTTTTTGATTATACTGAATCTGAATATAGCAATACAATTTGAAAATTCTTATACAGAAGCTCTTATACAGTATGTCTGCGTAGCTAGGAACCACATGGAAAACTTTTTTATTTTTAATTTTACGAAAAAAAAGTTATTCTTCACAAAATGTTCTGGATAGTAATAATCTAAAACTCAACCATCAGATATCAAATTTTATCAATTTTATACGAGTTATGTCAAAAATATGAATTTCGTTAAAGAGTAAAGTACTTACTTTTATATTCCAGAATATCAAAAAATGATATTATGAAAAGTTGTTTGAAATTAAAAACTATGTTTAAATATACAATTACATCATTCTAATCGAATAAAAATTTTCAATTTTTCCTCAAATTACGGATACTCATCATCAGTTTTTTACAATTATGATAACTATTTTATTATCGCTTTTACGAAAAATAGTTATTCTTCATAAAATGCTCTCCCTGGTCTAAAATCTAAGATACAACCATCAATATCAAACTTTTTTAATTTTATACGAGGTATGTAAAAAATAGGAATTTTTCTTAAGAGTTAAGTGCCTTTATTATTCACAATATTTTAATTAGAAGGATGTAATTGAACAGTAAAACAATTTTTTTAATTCTAAACAACTTTTCTTAATAACAATTTTCGATATTGTGAAATGTAAAGGTAGTTTACTCTTGAGTGAAATTCATATTTTTTGACATACCTCGTATAAAATTAATTAAATTTGACATTTGATGATTGCATCTTAGATTATATACGGTGCAGAGTATTTTATATAGAATAACTTTTTTTCGTAAAACTGATAATAAAAAAGTTATTAATAGGTTCCAAGTTACGCAGACATACTATATAAGAGCTAAAAATTTTTTTGCTGAACATTTATTATTGTTGAAGCTGATTATTAAATGTATTTTAGGTAAGTTTTACAGAAAAAAGTTTTGATCACTTTGTATAAACATTTTTTTAGCTGGTAATTTTCGGTTTTTGTATTACATATTTGTTATCTTTCTTAATTTTCTCAAAAAGAAATAGTTTATTTAATTTGTAAAGTAAAATAATTTAGTGCATTGTTAATATTACATCCTAAGCTTTTAAAAAGCACTTATTAAACGTAATAGATCTGTTTAAACTTGAGTAATACCGTATTAAAGTGGTGGTAATTCTATAAAACTACGAAGATTTCAAAAATTACATTTTGTGAGACGTCATATCATTTGAATTAAATTTTTGAGATTTTTTTTAATAAGACATCATTTATTAATGCTTGAAAGGTAAGTTTTGCAAAATTGAGAGTTGTATAAGAAAATTGTATTAGTTACACATTTTTAAACAAAATTCGTGTAAGGCTCATTTTCCGCCCACACCTTACTCATGCCCATAGGTTTTATTTCCTTTTATTATAAACATAAGATAGCTCAATTATCCTTCTTTCATGTTCAATTTGTAAAATTTTATTTGATCCATCAGTTAAAGGATTACATTAAAATAACTCAACCGTGCACTTCGCCGTACGCTAGAGTACTGTGCGCCAATGTTTGTGAGAGTGAGAAGGGTGACTTTAGCGTTATAAATAAAAAATTATAGAATATACAGATTTAATGTAAGAAAATTCTTTAAATAAGGTTTTTTTGTAAAATTTTCTGAATTTTTCAATGTTCAAGTCAGTTTTTTTCCAAAATTTATATTTTCGGAGTCATTTAAAAAAACATCTAATTTCGTAGTTAATTTGTTTAATAAAAAATGAAGCACCCACTTTTAGAGTAGAACTTTTTGATATGTTGTTTATTAAAGGTCTTAATGAAATAACAAAAAGTTCTATCTTGTTTGATTTTTTCCGAAGTGAAAATCTATATGCACTCCCCCACATAAAAATAACAAAAAGTGAAATCACGTTTTTTGCGTTTAACTCGCTACAACTCTGGTCCATTTTAATATTTTTTTCTAAGGTTTGTACACTGTATTATGTTGCTCACTTTTTGAAGAGAACTGTATCTGTTTTAAGATTTTAGTCTTATTCTAGTAAAAGCTATAACTTTTTTAAAATACAAGGTGCAGATTCGTGAATTGCAAAGTTTAATCGCAAAAGTTGAGTGGCAAAATGTAAAATTTGTCTTATTAATCACTTTTATGTTAAAACATAGAGCACAAAGAAGTTTTCCGGAAAGTTTTAGTTACAAATGTTTAATATAAAAAAAAATGGCGCAACTTATAATATAGGCCTTATACCTTATAGACCGAAAATAACGCTTATTTTTCGAGATACTGACCATGGCTAATTTTGGTCCTATTTTATGTTTTCGATGGTGCTGAAAACGAAAATGATGTTTATTTTGAATTTTTTGTGAGGGAACATTGTCAAAATCGCAATTTTAACCTAAAAATGAAAAAAAAGTGAAGACACGAATTTTTACGTTTAACTCGCTACAACTCTGTTCCATTTTAATATTATTTTCTAAAATTTCTACAGAATATATTTCTCACCTTTGTGAAGACTATGAAAGCAACTGTATTCTTTCAGTCTTTTCTTCACAAAAGTTATGAATTTTTAAAAATCAAAGGTGCAGATTCGTGAATTGCAAAGTTAAATCGAAAAAATTAAGCGACAAAATTTAAAATTTATCTACTTGATTACGTTTTTGTTAAACCGTAGAGTTCAAAGAAGTTTTATGGGGAGTTTTAGGTCTAGACGTTTTATAAAAAAAATATGGTGCAACTTTTAATATTAAGAAAAACGTGGTTTAATTTTTTTAATTTTTAGGGCATAATTGCGATTTTGAAAATGTTCTCCCACCTAAAATTCAAAATGAACTTGATTTTCGTTTTCAGCACCATAAGAACATAAAGTAAGACCAAAATTAGTCTTTCACCACCAATGATCAGTATCTCGAAAAATTAGCGTTATTTTGGGGATTTATAACGTAGATGTTCAAAGTTGCACCATTTGTTTTCTATAAAACATTTTGATCCAAAACTTTCCAGAAAACTTCTTTGTACTTATATTTTATTTTTGAATTTGACTTGAAATCTATATTTCAAATTTTGCCAGTAAAATTTTGCGATTAAACTTTGCTATTCACGAATCTGCATCTTGTACTTTAAAAGATTCATAATTTTTACTAGAATAAGGCTAAAAGCTTAAAGCAGAAACCATTGTCTTTAAAAAAGTTAGCGATATACATATAGGGTAAGGCAGATAAAGGGCCCATTAGAAATATCTCGAGAACTAAAGATAACTGAATTATGAAAATTGGAATAGTGGGGTTATGAAGACTGATCTATTTAATGAAAATATTTTCATCTACTTGGTACTTCCGGTTATACCGGAAGTTGCTTATAACTTCGTCTTTTTAAATGGGACACCCTGCATATTTTGACATTTTTGGATTCTCCTCGATTTCTTCTTTCTTAAAATATAATGTTTTGTAACATTATACAGGGTAGGTTAAAAGATAATTACGTTTTCTTATTAATTTCGTAGCAATATTCACACCCTGTAGGATTGTAGTAGTTTGACATAGTAAACTCTATTTATGTTCAAATGATTTTCAATATAGTCTACTATTGTTAGCAATTATTAGTATAGCTAAATTCTTAATTTTAGCATACAGGGTGGGTCTAAACTCGGAATGAGTGTTTTCTGAGTTTTCTTAAAAGGAACACCCTATATTTTAGTATTGTAATGAAATGATATTTCATGGTACTTTTTTATTTCTTAAGCATTCCCTACACCTAACTGCTTTAATTTGTGCTTAATTGTTAATCGCACCAACAATCTTAACTTTGATGGTATTTTGACAGTTCAACCATTATTGGCAATTTTAAGTAACAGTCTAGATTAATATGTATTTATTTCCAAAAAATTATTTGTGATTGAATATTTTCACGGCCAACCTAAAACAATTTTAGATATTTTGTGTTGCAATTAATGTTTTGTTTGAATCACCAATAACTCACAAATTAAAGCAGTTAGGTATAGGGAGTGCTTAAGTAATTAAAATGTACCATAAAACAACATTTCATTACAATACTAAAATAGAGGGTGTTCCATTTAAGAAAACTCAGAAAATACTCATTCCTTGTTTCGACCAACACTGTACACTAAAACGAAAAATTTAGCTATACTAATAATTGTTAACAATAGAAGACTATATTAAAAATCATTTGAAGATAAATAGAGTTTATTATGTCAAACTACTACAAGCCTACAGGGTGTGAATGTTGCTACGAAATTAATAAGGAAACGTAATTATCTTTTAACCTACCCTGTATAATATTACAAAACCTTATATTTAAAGAAAGAAGAAATCGAGGAGAATCTAAAAATATAAAAATATACAGGGTGTCCCGTTTAAAAAAACGAAGTTACAATCAACTTCCAGTATAACCGGAAATAGCAAAGAGACCAAAATATTTTCATTAAATAGCTCACACCTCAAAACCCCTGTATAACAATTTTCATGATTTCCTTACCTTTAGTTCTCGAGATATTTCTAATAGGCCCTTTATCTGCCTCACCCTGTATAGTGTACAAACTTTAGAAAAAAATATTAAAACGGACCAGAGTTGTAGCGAGCTAAACGCAAAAACGTGATTTAATTTTTTTTTATTTCTAGGGTAGATACAATTGCAATTTTGACAATATTCCCCCACCTAAAATTTAAAATAAATTTTATTTTCGTTTTCACCACGGTCAGAAACACAATATAAGACCAAAATTAGCCATTCACAGCCCATGGTCAGTATCTCGAAAAATAAGCGTTATATTGGGGATTCCTAATGTCGATATTAAAAGTTGCACTATTTTTTTTATAAAATCTTTTGAGTTAAAACTTAACAGAAAACTTCTTTGTACCCTCTATTTTAACATAAATGTGATTAAGAAGCTAAATTTTTTAAACTTCGTCACACAACTTTTGCGATTAAACTTTGCAATGCACAAATCTGCACCTTTTCCTTTTAAAAATTCATAACCTTTACCAAGATAAGAATAAAAGCTTGAAGCAGATACCGTCGTCTTTAGATATGTTAGAGCTATGTACTGTAAAAATTTCAGAAACAAATATTAAAATGGAACAGAGTTGTAGCGAGGTAAACGCAGAAAAACGTGATTTTATTTTTTTTATTTTTGGGGTAAAATTGAGGTTTTGACCATGTTCCCCCACATAAAATTAAAAAAATAAACTTCATTTTCGTTTTCAGTACCCTCGAGTTATAAATTATAAATAAAATTAGCCATTCACCTCTCCGTGGTCAGTACCTGGTCATTTTAGGGTATCTCCTGCTCGCCTATATCCTTTGCAAATCATTTAAGCCAATTGCAAAACTACTGCTTCGTTCGCATATCTAATGATTTTTAGAGGCACTCTATTCTGCATGCGTGAAAATATGAGATGACTTGTTCTGCTCTAGCAGCACTTATTGTGGTTGTTCCTCAATTTTTTGAAGGCGCTTCAGTAGCAGTGGCAGAACATTTGCCTTGGGAGAGGGGGCGACTTCCAATAAAACACCAACCACTAAGTACATACAATAGATATACCCAAACTACAAGTCATAGATAATAACATGTGCAATCAGTTCCCGTAATTTTCCAACTGTTGAGTTAATTGGGTTGAATTTGTCTGTCTGTAGTAAGTTTCATGTCAGCTAATATATTTTTTTTATGTTTCAAAAATTTTTCCTTTAATTCTGGACCGCCTTACGGGGGAACATATACGCTCATACCCATGGGCAGGGGGCCGTGCTCCCCCTTGCACTTCTTCAGTTTTCTGAGTACTTTTCGAAGATTTTCTGAAGACTAAAATACGATGCATCTTTTTTTATTCATGTGCAACACGCAAACATGCATGAAGAAAATGAGTCTCTCTTCTTTAAATAATAGATATTTTCATTCACTTGACAGTGAATTAGTGCACTTAACGTAAACCGTGTACCTGAATTTAAGAACTTCAGAAGGATGTAGCTCGAGAATAATAGTTTTTCAGACCCAGGTGATATAGACTTTTTTATTCTACTCACTTAGAACTATTATTGACCAAAGTTTCATTAAGGGGGTGGGTACGAACTCTCAGCTTCGATGCTATTTAAATGGGATTCTTTTTTTTTTCGAATCCTAAAAAAACCAATAAGTATTTTTGAAAAAATTTAAACGCAGAATGAAAGATTGCATTATTATCGAGGGCCGAAAGTCCCTTAAAACTTTTATATTGTTTATTTTAATAAGTTACAGGGGTGAAAAACTTTTTATTCATTCTAGAGACTTTCGGCCCTCGGTAATAAAGTAATCTTTCATTTTGCGTTTAAATTTTTCAAAAATACTTATTAGTTTTCTCAGGATTCGGAAAAAATTATTGCATTTAAAATACATTGAAAATTTTGACAGGCGTCAAAATTTTGCATTTTGTTCCTGTCCCCTTAAATTTGACCGGGACCACTTTTCCATAAGAAGTGTTGCGGGGTCCTTTGCAATACAATTGGTTTCATTTAACGTAATAAAAACAGCCTATTTTTTTTCTTTTTTTACTATCTCTTTCCTTTAGGAGTATAGATTTACGTATCCATTGAACTAGAGAAATGAAGAAATAATCTGAAACTGAAAAAGAGAAATAATCAAGGCAACTCAAAAATTAAGGGGAACTAACATAGATGAAGAATAGCCCAAATAAATCCAGATTCAGAGAGGAATATTACGAAAACAGATGAAAGAAGCGGGAGAAGGATATAAGGCAAGTATAGTATACAACAACTTATACATAAATGATGAAATTTATACAGCAGACAGCTTAGGATATGAACAAGGGGAGCAACAAGTCGTAATAGATGCCGATAAGGAATATAATGCGAGATCAAAAGAAGGAAGAACATACAGCGAAAGTCTCCTGAGATGGGAAAAGAGGAAAGTGAAATAAATAATATATCGAGAACAGCAACAAATACCGGAGCCGTACCAAAAAACTCAAAGAAGGACTATTAGCGGACAGTAACAATCAGGAAGATAATGGATGGGAAATAACGGAAATCACCACGCAAAAAAATAGGATATGACTTAATAGATAGTGAGACTAAAAATAAAGTAGAAGTAGAAACAAAACAACGGAAAAGAAAAGAGACAAGGAGCTATAATAAAAATTTAAAAAAAAAAGAATAAAAATAGGGAACTCAGAATAAGCACATGGAACACCAGAACAATACTATAGCACCAGGAAAAATGCAGTAAATTGGAAGAAAGCTGAAAAGTATAATACAGGGATTGCAGCATTTCAAAAAACACGTTGGAAAAGTCATGGGAGAATAGATAAACAGTATTTCACATTACTATACCCAGGACAGGAAAAACAAGGACAACATGAAGTGGGATTTGTGGTCTAGACCGAACTAAAAGATCTTAGAATTCAAACCAATAAATGAAACATTAGTATGCCTAGGAGAAGAAGCTAAACCGTTTAACATAACGCTCTTAAATGTGTACGCACCAACAGAGAATACAAGGCAAGAAGGCAAAGAAATATTTTACGAAAAAATGGAAGCAGAAAATGAAAAGAGCCCGAAAGAGGACGTATTGATAATATTAGTTGATATTATCAATGCTCAAATACGGAGGGAAGAACATATTGAAGAAATAGCTGTAAAACACACAATTCATAAAAAAACAAATGACAATGGACAAAACTGTGTAACTCAGCAGGAAGAACTAATATGATAATAAGCTGTACAATGTTTAAACACCTAAAATTACATAAAAGAACTTGGACATGACCAGATCAGAAAACACATAGTCAAAAAAATAGATTACACACTTACAACTAAAAGAATAAACTAGGGGATCTGAAAATAAGAAATAAATACGCAGAAAAAGTAAAATTACAACTGATAGACAAAAAAGAAGAGAGATATAGAAAATGAATGTAGTATTATTAAAAAAAGGATAAATATTGCAGCAGAAGAAAACGTGGGAGTAATACACAGTAAAAAGAAAACCGAATGGTATTCAAAGGCATGCAAAGAAATAACAACAAGAAAAGTACAGGCGAGAGCTAAATAGATTGGAACAAACAAAATAGAAGATAAAGTGAAATATGAAAATCTAAGAAAAAACGCTAAGAAAATAATAAGAAAAAGCAAACGAGAGTGGGTAGACAACAAAATGAGAGAGATCGAACAAGAAGGAAAGAAAAGAAATACAAAAAGCTTCTTCCACAAAATTAAGGAAAA
The DNA here is from genome assembly GCF_917563875.1 of Diabrotica virgifera virgifera. Classification (NCBI taxonomy): domain Eukaryota; kingdom Metazoa; phylum Arthropoda; class Insecta; order Coleoptera; family Chrysomelidae; genus Diabrotica; species Diabrotica virgifera. The sequence continues at coordinate 122,445,813 of NC_065449.1, forward strand.
TAACAATACATGCAAATGAAAAATAAACGGAATAAGAAACAAAGAAGGAGTGATAATACAGGGAGATGAGCAATATAAACAAGTATGGCTCGAATAGTTCAGAGAGCTGTTAAGAGTGGCAGAAACATAGAATCAGGGATTAAATGAAGCTGAAGAAGGAGAAGGAAATATGAAAAACCGAAATTATAAGACAGACGAACCAACACACGAAGAACTGGCAAAAATCATAGAACAAAGCCGCAATGGTAAAGCCCCAGGCAAGGATGAGGTCAATTTTGAACTCATAAAATACGGAGGGGAAGAATTGAAGGAGAGAATATATCTACTAATTAAGAAAATATGGAACGATGAAAAAATACCGAAGGAATGGGAAAATCGTCAGATAACCGTAATATATTGTTATATTCCTATTTGACATAAGAAATAAAAGTCTATAGTTATATTTAAGGTTTTCGTTTTTCTCGACCGCGGGCATGTAAATTTGGAACACCCTGTAACAAACAAATTTTGTATAGGTAGTTTTTAAGAAAGTGTTTCGGAGAAGTGTTTACGAACCCCAGGAACAATACGACTCAAGTAAACAATTAGAGTGATGTTTAAAAAGAAGGTGTTCGTGGAAAGGTTGTCAATAACCACCGATAACTCATATTCTAGTAAATAAGATAATAGGTTATTAAATTTGTAAAGAGAATTATTGTGGAAAATAAAATTGAAATGGGGAATATTATTTTTTCTTAAAATCCATTAAGATATTTAGAAAAAGGAAAGTTTGTGTTGGTAAATACGGATAATTGAAAGTTGCTTTGGATTGGTTGATTTTTGAATGCTGGAAGGGGTATTTTGGAATGAGGAGAATGAATGAGCAATGAGAGTCAGTGTGTTTTGAGCGGTCGAGAGGCGAAGTCCAGTCTTCGGGAAGAGTGTACAAAAAAGTGAAACGCCGGGTTGGTTAATTTTGTTGTTGAAAAATAAAAAGTAAGATATCGTGGAACGAGTGATAGGCTGAGTCGAAATAGTATATAACTCCTTGAGTCTAGAGTATCCCGGTTTGTTGAAGTGTTTAAAAAAGGTGGAACAAGGCATCAGGAGAAGGCAGGAACGAGTGCTGTACGAGGCGTAGTTTTCAAAGGAACAGAGGCATTACTAGAAGACTTGGACGAGTCGTTGGATCAAAACCCAAGCCAATAGGAAACGTGTTTTGTGTGAAGACATTGTCAAATCATCAGTAAAGGTCAGTCTATTTTGTTATGACATGAATGTATGGTTTGTGTATTAAATACCACATTGAAAATTGAGCCACACAATCACTATTAAAAAAAGAATTTCATCAAACCTAAATCAATTTGTTACTGATAAATCATAATAGTTCATTATAAATAAAATAAATTTGGAGACAAAAAGAAATAAGATTCCCATTTTTGTAACTGTTGTATTAAATAAAGATAGAAAGATAAGATATAAGAAATATTAAGCAAATATTGCCATTTAGATAAAATAAACGATTTTTATAATCTCTAATTGAAATCCGTATGTGTGTATTATTTTACTCTCTTTTATCTATCCCGATTAGGAAGCCACTGAGAAATACTTTGAAGCCACGAAAGTAAGTAATTGATATTATAATTTAGCCCTGAGATTGACACTATATTGGTATTTGATCTGTTTGATTAATGAGATAATTATTGATTAATTAATGAAGATTAATTACATCTGAGAACATCATTAGATTTCAAAAGTAAGATCACAACAATATATATATATATATATATATATATATATATATATATATATATATATATATATATGGCTCACAAATGATAGGACGCCCGCTACAACCTGCAGATGAATGGAAGCCCGCGGTTTACGGGGTAAGGGGATTGTAGCACTGTCTTATTCCTACAGTCTTACGAAGCCCACTCGTATAAACGCGTTCACAGTGTATATGGATTACGCATTATACGAAGCCCGACGATGTTGCCATGTTTTAATTTACGTTTAAATAATACGACTGTTCTACGAGATCCTTATATGTGTATATAAGTCGTCATATTGCCTATTATAAGAAGCCCAATTCTATTCAGCAATCTATACGAAGCATTTTAGAAGAGTCAAGATAGAACGAAAAGATGCATTGTTTCGGAGCAATTCAAACAAGATTATATTTTTCTAAAACTTTTTTTGTTAGTTTATATACATGTTAAAGTAAAAAGTTCTACTCACAGATTTTGCCGCTAATTGTTTATTATTTGTTTAAACAATAACAATAATTGTTTTGTACAGTGTGTCCAATTAACACGTTGACGGACACTGCGTCAAATGTATAAGCAAGTGTTGTGACACTATATGTATTTTGCAAAGTAGAATAGGGAAAAATTCAACGTATATAGACGTTGTGTCACATTACATCAATGGAAATTAGACGACTATAGACGTTCTGTTCGTCAACGTGAAAAGTTGTGCATGGTCTAAATTAAAAATAGAATCATCAGTTCATTTTTTTTAAGCCGTATACGAGATATTATGTCAAAAAATATGAATTTTACTCAAGAGTAAAGTAGCTTTATTATTCAAAATATTGAAAATTGTTATAATGAAAAGTTGTTTGGAATTAAGAACTATATTCTAATATGCCATTTCATCTTTCTAATTAAAAAAAAGTTGAATTGTTTTTAATTATGGATATACAACATTGGAGTTTAGATCTAGCAGCCGTAGAGGTAACATCGTTTAATAGTGGCTTGTGAATTTAACCAATATAAGTTAAAAGTTAAACAGTTTTTATTGTAAACACAACTGTAAGTAGAAAAACTTAATTTTTAAAAAAGAAATACAATTTACATTTCAACGTTCTACTCAATCGAAACCAGAATATTGCCTTAGAACAGTTGAATAGTTTTTACTATAAACACACCTGTAAGGAGAAAAACCCAATTTTTAAACAAGAAATACAATCTACATTTCAGAGATCTACTTAATTGAAACTTGAGTATTGCCTTAGACAAAAACTTAAGTAATTAGTGGTACCTTTAATAGTACGGTTAATATTACTATAATGGATTTAAATTGTCAGGCATGCCATAAAATTATAACACCGACAGATGGTAGCAAACTGGAATGTTCTGGATGCAAAACAACATGGCACGGTGTTTGTGCTCAACCTCAACCCTTAAATTTTTCACCTGCAACCTTGTTGACATGGAAGTGTCAAAATTGTACCACAGAAGCAGATGCTAGCACAATGCACTTCAACGCAATTATGGCTCAGCTTGCTAATTTAAGTAACGCTATCGCAACATGTAACACTCGAATGTCTGACTTACATAATTTAGTAAATTCTCAGTCGACAAAAATTGACGCTTGCATCTCGGAAATAGCGGTTCTAAGAAGAGAAAACGAACAGCTAAAAATTAAAATCCAGAAAATAGAATCCTCTCCTCCCGAAAATATCCTTATAGAGCTGGCTGATAGAAAACAAAGGGAAAAAAATGTTTTGCTCATGGGTGTTCCAGAAAATACAGAATCCGATGAAGTTAATGCACAACAAATATTAAATCAGGTAGCTCCTAACTTACAAATAGCTTCGCATCGCCGGCTTGGCTTTCCTCGCCAAGATATGAAACCAAGGCCGCTGAAAGTTACTATGATGTCCAGTGAAGATGCCCTTTTTGTTCTTAAAAATAAATCTAAACTGAATCAAAACTCAAACTCAAACATATACATAAAACAAGATCTGACACCTTGCCAGTCAAAATATCTAGCTGAATTACGAACAGAGCTACAAAGTCGTATAGATAATGGGGAGAAAAATTTAACGATTAGATACATAAACAAAATACCTAGAATTACTACAAGAGGAACAACCAAACGTGATAGAGAGGAACAGGAATCACCTAGACGTGAAAAGGGACTCAAGACTTCAAAGCCTGCTTTATGTGGGGCAAACTCATCTGTACCTGAATAGCAATCATTCAAAATAGTATTTGGAACTGTCAAGGATTTGCCAATCTGGATGAATTTGTTAGAGATTACGATGATTTTTCGGTTTTATGTCTTACTGAAACATGGCTACTTAATGAGTGTAATAATTTGTCAATTGTTTTGTCATCCTATAATGTTATAAGTAGTCCTGCTTCGAAAGAGAAATCCGTGGGCAGAGCAAGCGGTGGTATCTACATATTTTATAAAAATGTATACAACTGTGTAATTTTAGAAAAAACACCGTGGTGGCTATTTTGCAGACTGGTTTCTCCTTCGGAAGAGTCTATTATTATTTGCACAGTATATTTTAAACCGTCCTTAGATATTGTGTATATTCTAGAACTTTTTCAAGTATCTCTGTCGGAAATTCTAGAAAACCATTTCGATGTTCCGCTTCTAATTGGCGGTGACTTTAACAGTAGAATATCAGATATTGGAGAAGTTCCGCCAGAGATGCTGGAGGGCACAAATCTATCGGAGTATCGTCTAAGCAATGACATGGTTTTAAATACTAAGGGGCGCCATATTATTGACTTCATGAACACCAACTCTTTCTGTCTACTTAATGGGAGGACTGAGTCTGATACACCGGCACAATTTACTCACATTAGCAAAGCTGGAAATAGTGTAATTGACTTAGCATTTATCCAGAACAGTGCAATACCTATTATCCAAGATTTATGTGTAATGAACCATAACAGCCCTTCTGACCACTTTGGTATACTGGTAACTTGCGTTTCCGACTTTTTTCGAGAAAGTCGTTTCAAAAAAGCACTTCCTATACAAAAAAAAACTATATATCAATGGAATACTGACCTTGCCTTTTTCTATAAAATTTATATGCAACATTCGAATAAAACGTCTCTTTCTATAAATATTGATGCACAGGAACTATACAATAATCTAATGTCAGCAATTAAAGAAACTGCTTCGCAATTACAACTTTGTAAAGAAAAATCTTTCCCGTCGTGTATCAGGCAAAGTCCTCCATGGTTTGATCATGAATGTACCTCAGCTAAAAACAACATGAAACAAAGCCTCAAAACAGCTAAATCAAATAACTTCCGCGACCCCTATAAAACAAATTTTTTGACATCAAAAAAAGCCTATAGACAAATAATTAAAAAGAAAAAACATATATATTTTCATAACCTGTATTCTCAACTTGCAAACAGCAGGGACTCCAAAACATTCTGGTCAGTGATTAGGAAATTTCGGAAAAATCACAATACTTCTTTTATCGATGTAGACGTATGGGAGCAATTTTATTCGAATATATATCCCCCAAAACTATATCATAATGCCCGTTTTTTTGATGCAAGACATCCCATTTTTGACGCTATTATAACCAGTGACGAAATATATAGAGTCCTAAATAACTGTCCCAATCGTAAAGCACCTGGAACTGACCATATTTCTTATGAATTCTTTAAAAATCTTCCAAATAATTGGATACTGTATTTAACGGGCATGTTTAATAGAATACTGGAAACAACCATTACGCCGCATAACTGGAGTGAAGTCATTTTTACTATGATATTTAAAAAGGGCAACAGAGATGATCCAGCAAACTATAGAGGTATTGCCTTACTTAATTGTGTTGAAAAAATATTTACTAATATTTTGTTAAACAGACTCAGAGATTGGGTTGAAGTAAATAATGTTCTTCCCGAATGTCAGTCGGGTTTCAGGGGATCAAGGGGTTGCATTGATAATGTATTCACCCTCACTTCTGCTGTACAACTGCAACTACGACTGAAAAAACGCAAAGTGTACGCTGCCTTTGTAGATTATAAGCGGGCTTTTGACTCCATTATCCATCATTTGCTGTGGCAAAAGCTATTTGGCCTTGGGGTGAGTTCTAAAATAATAGCCATTTTGAAAAACATTTATGATAATGCTAGGATGTACATCAAAACTCCAAACGGCTACACAAGACCATTTGATATTTCAACAGGAGTCTTACAGGGTGAACCTTTGAGTCCACTATTATTTAGTTTATTTATTGCGGATATAGAACAGTTTTTTATTAGTCAAGGATCACAAGGTATCTCCATTGATAGCCAAAATCAAATAATAATGCTATTGTATGCTGATGATTTGGTCATTCTTTGTGACTCGGAAGTTGAACTCGGTAAAAATTTAAGTTATCTAGAAAAATACAGTGACAAAAACCAGCTAACTGTAAATGTTGGCAAAACCAAAATTCTTCCATTTGCCCGAAGCGGTCAAATTGGCAATAAAGGCGTTAAGTTCCTATATAAGAATGAAAAAATAGAAGTTGTTAACAAATTTGTATATCTTGGAGTCACCCTAACCACAACATCACTTTTTAAAGCAATGGCCGATACAACAGTGGAAAGAGCAAAACACGCAATTGGTAACGTGATAGGTTTAATGGCTAAAACCAAAATGAATTCTTGGACATCTCGTGTGCAACTTTTCGATTCGCTAGTTCAAAGCCTTGTTATGAACTGTGTGCCCGTTTGGGGAATGAGATATGCTGACCAGTTAGAAAGAATACAAATAACTTTCTTTAAAAAACTTTTACATCTCAGTATCAATACACCTGATTATGCTGTTAGGTTGGAGACAGGAAGAGTAAAAATTTCTTTTACTATTTTCAAGCTAACTTTAAATTGGCTTATCAAGCTATCGCAAATGCATGATTTAAGACTTCCTCTTATTTGTTTTCTGCGTCAGCTTCAAATTTCTTCAGCAAATAATTCAATAAATACGAACAGATACAACTGGGTTTCACAGTTTAAGCAATATTTTCAAATATTAGATTATGAATTTTCTTGGGATGAAAACATCTCTGATTGGCTATTAAAAAACAAGAAAAGCATGTTAAAAAAGTATATGGATATGCTTCATCAAGAAGACATTCAAGCAGTCTCCAAGTCAACATTCTCAACTATTTACAAACATTTATCCGTAGATACCTCAGTACAGAAATATCTGGAATTTCAAATTCCCATAAAATACATTCGTGCCATGGCGCAACTTCGAACATCTAATCGCCATGTGTTAAAATTTACCTATAATGGTATAACATATCATATACGACCATCTGAAATCTGTACTATTTGTAACACAAACAAGTTGGAAACTCTTGAACATTTACTGTTTGAATGTCCCATTTACAGTTCAATGAAACCGGTTAATATGGCCCCCCTTAATAATTGCACCGACCTTATTGGTTGTCTTAATAATGTAACTATAATATCTCTGAAAGCAATTTCAATATATATTTGGAATATCATAAAACTTAGATCTTTTGTTTTAAATGAATAAGCTTCAGTTTCTCCTTCATTGGTGTTTATTTAAGAAAACAAGTCTCCATTTCAGTTAGTAATAGCGATTAACTTTTGTTTAAATTTGTTAATAGTTACTTATGTTCTAGACTAGTTGTTAGTTATATTCTGTACTTCAGTTTCTCCTTCATTGGTGTTTATTAAAAAAACCAAGTTCTCCATTTCAGTTAGTGATAGCGCTTAACTTTTGTTTAAATTTGTTAATAGTTATTTATGTTCTAGACTAGTTGTTAGTTATATTCTGTACTTACTAAACTCATTGTTATAAAACTGTAGTTTTTAAAAACAATAAATGTCTATCTATCTATCTAAAAGTTGTTTGGAATTAAGAACTATATTCTAATATGCCATTTCATCTTTCTAATTAAAAAAAAGTTGAATTGTTTTTAATTATGGATATACAACATTATTTTCAGTTATTTCAATTATGATAACTCTTTTATTATAGACCAGTAAGGATCTGTGAAAAAACGTCTATTTTTGGATGTGAAAGGTGGCATTCGGATTTTTGCAGATAAAGTTAGGTGATAACTTCGTTAATAATAATTGACTTATGCTCCTTCTCAAATATGCCCGGAACATTAATAAAAAGAATAAAATATTGAAAAATTTCGAAAAACGTCGATTTTTTTCTGCTTTCTTTGCTTATAACTTTAAAACGATTCGTTTTGGAACAAAGTCGTACAGAAATAAAATAAAGATAATTGAATTTTGTATGATATCCGACTGGTCAAAAATGTCTTAACTTATTACCTTTTCTGCAATATAGCAATAAATAGAAAATAAGGGGGCAAAATATGCCTGTTGTTATTCAATGTTTTTAACCACTTTGGTGGTACTTAGAACCTTAGTAATTCACTTAGGAAATTCTTTGTAACATACTTAAACCGTGTACCAAATTTCATTAAAATCGACCTAATAGATTTTGCATAATAAATTTGCAATCTTAATGTTTTTAAAAAAGTTCAAATTTTTTAAAATCTTTCTGAACAAAAAGTAGACCATTTAGAAGTTGTCTAATTTTTTTACATATAAAGAGGTGCTCTACCTATCCAATACACTTTACAGAATTAAAATCGGATTATTTAAGGGGCCTCAGCAATGTTTTAAACTTATAAACAATTTTTTGGCTTATAAACAAATAGCTTTGTTTAATAATACAAAATTAATTTTTAGCAATGCAAATAATTAAAACCGGTATACTTTGACTTAAACTTCCAAATGCTGTCAGCAGAATTGCTATTTTATTTTTTAATCAAAAGTTATTCGCGTTCAAAAATTGCACTTTTTCGATTTATTGAAAGTTCCACTTCGTTTATCTCGAAAACTATGCATCCTACGAAAAAACTTGTAAGAACATTTTTTGCTTAGACTTACCCAAGAAATATAAAAAAATGTTTTATTTTGCGAAAAATCGATGTTACGTAATTCCTCAAGTTCTTTGTTTATAACAATTTTATCGACATCCGGATCAACTGTTACCCAAAAAAATCGTGTTCCACGATCTTGGGTAAGTCCATCTAAATAAAGGAGCCCGCAGCACCCCCTCCTGGCCACAGGACTAATTTGTTTATAAGCCAAAAAATTGTTTATAACTTTAAAACATTGCTGAGGCTCTTAAACAATCCGATTTCAATTCTGTAAAGTGCGTTAGATAGGTGGAGTGCTTCTTTATATGTAAAAAAATTGACAAATCTTTGTATGTACTAGTTTTTGTTGTGCAAGATTTTAAAAAATTTAAATTTTTTAAAAAAGTTTAGATTGCAAAATTATTATTCAAAATCTAGTAAGTCAATTTTAATGAAATTTGGTGTACGGTTTTAGCACATTACAAAAATTTTCTAAGCGCATTAGGAAGGTTCCAAGTAAAGTGCCTTTTCCTCCCTTGAATGATTACTGCCCTCCGCTACGCGTCGGGCAGTAAACTTCATTCTCGGGAGGAAAAGTAGCACTTTCCTCCCTTGTTATACAAATAGCTATATGTATCATAATTTAAATAAACAACTAAAAATAATGTTGATTAGAAAAATTTTCAAAATTTTTTTTTCCATTAGAAGGATGAAATTGCATATAAGAATATAGTTCTTAATTCCAAACAATCATGTTAAATTATATAATTTAAAATAATTTTAAAAATATCGTTGAATTTTGTTTCTATTTTGTTTTTGATTATGCTGAATCCGAATATGGCATTACAATTTGAAAATGCTTATAAAGAAGCTCTTCTACACTATGTCTGCGTAGCAAGGAACCATATTTGAAACATTTTTATTACAAATTTTACGAAAAAAGTTTATTCTTCATAAATTGCTCTGCATAGTCTAAAATCTATAACCCAATCATCAGATATCAAGTTTTATCAATTTTATACGAGGTATGTCAAAAATACGAATTTTGTTAAAGAGTAAAGTACCTTTATATTCCAGAATATCAAAATATGGGTATTATAAAAAGTTGTTTGGAATTAAAAACTATGTTTTATTATAATTACATCATTCTAATTGAAAAAAAATTCAATGTTTTCTCAAATTACGGATACCCATCATCATTATTTTATTTCAATTATTTCAACTATTTTATTATTATTAATTTTACGAAAAAAAGTTATTCTTCAAAAAATACTCTATTCTGGTCTAAAGTCCAAAAAACAACCATCAGATATCAAACTTTTTCAATTTTATACGAGGTATGTAAAAAATATGACTTTTGCTTAACAGTTCAGTATGGTTTGTTCAACAGTAAATGGTTGAGTTCAATTAGTGCGGTCGTAAATATTATTAAATTTATCTGACCTGGCCCATTGTTAAGACCCAGCCGGAGCGATAAGCAACCGAGGTAGGCAGAGTTGGTCTTTTGACAATTAACACTGACTAGACGGTAATCCCATAATAAAGCAAAGAAATTGTACCAGAAAACATATTTAAATTTTACCTGAAACCGGACCTTTTATACTATTATCGGTTATTCCAGGATGTTTATCATCATCATAGTCATTAACATCTTAGTAGATGTGTTGTGGTTCATAATTGGGCTTCAGCAGCTCGGACAGTTTGATTGATAATATTTCTCCACTGGTCGCGGTCATCAGTTACATGTATTGCCTCAGTATACTGTTTGTTGAGAAGCTTTTTAGTAATGTCCGCCCATCGCTGTGGAGATCTTCCGCGTTGGCGTTGAGTCTGAGGCCTTCCTTGGACCACCAACCGCTCCATTTTGTGATCACTCCGATGGATGTGACCAAAGAACTTTAAAATTCTAGAGTAAACGGTACTGGAGAGACGCTGATCCGGTTTAATTTCATCCAGAACCGAGACATTTGTAAGGCGAGCCGTCCATGGAATTCGAAGCAGGCGTCTCCATGTCCACATTTCAAAGGCGTCTATACGTCGTCTGTCTGATTCTTTGACTGTCCATGTCTCGCATGCATAGTAAAATCTGGAAAAGACCAGAGTTGAAACGAGTCTCTTTTTGTTTGTCATAGTAATGTGACGATCACGCCAGACCCCGTTTAGTTCACTCATTGCTGCTCTTGCTAGTTGAATGCGTCTTCTAATTTCGGGTTCACAACTGCCTGTGTTGTTAACTAGAGCTCCAAGATATATCATAGATGAGACTACCTCGCATCCCGCAATAGTTTGGGTTTCAGGAAACTGTTGTTGGCGATCAATAACCATGATTTTGGTTTTGTTGTAGTTAACCATGAGTCCAAATTTAGCACTTTCTTCCTCGAGTTTTTTTAATAATTCAATAATTTCTTCTGGAGTAGAGGCTAGAAGTGTAGTGTCGTCTGCGAAACGCAAGTTAGATATCTTAACACCACCTAGGTTTACTCCTCCCTCCCAACCATCCAAGACTCTGCGCATTATGAACTCCGAATAGATGTTAAATAATAAGGGAGATAAAACGCATCCTTGGCGTACTCCCTTCTCCAAAGTGCATTTGTCAGACAGGTATCCGTCCATTCGAATATATGCCAGGTTATCTTGGTACAGTTTGCTAATAAGGTGAGTCAAGTGTTTAGGTACACCCATTGTCGTCAATATGTTCCATAGTTTGTCCCATCTAACATTATCAAAGGCCTTTGTATAATCGACGAAACATATAAATATCGGGATCTGGTATTCTCTGGCTTTTTCTATGATGTTTCTTACATTAAGGATTTGTTCTCTAGTACCTCTGCCCTTTACAAATCCAGCCTGCTCAGGTGCTATTTGCCAACTTATGAAGTTTTCTAGACGCCGTTGCAGTATGTAGAGGATCACCTTACTGGCGTGTGATATTAGAGCTAATAGCCTGTAGTTGTTACAATTATTTGTTGAACCTTTCTTATGAAGAGGTATGATTATGGTCTTTCTCCAATCCTCAGGCCAAACGCCTGTGTGCCATATTTCATTACACAATCGATGTAATATTTTCACTCCACATTCCGGAAGATGTTTCAAGACGTCTGCAGTAATGAGATCATATCCTGCTGCTTTGTTTAACTTAAGTCTTTTTAAAGCGAATTCCACCTCGGAAAAAAGTATGTCAGGTTCAGATTCAAAACTATTGTGGTGTGTCTCTGTTGAAGGAGAATGGAAAGTGGAGGCCTGGCAGTCAGGTACAAACGGGGTGTCCGCCGGCATCTGGTCCGTATTGGCGTATAAAGACTTACAATACGCCCTCCAAACATCAATAACCTTGTCCAAATCCGTCTGTACATTACCTTCATCATCTTTGATAGACCAAGATTTCTGTTTGAATTTACGTGTGAGTAGGCTGACTTTATCAAAGAGTTCTTTGGTGTTATTTGTGTCGGCATGTAGTTGAATTTCTCTGCAGATTTTCTCTATATGCTTGTTTTTGTCTCGTCTACAAGCAGCCTGAATAGCTCTAGATAGCTGTCGGTACTGGGAATTCCTGAGAGGGTTCTCGATTCCAGCAATTTTAAGTTTTCTACGTTCTTCAACGAGGTCAAAAGTATCTGAAGACATCCACACTTTTTTTGGTCCGGTTGAGACGGCATTAGACTGTGCCTCGCAGTCAGCCAAGGTCTGTATCAAGGTATTTTTAAAAGATAACCAAATCTTTTCGGAATCATGAGTGGCGATAGTTGGTAAAATATTTTCGAATCTTTCATTACATTGGCTTTTAAATTGTTATGTATCTTTTATTTTTGATATCCTCTTGTTTCGGATCCTAGCACATGCCTTGAATTTTTGCTTTAGCGTTGCAAAAAGAAGTTGGTGGTCAGAGCCGCAGTCAGCGCTAGGTCGTGTTTTACATTGGCTAATAGATGTTTTCCAGCGATGTTTAATCATTATGTAATCGATTTGATTTCGGTGTCGTCCGCCAGGTGAGATCCAAGTGTACAATCTTCTGGGGTGGTGCTTATACATAGAGTTCATTATTGTCAAGTCATTGTCAACGCAGAACTGGATAAGACGGTCTCCCCTTGAATTACGTTCACCTATTCCATATCTACCCACAATATTTCGTATATGTTCGTCATCCATAGTAACACCGATTTTTGAGTTTAAATCACCCATGATGATAGCGATTTCTTTATTTGGGATATTTTGCAGATATGATTCCAGTTCGTTGAAAAAAGATTCAGTTGTATCATCATCAGCAGTTGAGGTAGGCGCATATACCTGAATCAAATGGACGATAGAGGGAGATCCATTTAGTTTTAAGGAAATTATACGATCACTGATAGCTTGATATCCCAGTATATAAGGAGAAAGAGATTTTGAAACCCAAAAGCCAACACCATTGATACTTTTGTTAGTGTTGCCTGAAAAGCACATGAAATGTCCCAAATTAGTTATGTAGTGCCCCTCGTTACGGAAGTGAAGTTCAGAGAGCCCGACCACAGAGATATTGGTTCGTTCCAGTTCCTTCTCCAGAATAGCTTGTTTGCCCGGTTGTAAAAGACCACGGACATTCCATGTAGCTATGTTGTATGGTTTGCGGTTATTAAGTTTTTGTTTTTCACCAGTAGCACATTTCGCATGTAAAGCCTGATGAGTCACGTCTACATGCCCGGTAACTGATTTCACACATTCCTCCCCGGACGAGAAGATGCGCCGGGTGCCATCCGGATCGCGAAGCTCATCATCCGAGGCCTCGCAGCTATTGCTCATATCATGAACTTTCGTGGGTGAAATAAAGGGGTGGTTTCCCGTTGCCTTCCCCTTTGGTTGGGAGTGCTAATAAGGAAATTTGTTTAAACAGGGTTAGTAGGAAAGGACAATGGTATCTACTGTTTGGACTTAGTAGATATACCAAGGCTCGCGTTTGCAGGGTCGCATACCTGAAGTAGGACTATCACCTATTGGGTTTATAGACGAGTCTCTACCCGCTACCCTGAGGAAATTAGGAGTGTGTGAATGGGGAGAGGCGCAAGTTACGCAGTTTGTGTGTAGGGTGCGCGACATGTATATGCCACACACCCCCCGCGCAAAAAGGACCTCTTCCACTCAAACACGGTCAAGAGGACTCATCCGACACTCGGGGTGTGGCTGAGATAGGTTCTTGGTAAATAAATGGGTATGGGACGAGATGGAATGTTGGGTAAGGACAGCGGTCAGCTGCTCCTGCGTTCGCCTCTTACGACCAGTAGGAGATACTGTGGGTGTATTCTTTTTAGCGGCCCGCATCCCATACGGGCTTGTGGTAACTAAGGATGTTTATAGTGGTAACTAATTGAACTCGACCATTTACTGTTAAACATACCATACCTTTATAGTTCACAATATCTCATTTAGAAGAATGTAATTGAACAGTGAAACATATTTTGTAATTCCAAACAACTTTTTTTAATAACAATTTTCGATATTGTGAAATCTAAAGGTACTTTACTCTTGAGTGAAATTAATATTTTTTTATATACCTCGTATGTCAAAATGTAAAATCGTATGTAAAACCTCGTATGTAAAATTAATAAAATTTGATATTTGATGGTTGCATCTGAGATCATATACGATGCAGAGTATTTTATAAAGAATAATTTTTTCGTAAAACTGGTAATAAAAAAGTTATTAATAGGTTCGAAGTTACGCAGACATAATGTTTAAGAGCTAAAAATATTTTTTTGTTGAAAATGTATTATTGTTCAAGCTTATTATTAAATTTATTTTAGGTAAGTTTTAGAGAAAACATTTTTGATCACTTTTTATAAACAATTTTTTAGTTGGTAATTTTCGGTTTTTGTATTACATTTTTGTTATCTTTCTTAATTTTTGTCAAAAAGGAATAGTTTATTTCATTTCTAAAATAAAATTATTGAGTAGATTTTAAAAAATACATCAAATGCTTTAAAAAATCACCTATAAAATTGTAAAAAATCTTTTCAAACTTCAGTAATACCGTTTTAAAGTGCTGGTAATTCTGTAAACTACGTTTTTACTTAAAACTTACGTAAAAGTTTTCAAAAATTGCATTTTTTGCGTCATATCATTTGAATTAAATTTTTGGCATTTTTTTAATGAAACATTGTTTAGTAAGATGTTTGAAAGGTAAGTTGTGCAAATTTGAGAGCTTTATAAGAAAAATTTTATTAGTTACACATTTTTAAATAATGTTTAAACAAAATTCAGCATACACCGTACTTATGCCCATACATTTTATTTCTTTTTAAATTGGGTTATTTAAAGAAACATCTAATTTCGCAGTTCTTTTGTTTAATAAAAAATTAAGTGCCCACTTCTAGAGTAGAACTTTTTAATATGTTGTTTATTAAACATTTCTTAGGGCCATCGGTACATAATTCGCAAATATTTTAAGGCTATCCCTACTTTTTCTGTCTTTACACGGCAAATTACGTGTAGTAAAATTGTCACTGGTATGGATATGTAAACTTTACTTGACAATTTCATCATTAACTGTAAAGATGGCTTTTGAATGTTCTTGGATAACTTTTACTAGTATAATTAATTGCCTTAATTGTTAATTCAGTTAATTAATATGATTATTTCATATTTCCGACCAATAAAAAGCTACAAAAATACAAATTAAATTGATCATTTTTGATAATATCCCATCGTCAAGTATATTACGTCAGATGCCCTTCGTTGCTGTGAAAAAATACATTCAGTGACATTAATGACAATTACTGTTTTAAAACTTATAAAAGTGATGACTTTCAATCGTCAAA
The DNA here is from genome assembly GCF_917563875.1 of Diabrotica virgifera virgifera. Lineage (NCBI taxonomy): Eukaryota > Metazoa > Arthropoda > Insecta > Coleoptera > Chrysomelidae > Diabrotica > Diabrotica virgifera. Next base: position 122,461,245 of record NC_065449.1, read on the forward strand.
TATTTATAACAACTGTGTGTTTAATTGTACTAATTTGTACTTACATAAATAAATTACAATTAAATTTTGGTTTTAAACAGTTTTATTCATGAAATAATCGCAGCAAATTGCAGCTCGATCTCTGAAATTATTATCGAATTGTTTCCCTCGTGCCACTTGACGTAATTTCACTCCCCTTCGGGTCATGAAATTAATACTGTCAAAGTGTCACTCGGGAAAAATTCGATAATTTCAGAGCTCTTGTGCAATTACTACTGATAATTTTTTCACTACCTATGTATTCAGTAATAATTTATCTACTGTACAACAAAAGCTAATAATCAATCGAGAAAAGAGAAAAAGTGATAAAGTGATTTTTTAATAATATATTGTTACTATGAAACGCTTACAATTTTAAACATCTGTAACAACACAATACTTGGATCACTGAATATATCCTGGTGTATCCTCTGCTTTGGATCTTCCATAAATAATAAACAATAAATAACTTTTTATTAAGTTCACGTCTTAAATAAATTATTTATCAAACGCATTATCAATATTATTTAATCAACAACTGAAAATATTCCCGATGCCAGGTCAAATATTTAAAATTGTCACTGTCTGACTGACAATATGCTGGCAATATTCTATTTACTACTGACAAAGATTTGGAAAATATTACCACGGACATTGTGTTCATTTTTTTTCAAATCCTGAAAAAAAAAACAATAAATATTTTTGAAAAATTTAAACGCAAAATGAAAGACTAAATTATTACCGAGGGCCGAAAGTCTCTTACAATAAATAAAAAGTTTATTTTGAATGAGATATTTTGAAATTAAAAGTCACACTAAATTTTCTTTTAGTTTTTTAGCCCTGTAACTTATTAAAATAAACATTATAAAAGTTCTCAGGGACTTTCGGCCCTCGTTAATAACGTAATCTCTTATTCTGAGTTTAAAATTTTCAAAAATACTTATAAGTTTTCTCAGAATTCGAAAAAAAAATTAATTCCATTTGAGTAGCATTTCACCAGAAACTACGTACCCATCCCCTTAATGAAATTAAAAAACATCTATATTGTTTGATTTTTTTCGAAGGGAAAATCTATATGCATTTGTATTAAATATTTTGTATTTGTATTAAATGAGGCGCTTAGAGCAACAGTGGCACAGTCCACAAATTGAGCATTTTTAGATTAATACATCAATAAAAGCAGAAAAATTGGATATATGGTTCAACAGTGGTCTACACAATCTAGCTCTATATTTGGCAAGATGGCACTACGTAATGTATTGTTGCCTTGACAAATACTAAAAATACGAATGAAACAGTGGCCTAACCCTCAATTGTGTGGCTCAGATCCAACAAACAAGTGTTCATCTTATCAGAATCAGAATAATACGCATAATTCATAAGAATGACTATTTTTAATTTTATAAAGTAATATTTAATAATAATAACTTTAACCCCGTCCTTGACTGAGTGGTAAGAGCGCCTACCTTTGGATCGAAAAATCCGAATGGTTGTGAGTTCGAATCTCACCAGGATCAGAAATGTTTCATTTATTATAAATTAATAAATGAAAATAGTTTCTGTCCTTGTGGGATCGGTACTCACCGGAGGGACCGCAGACGTTCGGATACAGTTAGCGTCTCTTTGCAAAGACAATGACGTCAACTTTGCAAAGTAACAAGACACTTACTCAACACACACACACACACACACACACACACACACACACACACACACACACTACACATTACACTAGGTACCTAACTGTTAAAAATTACCGTACCTACCATGCCAATGGCCATTAGTTGTCGAGGCATTAACCTTTTTTAAATAAAGAAAAAAACAATAATTTAATTTGTCATATTAATTTCCTATTTGGTAGCAAACTTTGTGGCTTATTACAAACTAAAATAGTAAATTAGTAATACAAAGTATTAATTTGTATTAATTGTATCAATTAAAATAAATAATTCTTTTGCGATTCAATTTTTAAATTTTTTTTCTGTCGGTATCTTACTGTGTACAGGTAATGCTAAGAATTACCATAATCTGTTCTCGGGAGTCTTAGTACACAAGATTAATGACGATGAACGACCCAAAAATACGAAAAATGTGCATTGCCAGGTAATAATAAAAATGTTTACAACCTAATAGTACGTTGAGGAATACGCAAAAACGTTGCCAAACTTCAGGGCTTCTTATAATCGGTAGCTCAATGTGGGCTTCCTAACGCTGCTGAACTTCTACAGAGTATATACTTTTTTCGCAGCGCAAACTGGTGGTAGATACCATGAACTACGAGTGTATGTTTTGATAATAATTCCAGGCATAAGAAGCCCGGGCTTCGTATTGTTAATCATGATTTCAGAGTTACCTATGGTACATTTCTAAAATTTGTCCGAATATATATGAAGCCCAAGCGTATTTACATGTTCTGAGCTTAGTTAAAATATCGAGAGATGGTGTAAAGTACGTTTTTTGGGGAAATAACATTAAATAATTACGAAGCCCGAATCCGGGCTTCGTAAGGAGGTGTCGGGCTTCGTATGACCGGTCCGATATAGCGTTTTTGGCTTCCTAAAGTCGGAATCCATATATATATATATATATATATATATATATATATATATATATATATATATATATATATATATATATATATATATATATATATATATATATATATATATATATAAGGAGAGGTTAGCGCGAGTTAATAAATATCGGCATGGCTCGCAATAAGTATGAAAAACAAAATATGCACAAGGTGGAATGCAACCATAGACACGTGTTTCTGACTTATTAGTCGTCATCAGTATGATATAGCTATATCATACTGATATAGCTAGCTCCTGTTTAGCTATATCATACTGATGACGACTAATAAGTCAGAAACACGTGTCTATGGTTGCATTCCACCTTGTGCATATTTTGTTTTTTATATATATATATATATATATATATATATATATATATATATATATATATATATATATATATATATATATATATATATATATATATCAATTTACAAATTATTGGGTTAACAGCTGAAATGGAAGACTCAGTGTAATCTTTTCTACGATTCCAATATGTCGTTAACAGTCGTTAACATCATTAGGGACGCAGTTTGAGATTTTAGTCAACGATGTTATAAATGTGTAAAAAAGCGGCATTAACAAAAAGAATTGCAGTGAATGTTATTAAAAATTAAAGATATAACAATAAAAAAGATAAAAAATGGAACTATAATATAAATAACTATGTTAAAAACCACTAATTATTAAAATCTTTTAAATTCGTCGCACAGAAAGGTATTAGAGACAATTATGTCAATATACACATTTATAACATCGTTGACTAAAATCTCAAACTGCGTCCCTGATGATGTTAACGACTGTTAACGAAATATTGGAATCGTAGAAAAGAGTACACTGAGTCTTCCATTTCAGCTGTTAACCCAATAATTTGTAAATTGATAATTAATAATCAGCTGTGATCATTTCTAGTTTATATATATATATATATATATATATATATATATATATATATATATATATATATATATATATATATACATCCCGCTATCATTATGTCATCTTTTCATGTTGCAGTCATTTGGCATCACCAAGAAATACTATCATTTTCGAATTTTAATTCGTGTATGTTTGTTGAGCGCATTTTTTAACGCCCTGTATCGTTCTCAGTTTTCTAAAATTTTAATTTTAAAAATTTAAATTATATACAAAAATTTTTACACTTCATAACCATTTTGACTTCCACCACATAAAAATGTGTATTTCCCATCATTTTGCCGCTTTTCGACGTTGCCACGAGTTAAAAATACCGATCTTTTGAGGACAGGTAGAAAAGGTCTATTGTAAACTTAGAGGATGGAATATTTTGGTAAAATATTCCATCCTCTCAGATTATAAACTACATAAAAGGTAGGTTCTTTACCTGTTCAGCTGGATTACCAAGCAAGGGTCTAAATATTTTACGAGTTGAATTGTGTTTATTTGATTTCATCTGTTAAATTAAAATTTCTCATACCGACTTAAAATATTTGTTTGAAAAATTCATTTTATATTTTCGTTTAATTTACTTAGGGTTTTTGGTCAGAATTTTGAAGAAACGCTTGGTTTGACATAAAATTTGGGACACGTACCTATAGCTAATATGTTAAAGAAAAAAAGTGATATTGTGCCGATATGTGCTTTTGATCTGGAGGTGAGTTTCGTCGGTTATAGGGTATGAAAACAAATACGTTCAAATAAGTCCGGAATTGGATAAACTGACTAATTCTAAGCAACTTCTATTTTATAGCGTTTTTCACTAAGTCAATACTTTTAGAGATATTTGCGAGTGAATATGTTCATTTTTCAACAAAAAAAAAAAAAACGTTTTTATACGGTTTTTCGCAAATAACTCAAAAAGTAGGTACTTTATTGAAAAAAAATTAGCAAATAGTAAATATAGCTTATAAAAAAGTGAAAAAATGGTATATGTGTCAGGTCTGTAGACCCAGTAGAAGCAGAGTTATTGCTAAGCTTTGTTTTAAAACCAAGAGGAGTAGGTAAACTAAATGGCAGATTCACACCCAAGAAAGTCACTAGAAATATCATCAGATAAATCTTCTTTTTTGGTTGATCATATCGGCCTTTGACGGTAATCTTGACTAAAAATCTAAAAATAAAAGGAAGAACGCAGAAAATACAAAAATTGCTGATAAAATAAATAAACTGACCTATGAAATGCCAATAGTGTCAAAATTTGATATGAGTAAAATTGCCTGAGGTTGTACCAATTACAAACAAGGTGTACGGCGCGGGAAATTTGAATGACTCCTCTTGTTTAAAAACAGACTATAGTGAAAAATAAGCTCTTATATCTCAAATTCCAAATCGAATATTTTAACGTGAAATAAAAAAAATGAAACACTTTTCTGGGAAAACTTATTACAACTTTCTTAAACTGTTTAAGAAAACGTTTATTTTTATTTGTTTTTTAAGTTTCCAGCAGCAAGAGTAAGCAGGTTACGCTCAAAATACAGTTGTTCCTTTTTTTTTGGTTAAAAATATTCTAAAAACTCCCTCTAATTAACAGCCCAAATGGAATTAATCGTTACCACTTCACAAGTAACTTTATGTATTGTTTGTGTTTGTAAGTTTCATCAGTTCAAAGTGCTTATTTGTGAAAAAATTTGGTTTTAAAGTAAATTTTTTTAAATCTTTAATTTTGAAAAAAAGACTTTTGTCAAAATAACTTAAAAATTATTAGTGATACCAAATATCTTAAAGAGTAAAAAATGTAGGTGTTGCTTTTTTAAATATTTGGAATTTTTTGATTTTCTGGAAGACAAAAATTGGTTAAAATATGGCTGTTCAAAATTTGCATATACATACTCGTGACTAGTGATTCGTTCGAGGCCTTTCAACAAAACCCCTTTCAAAAATAAGCATTTTGAACCAATGCAACTTACAGATCATATACAGGGTTTCCCCGAAAATAGTGCGTTCCTTAAAGGTATAGATAGAAAGCACAATGTAGAGCAAAAAAGTCTTATAACATTTTATTCTAAATTCAGCCGTTTGACCAAAAAACGAAAATACATTTTGATATGCAAATTGATACTCAATTAGTAAATAAACAAGGGGTCCCATTAGATTAAATTTCACAGTCACAGGTTCTTCTACGCCATGTTGCCAGGTCATATAAATTTATGAAAATAAAAATTTACTCTTATGGAGAACAACGTAATTTTTGTTGAAACGGTTAACTTTAGGAAAAAATGTTACAACACCTTTTTGTTCTAAATTGTGTATTATATCCACACCTTAAAGGAACGCACTATTTTCGGAGACACCCTGTATAAACAATACATTTATCTAAAGTAACGTGTGAAGCGATAACAATTAATTTTCATGACTTTCTTTGGCCAAAAAAAAGGGAACGATTTTATTTTCAGCGTAACTTGCTTACTTTTCACGCTAGAAACTGTTTTAAAAACACCAAAAAAAATTTTTTTTAAACACTTTAAAAGAGTTATGATGAGTGTTTCCCGAAAAGTGCTTTATTTTTTTGGTTATTTTACGTTGAAATATTCGATTTGGTATTTGACGAATAAAAACCTATTTTTTATTAGCTGCAACCCTGCTTCTACTGGGTCTACAGACCTTATACTGACACCTCTTTTTCATAAGCTATATTATTGCTAGGAATATTTTCTTCGATAAAATATGTACATACTTACTTTTTGAGTTATTTGCGAAAATCCGTCCAAAACGTGTTTTTCTATGAAAAATAAACATATTCACTCGCACATACCTCGAAAAGTATTGACCTAAAACTTTTATAGAACAAAATTTGCTTAGAATTAGAATTAGTCAGTTTATCCACTTCCGGACTTATTTTGCACGTATGTTTTTTCACCTCCAAGAAGGGGTGAAAGTCACATCCAGGACAAGAGAACATACCGGCATAATCTCACTTTTTTCTTTGGCATTTTAGCTACGTGTGTGCCAAACTTTATGTCAATCCAAGCGGTTCTTTAAAATCTGGAGGTTTTGCGATATTTTATCGTGAGTGAATGGAATAATAATTATTACAACGGCAATTATTGCCGTTGTCACTTTTAGATAAGAAGTCATTATCACAATGATATAGTCAGGTTAACTGAATTGTATAATTATTGTTTTTATCATTAAATGTGAAAACCTAGAATTATCCATGTCTGTCCGTCAATAAACACAACTCGTCTATTAGTAGGACAGAAAGAATGACAAATAAGGTGTCAAATGAAAGCCTATAACCAAAATATGATATTACATGTGAGAAGTTTGACCTCGGACTGCCTGTTCCAGAGTTGCAACCGAAAGTACTGTTTTAAATTCGTCGAAATAGTACAAACTATTGGTCAACACGACTAAGAAAGACCAGAACAAATACATACTTCCGGTTTCATGCCTGTCTGTTCGTCCATATCTGTAGGTGAACAAAATTCATCCGTCATATCAGCTGACAAAAAGTTACACGAAGGGTTCAAATATCGACTGCCGGTTCAACTTCCGGTCACTTTTTGTGAAAAATTAGAACTTACGATGTCCAATTGCTTGTTACAATTTTTTTTATAAGTGTTCTACTCTATCTATTCTGACTTTTCATTAACTTACTTAGATCACATATAATTTAACACAGTTTTGATGTCAGGGTCTTCAAAATTTATGTGGTGAGTTCCGGTATGTGATGAATGAAAAACGACTCCATAAGCAGAAGAAAAAAGTGTTCTCAAGACCTAAGACAATACATCGACTCACAAGAGCGTTGTGACAGTAGCAAAAATTCGAGTTGGGGTTCTAATTACTTTCTCATGCGGCTTACTCTCCTGACTTGGCCCCCTCCGATTATTAAGTGTTCCCAAATCTGAAGAAATGATGGGCGAGTCACAAAGTTTCACAAAAAAGCGAATATTTCGCGAAATGAACGTCAGATCGAAAAACTAAAAAATGCGTGTTCAATATTTTTCAAAAGTCTATCGAATGATACCAAAAACGAACCGCCACGGAAACGGGTGAGGAGTAAATTAAAAATTTTAAATACGAACCCTGCGATATTTCGCGAAATGAACATCAGAATGCCAGTGTGTGCTTTTTTTCTGGGGATGAGTACCACCCCCTTCTCGAGTGTGAAAAAATATAGGTCCAAATAAGTCCGTAAGTGGATAAACTAATTAAATTCCTTGTAACTTTTGTTTTTAGATGGTTTTTCGCAAATAAATCAAAAAGTAAGTATTTGATCGAAAAACTATTCCTAGCAAATATAAAGCTTATAAAACAGTAAAAAAAATGATGTATGTATGAAGTCTGGACACACAATAAAAACAGAGTTGGAGCTAATCAAAAGTTGGTTCTTATTCGTCAAATTCCAAATCGACTAGTTCAACGTAAAATGTCCAAAAAATAACGCACTTTTCGGGGAAAACCCGCCATAAATTTTTTAAAGAGTTTAAAAAAAGTTTTATTTTTGTTATATAAAAAGTATCTATTCTATCACCATCAGCATCAAAAGTAGACCGGGCAGTATCGTCGCCCCCGCTAGCGAAATTATTCCGATTCGATTTTTTTGCACAAACTTACTCAAAAAGAGGTCCTTATAACATATCCAAAGGGTGCCGGGCGGTGCATTGGTCGAAAAATTGTTTAAAAAATTTTTTTGAAACAAATTCACAAAAACAATTTTTTCATTTCGAACATTTTTTTTTAGATAACTTGTGTCATTCTGGGCAAAAAAGGTGTCTTGCCATTTTTGTTTAAAATTGATTGTTGTCGAGTTATATGCGATTAAAAATTTGAAAAATGCGAAAATGGCCATTTTTAAGTCTTAATAACTCGATTAAAAGTTATTATTATGAAATTAAAAAGTGAGCAGATCAAGTTTCAAACCCTTGCTTCAAGGTCCTTAAGAGATTTTTGTCATTATTTTATTACAAAGCTGTTATTTTTAATTATTAATAATTAGCGCTATAGTCCCGGATTTATCGTCGCCCCTGTTAGTGAAATTATTCCGATTCGATTTTTTTGCACAAACTTACTCAAAAAGAGGTCCTTATAACATATTCACAAGGTGCCGTGGTCGAAAAATTGTTTAAACAATTTTTTAAACAAATCCACAAAAATAATTTTTTCACTTTGAACAATTTTTTTTTAGATAATTTTGGACATTCTGAACAAAAAAGGTCTCTTGTCAATTTTCTCTAAAATTGATTGTTGTCGAGTTATACGCGATTTAAAACCTGAAAAATGCGAAAATGGCCATATAACTCGACAAAAATCAATTTTAGAGAAAAATCTCAAGATACCTTTTTTGCTCAGAATAACCCAACTTATCTAAAAAATCGTTCGTAATGAAAAAATTATTTTTGTGAATTTGTTTAAAAAATTGTTTAAGGTGATACAGTAGCGATCAACAGGTAGCCAAAACGCGTTCCAAGATTGCGGCTGTAATTTTGAATATTTTTTCAAGATATTTGGCACACGTATCCGTAATATAATAAAGAATGGCGGTACAGAGCCCAATTTGAAAAATATATTAGGTAATATTTGAAAATTATTCTGTAATTAAATACAATATTAAAAAAACGAGCCTGTACCGCCATTAAGAAGAACAAAAAAATACACTTTCTTCAAATAAACTTTTTTATCCGATGCCTAGATTTTGTGTCATTTTGGAACTACTAAAATGTTTTATTTCATTAGTCCAAAACAAAATTTAAATTTTTTAATTCGACAAAATATTTCCACGCACAGGCTGTGGTCTGTATTAATTCGAGAACCAAGAGAGACAGCTCATTAACCGCCTTTCATTTTTTCTTAGAAAATAAACGATCTCTACACAAAGTACTTATAGGATAATACGCCGCCGTTATGAAATGATTGTAGGATGTTAAAATGACGAAGGATGTTTTACCCGGAAATCCGAATTTTATATACTTTTGTTATATTTAATACCCTAATAGCACACGACGTCCTTTGGACGTCCAAAATAGGTCAATTTTTGGTCCTAACGTCCATGGACCATAAACGGACGTCCTTTGGACGTCCGACGCTGGACGTACTTCGGGTGTACTAAATATGTACGTCCTTTGGACGTCCGGCGTTGGACGTCCGGCGTTGGACGTCCTTCAGGTGGACTAAATATGTACGTCCTTTGTACGTCCGGCGTTGGACGTCCTTCGGGTGGACTAAATATGTACGTCCTTCGGACGTCCGGTGTTGGACGTCCTTCGGGTGGAATAAATATGAACGTCCTTTGGACGTCCGTACTCGGACGAAATACGGACCTTTTCCAATCGTCCATATTGGACATATTCTACCAATAAGGGGATTAAACAGCAAAATTATTTAATAAAATATTAACTTAATTATGTTAATAAAATAGTTTAAATGGAAAAGATTATAAATCATATTTAATTCAAAACTGTATATGTAGTTTAATATCTAATACATGTTTTTGTTTTTATGTAAAGTGTGAAAATCTGATCGGTAAATTATTCGTTATGTCCACTCTACATCAACAATAAATTGAACAAGAAATTGACTAAGTTATTCAAGGCCAAATTTGACGAGTACAAAATGTATGATTTGTAAAAGAAAATGAAGGAATTTGATGAAATAGAACAATTGGATATGTTTTATTTTGTCAAATTTCTTTATTTTCTGTTTATTCACGGCAATATTGGAAGTAGAATTGTGTTTTGTATAAGCCAAATTTGACCTTGAATAACTTGTCGTCAATTTCTTGTTCAATTATTGTTGATGTAAAGTGGACTTTATAATGTTTTATTATTCCCGTTACCAAGATGATAGAAGTTTGGTGGTTAATTCTAATAAGCAAAAATATAATTTTTATCAATGTATCCTTACTACAGATGAATATTGAGAGCATCTTTTTGAAGTTGAGCGTACGTGTGCCCAAAATAGGTCCAGTTTTAGTCCTAATGCGGATGGACTATAAATGAACGTCCTTCGGACGTCCGACGTTGGACGTACTTACGTGTTGAATAAATATGAACGTCCTTTGGACGTCCATTGGACGTCCGTGCTCGGACGTCCGTTGGACATTGACATAGATCCGTGAGCGTCATCTGCAAAGAAGAAAATCACAAGCCAGGACAACCAATCCAAATAGTGAGTGTTTCAAACTTTTGTGTTGTGTTGTCAAAAGTTTATTTAATTATTTATGTTTTTCCTTACATACTTACATATTTTTTCAAGCTTTTTGGTATATTTTTCATATTTTTTACTATATTTCGATAAAAAGATTCTTCGCAGTTTTATCCTAATCAACATCATCATCATTGTATCCAAAAAGGCAAATCGCCAAAATCGCAATTTTATCATAATATGATATGTATATTTGCATTTTACCACATTTTTTCGATGTTTTGAAACATTTTTGTATATCTTTTGTGTATCTATCTATATTTTGTATATCACCCCTCCTCGGGGTGAAACTCACCCCCCAAATTCACATACTAATTTGTAAGTACACATACTTTGTAAGTATGGAATAAAGGTTGCTTAATATTAATCAGTTTATCGAAGTCCGGACTTATTTTGAACGTTTTTCACCCCAGAGAAAGAGTGAAACTCACCCCAGGGCAATAGCACACATTGGCACAATATCACTTTTTTTCTTTGGCATGTTATCTAGGCGTATGCCAAATTTCATGTCAATCCTTTAAAATTTACAGCAAAAACCATCAAAGAATGTAGTAATACTTGTTTTCATGAAGTCGGTGATAGAGTTTGACAAATCTTTATGGTTGTTAAATATCTTTTAATTTGTGTATTCGATTTTTAAAGGTAGGTACTATATACGTCCATTTGGCACAATAAAAAATAACCTTCGACCGGTACATATTGCTTGTATCGATGCTCGGTGCATTGTTCAGTCATAAATTTTACCTGTCCCTATAGCGTCGGCCCTCGGGTCCTATTGTAAATTATTATAATAATAGTCCGTCTCGGTATTTTATTATTTCTGTCATAAGTATCTCTGTGGAAATGCAAATGCTGCTTGTAACATCCCAAAAACCAGCTCTACTATTAATTGTACTCGTATAAATAAGTGTATAATATGTACCTACCTACTTATTTATTGTATTCGTTTATAGACCTGGATCCCGCGTAATAAAAAAAGTTGATTAACAGCAAGCTGAAAATTTGTTAATAGCTTCACGGTGTCTAGTCGGACAAACTTTGATGTACGGGAATACTGGAACCGGGGAAGTTTTAATTGTGGAACAGGTTAAAAACTTGGAACATCAGACTACCGAAAACGTTCCATGTATTTTGTCGGACAGAACTTCCAATTGATTTGTTACCATTTCATTAAACTCTTATGCAAAAATCAGACTGCGTACCAGTCTACTTTTATTCTCTTAATATTTTTACTTAAAAAAAGTGTACTACAATCATCTCGCTAAACTTAATATAACTGTTTTCGAGATAAACCCATTTTAAATCTGCGATATAACATAATTTTTTGCATAATATTGTAGTTAAATCCGAAAAATCAACTTAAAACCATAATAATAATCGTGCCAATTCTCATTTATGTCATTTATATTTTTGGAGATTTTTATGGTTTATAAGTTATTTTTCGAGTTTAGCGAGACGAATGTAGTATATATTTTTTAAGTAATAATATTAAGAGAATAAAAGTTTTGATTCGAAAAGTATATGTAATGTAGAGTTCCCTCAGCGATGTGATATAATATTATTACAGTATAGCTCCCCGTGCATGACAAGCTTATGGAGGTAGCCCATATAGCCTAGGCTATAATATTATTAAAAAAATCACTTAGATGGGACAATGGCTTTAGGAAATTCGAGACATCAAAAATGGCCCATTTTTAAGGTGGTGCGTTAATTTCTTGGAGAAATGTAATTATAATTTAATGCAGTGGTTTCCAACCTTTTTGTACTTGCGCCCCCCTTTAAAAAGAAAAAATTGTTGCGCCCCCTTAATTTTTCAAACAATCTAATTTCGTAAATACTCAACTGATATTGTAATTTATTTAATGGGCTACAAAATAATATAAAATATCATATAAAAATATACATAAAAAAATAATTATTTATTATAAGAAATAATAATTTTAAATGTAATAAAAACAAATCTTACAAAAATACAAAAATAAATATGTAATTAATACAACATTATAAAAATTTAATGAGACAATTGAGCTTGTTTTTCAGCACAAATTTTCTCAATCCTTGGTGGTATCATTGTTTAAGACAGCCACTGTAGAAAAATCAGTTTCACATAGGTAAGATGTTACAAATGTCAATAAAATTTCTAAAACTTTGTTTGTCAAAGTAAGAAATTCGTCCTTTACTCGTAGCCAAAACGAATATATTTGCGAATATATAATATGAGGATGATGCGGTAGATGAGGATGACCTACAAAGAGAACTTTATCGATTCTACCAAGCACGTCGACGACCCAACATGAGCATATCCACGTAGAAAACAAAATGCATTACCATTGTGAAAGATCCAATTAGATCCAAGCTCGTGTTAGAGGAGAAACCCAAAGAACAGCTAAACCAGTTCAAATATCTAGGTGTAGACTTATCAATTTATCATAAGCCAACCAGAGACCTAAGAGGACAAATTAACAGGGCCGCAGTCATGTCCGGATGTTTGAGAGATGTGATCTGGAATAACCCATATATGAGAATGGACAGCAAAGTTAGAATTTATAAAACTTGCATCAGACCTGTTATGACCTATAGCATTGAATCAAGAGAAGAGACCAATAAAACTAAAAGCATGCTGCGTACAGCCGAAATGAAGACACTAAGAGCCATAGCAGGGAAGACAAGAAGGGATAGAATACGAAACAACATCATCAGGAAAGAATGTGGCGTGCAAGATGTAGCAAGCTGGAGTAGACAAAGACGAAGAGAATGATTCAGTCTGGAGGAGCACAGACTACCAATAATTGAATTGTGCTAGAAGGAAAACCAGCTGGCAAGCGTCCACCGGGAGACCACCAAAAGGTATGGGCAGTACGAGGGTATGGGGAGATCGACATATCTACAAGTATAAGAAGAAGATTTGGCGCTCGGCTCCAAACGCGAAAGCGAGATGTTTTTGTTCCAGTAAGAGTACAGATGAACGTTTTAGCATTTGTACCAGAAAAATTCGCGGCGAGGATTGTGGATTACGTATACCTATTTTGCAGATTCATTCTTTTGTCACCTATTCGACTTTTTTGGTCTGTATTCGAAAATATTTTAGAAACAACTGCGTGCCCCCCTTGCAACAGTCTCGCGCCCCCCTAGGGGGGCGCGCCCCACAGGTTGGAAACCACTGATTTAATGTAAATAATCTAATATCCAATAATTGTAAATTAATATAAGATGTAATATAAGTTCCTTAAAAAATATATTTTTTATTTCCCACAATACATTCTCCACAAGTATAAATATCGTCTCTAGACGTCCACCGAACGTCCTCCCAGGACGTTAGATGGATGATCGGCAGCAATACATTGGACCAAACTGGGACGTCCTATGAAGGCCCAATTGACGTCCACCGAACGTCCCTTCGGACGTTAGGTGGACCTCCATTGGGCGTTTGGCAACGTGGAATTTGGACCAAAATTGGACGTCCTGTTAAGGTCCAATTCACATCCCCTAAGACGTCCGATTAAGATCCAATTTACTCCGATTAAGGTCCAATTTACGTCCAATTAAGGTCCCATTTACGTCCGATTAAGGTCCAATTTACGTCCGATTAAAGTCCAATTTACGTCCGATTAAGGTTCAATTTACGTCCGATTAAGGTCCAATTTACGTCCGATTAAGGTTCAATTTACGTCCGATTAAGGTCCAATTTACGTCCGATTAGGGTCCAATTTACGTCCCCTAGGACGTCCGATTAAGGTCCAATTTACGTCCGATTAAGATCCAATATATGTCCCCTCGGACATTAGATGGACGTCCAATGGACGTTCGGTAGCGCGACATTTGGACCAAAATAGGACGTATAAAGGACGTTCCTCGGACGAAAACGGACGTCCAATGGACGTCCCTAAAGTCCGTGAAGGACGTCCATTGGACGTCCTTGTGCTATTAGGGTAGGTACCTACCTATAATTCTGGTGATTTTTTAAATCCTCTATTGTTAAGAGAATTTACATCTTTAGCCAAAGTTTTACGATTTTCTAACGGAAATTAACAAGTTATTTTAAATACGCACCAATTATCGATGTTGAAAGGAGTTTTTCAAGTTATAAAAATATTTTGTCTGATCAAAGAATATGTTTCCTCGTAAAGAATTTGGAAAAACACATTGTAGTGAATTATAATCGAAGATATATTTATAGTGATATTGTTGTTTTATTTTAAATAGGTAACTATTGGTAGCAGTTTTTGTAAAAACTGTGAATAAATTGCATATATAAAAAATGATTTTATTTGAAAAATAATAAATAAGATTACTAAATAAGACAGAAAATTTGTGGTTTCCCGAAATGCGCATTTTTTGAATTTTTGTGCATATCTTGCGCATATTTCGTAATTTTTTACCGCATATATATGCGAATATTTCATCAAAATTGATCGCATATAGATCCACTCCCTAGTCATTGTATTCTGTTGGCTGATTCCAATGATTTGAGCCGCCGTACGACACGTTGGGACCAATGGGAGTGAAGATACGTAACTAATACCTATCAAGAGGTTTACTCAAATTTCTTTTCTGTACTTATACCTACCACTCGGTATAAGTACAAAAAAGAAGTTTGTGTAAACCTTTGCACAACTGTGTAAATACTAAAGAAAAATCTAAAATATTAAAAAAAAATAGTGGAATCCGTTAATCTGTTCTCGAAAAAATTAGCTATGAAAATGAGCATAATTTTCTATATCCCTAACTTTTGACGAGCAGTTTAGCTTAAATGGGGAAAAGCGGTAAGCTTAGACCAAACACCAGTAGGAGGCATTCAATTAATTGAGGAAAAAAATTAAATGGATAACAATATTCATTTCAGTTATAGAAAAGGCATTGCCCCGCTAGAATGGTTGAAATCACAAGTAACAATTAATAGTCCTACAAAAAAGACAGGCGCTTGAAAGTGATAAGCCCAGTGAACAATAAGCCTGCGAACTGCCTTTTAAACACATTCTTAAAAATAATCCATAACACAATTAAAAAAAGTTTTGTTAAGAAATTCTTTTATAGACTTCAGAAATTCAACAACTTCTCCTGATTATGTTTAAAAAACGTACGGAATGCACTAAATGAAAAAAAGAAGAAAAAGATTTATCATACCGTTATACTCTAATATATTCTTACGTTGAATATTTGATGCTTCCCTGTAGAGTATAAAACGGACAGTTGTGTTTTTCCCGTGAGCTGCCTTGTTTAGTCTTCTTTGTCGTTCTATTCGTTAAATCCTATCCTCTCAAGTCACAGCGTCAGAAAGCAGTGGGTATATGCAGTGAACGGGAGGCCTATGTCGAGCAGTGAACGTTGGGGCCCTTTCGCGTTTATCATATGTAGAGAAGTCGCTTGTCAAAAACTGGACGTATGTAATCGTATTCTATTTGTTAAATACTCTCACCTAATATGTCATACCATGTGTGTTAATCCATTTTATTTCTACAATTTTAAAGTGTTATTACATGCCGTCATTTTCATTTGTCTACACCATCTTATTCTGCCAGTTAAATCCCATCATTTCAGACGCTGTACGTCACGATTGAACCAATAGAACCGTAGATACAAGACTAAGGCCCTTTTGACATGATGCTGTAATTGATTTTCATACGTCATTGTATTATATTAGTCAAATCCAGTTATTTTAGGTGCTGTACGCCACGATTGGACCAATAGTAGCGAAGATACGTAAATAAGTCCCTTTTGACATATTGCTGTATTTGATTTTTCTGTGTCATTGTATTCTGTTCATTAAACCCTACCATTTGAGCTGCTGTACGTCACAATTGGACCAATAGGACTAGATATACATAACTAGGGCCCTTTTGACTTGTTGCTCTATTTGATTTTTCTGTGTCATTGTATTTTATTTGTCAAGTCCTATTATTTGAGATGCCGTACGTCACGATTGGTCTTATAGGACCGAAGATACGCGACTAAGGCCCTTTTGACATGAGGTTGTATTTGATTTTTCTCTCATTGTATTCTGTTTGTCAAATCCTATCATTTGAGGTGCTATACATCACGATTGGACCAACAGGACCGAAGATACATAACTAAGGCCCTTTTGACATATTGCTTGTTTGATTTTTCTGCGTCATTGTCTTCTATGATGTCTAAGGCATATCTCTGATATGCCCTATTTTTAAATTGGACTTCGTAAGTCCTAGGTTTTCACCCACAAGCTTTTATTTGACACCTCATTTGTCATTCTACCCGGTATAATGGCGGAGGAGTTATATTGGCGGTCGTACGGACCGACAGAAAGAGTACCCAGCTCAAATATCTCACCTTTAGTACCATCCTTGGATTATAAGCTTTCATTTGACACCTCATTTATTATTATAGCTGGTATAATGATAGAGGAGTTACATTCGCGGTCGGACGGACCCACCGACAGACCGCCTAGGTCAAATATCTCACCTTTAGTACCATCCTCGTATTACCAGCTTACATTTGACACCTTATTTGTCGTTCTACCTGGTATAATGACGGAGAAGTTATATTCGCGGTCGTACGGACCGACAGAAAGATTGTCTAGGCCAAATATCTCACTTTTAGTACCATCCTTGGATTATAAGCTTTCATTTGACACCTTATTTATCATTCTACTTGGTATAAAGACGCAGAAGTTATAGTCGCGGTCGTACGGACCGGCGGAAAGACAGCTTAGGTCAAATCGCTCACCTGTAGTACCATAATTGGATTATCAGCTTTCATTTGACACCTCATTTGTCATTCTACTTGGTATAAAGACGCAGAAGTTATAGTCGCGGTCGTACGGACCGGCGGAAAGACAGCCTAGGTCAAATCGCTCACCTGTAGTACTATCATTGGATTATCAGCTTTCATTTGACACCTCATTTGTCATTCTACCTGGTATAACGACGGAGGGGTTATATGCGCGGTCGTACGGACCGACGGAAAGACAGCCTGGGTCAAATATCTCACCTTTAGTACCATCCTTGGAATATAAGCTTTCATTTGACACCTCATTTGTCATTCTACCTGGTATAATGACGGAGAAGTTATATTCGCGGTCGTACGGACCGACAGAAAGATTGCCTAGGCCAAATATCTCACCTTTAGTACCATCCTTGGATTATAAGCTTTCATTTGACACCTCATTTATCATTCTACCTGGTATAATGATTGAGGAGTTATACTCGCGGTCGGACGGACCGACGGACAGACCATGTAGGTCAAATATCTCACCTTTAGTACCATCCTTGGAATATCAGCCTTCATTTGACACCTCATTTCTCATTCTACATGGTATAATGACGGAGGAGTTATATTCCCGGTCGTACGGACCGTCGGAAAGACAGCCTAGGTCAAATATCTCACCTTTATTACCATCCTTGGAATATAAGCTTTCATTTGACACCTCATTTGTCATTCTACCTGGTATAATGATGGAGGAGTTATATTGGCGGTCGGAGGGACCGGCGCACAGATCGCCTAAGTTAAATATCTCACCTTTAGTACCATCCTTGTATTATAAGCTTTCTTTTGACACCTCATTTGTCATTCTACCTGGTATAATGACGGAGGAGTTATATTCGCGGTCGGAGGGACCGACGGAAAGACAGCCTAGGTCAAATATCTCACCTTTAGTACCATCCTAGGATTATCAGCTTTCATTTGACACCTCATTTGTCATTCTACCTGGTATAATGACGGATAAGTTATATTCGCGGTCGGAGGGACCGAGTCACAGACCGCCTAAGTCAAATATCTCACCTTTAGTACCATCCTTTTATTATAAGCTTTCTTTTGACACCTCATTTGTCATTCTACCTGGTATAATGACGGAGGAGTTATATTTGCGGTCGGAGGGACCGACGGAAAGACAGCCTAGGTCAAATATCTCACCGTTAGTACCATCCTTGGATTATATGCTTTCATTTGACACCTCATTTGTCATTCTACCTGGTATAATGATGGAGGAGTTATATTCGCGGTCGTAAAGACCGACGGACAGACCGCCAAGGTCAAATATCTCACCTTTAGTACCATCCTTGGATTATCAGCTTTCATTTGATACCCCATTTGTCATTCTAGCTGGTATATTGACGGAGGAGTTGTGGTTACAGACAGACGGACAGACGGACGTGGATAATACAAAGTTTTCACATTTTTTCAAAATTGGGTGAAAACAATAAAACATGATGCCAGACTGATTTCTTTATGAAAATAATATATACATTCTCAAATTGTCTATTTTTCGTTGTGAATAATATTGTATTCAACAGTGATGCCAAATTTCTGATGCCAAAATGATTGATAATGAAAGTGGGATATACGTTTTCATGTATATAACGGCAGCGACAAAACGGTAAAACACTGAACTAAATGTATATAATATTTTCACTGTACGATCATTTTGGACTCAAACATTTTATGGAATAAACTTATATAACTTAGTAAGAGGTAAACAAGGAAAGCTGATATATTAAAGTAACATCAAGGAATCAAATCTCTAACTACCGAGCTGATTAGACTTCTGGTAGCAAGTACAGGAATAAAGTTATTAAGGTAGTGTAAAGTGGCATCGATATACAGATGCCACTTTGCAAGACGATGCCAAATCGATGGTAAATGCATAATGTATCGATGCCAAATTGATAGTAGGATGTATATATATATATATATATATATATATATATATATATATATATATATATATATATATATATATATATATATATATATATATATATCGTTGATTGGGAAGAATAGTATGATATTTCAAAAACATTAAGTTTACAGAAAAGACAATTAAAGATTGAGATGGGTTACGAGATCGGATTACTTAAGCAATACAATGTTAAATATCCTTTTCATCAGAATAATTAAAACTTACAGTATTAACTGACAATATGGGTTTTACATCCAATCCATATACCACCCCCAACTCATATTTTTCATCCCCATTTTGAGTTATAATACTTTTCTTCATAAAAATTTTGTACTATTTCACAATTATAAGGTTATTAGGGACAATAAAACGGAACAGTTTAAATGTTTTATTAGAGTGTAAACAACAATGAATGAAAAAAATCGCAGTTATAGTACAATACCAATATAAAAAAAACAAAAAATTTGCTATAAATAACCGCTACATTTTTTTTCTTTTCAAAAAGAGAGAGCAGGCCAGCTTTCTTTTTTTCACTTATTCCCACTTTCTTCTTGTAAGTTTGTTTTAGAGTAACGTCACGTGCTGATGGAAGTCGTCGTTTGCTTTGAAGAACGTTTATGGTTTTAAATTCCTGTTCTTTGTACGACATTTTATATAGCAGGTGACTAGGATTTTATTTGGTAGCTTTTAAAACGCATATTCCTGAGAGAGGGACTGATCCACCTTCTTCCGTCTTAAAAGAATCCTTCATGCCCATATCACTTGATAGTTGTTTTAGATCAAAAAAATTCTCATGACCCATTTCATGTACGTTGAATGGATTTCCATGCTTCTTTGCTTGTCTAACCAATGTTACATATTTATCTGGTACGTAAACGTTCTATAACACTCAGGGCCGGTTGTTCGAACGCTAATCAAAAATAATCATTATCAAATATTTAATTACTGTCACAACTGTCAATGTCAACTTTGATTGGGTTGCTGAAAACATAATTATTGATTACAATTATGAAATTAGTTAATCAATTATGTTAATAATTGTTATGTTAATTGATTAACTAATCTCATAATTATAATCAATTATGTTTTCAGCCACCCAACCAAAGTTGACATTAACAGTTGTGACAGTAATTAAATATTTGATAGTGATCATTGTTGATTAGCGTTCGAACAACCGGCCCTATATGTTCTATAAATTGAATGTTCTAATTACAGAACGAACGTGGTCTCCCTCGTTCTGAGTATGACCACTAATTAAAAATTCATGGGTGATGGACCTAATATTTTCCAGAATAGAAACTGCATAGATGTATAAAGCAAATACGGAGCGGTTCTTATTTTGTCCGAAATAGTTGTCAGTATAAAATACAACATCTACCATTTCAGTATTTTTGGCGTTCACAGACTGCAAATAATTCCAAACGCACGAACCCACTTCATTTGCACCTCTGTGAGCAAGACCTTCGTGCCATATAAAGCACATTTCGTCCGTACTTTTAAGCTCGTACAATGTTAAATTATACACACTTAGTTTTGATACATAATAAAAAGAAGACGAGTCCCCTTGTGGACATGGCAATGCTGCCTGCATATCATAAACAGCGTCAATTTTATCCAGAGAATTTTTATCCATGTCCTTCTCTTTCCTTGTCAGTTCTTTGTCTTCAATATGGTTATTGTACTATTCCTGAAGTTCTTGTTTTTCTACCTCGGAGGCATTAGTAAAACCCTGCCAAAAATCACACTTATCTTTCTTTGGAACGAAACAAGATAAATTAAACTCTCCTTTGAATATATTGGAGTACATCAAGTAGTTTACGTTAGGTTTCCCGAGTTTTTTACAACGCTGCTCATAATTTCTGTGCAGGTCGGCAATAGTTTTTCCTTCTTCAATGTATTCATTCTTTGTTTGAGATCGGCAGTCTTCAATGTATTCATTCTTTGTTTGAGATCGGCAGTAGTGGCTCTCCATTCGAGGAATATATCGAATATGACTACGCACTTCTTCTTTCAACTCCTCAGGAACACTGCTATGTTTTTCATGTGTATCTCGATTATCTGCCTGTATTATTCCATTTACTTTATTATTTTGTTTGCGAAAAATGGTCTCAATTACTTGAGAGTTAATGCAAAGAGTTGCCATAAAGAAGGATTTGCAAACACGAATTTTTTCTCCTGCGTATGAAAAAAAAATGCGTTAATAAGTATCTAGTAAGAAAAAAATATTTTAAGGAATAGAATGATAAAACGAAATCATTTCTTGGATTTGAGTTAAATTATGTTGCAGACAACGTTAACTAAAAATATCACGTTATACTTAGCGCAAAATTATATTCAAAACTATGTTAACTCAAAATGAAATAAAGATAAAATGCCCACAGGTGTACTTATTTTATTCAAGAGTATCATATTATTTGTAATCATCATACTGACCAAAATTATAATAAAAATAAATGCTTACCTGTTAAAGAAGAGTATGATATTTTGAAATATAATTCTCTTGCTCCAAAAATATTCACTAATAAGATGCAAGCAGTGTTAATATTTTGACTTATAATAGTATTGATTAAATAAAAATGACCTAAACTTAGCACGACCTGTAGACAACTGAGTTACCAGAGTCTTCTCCACACCGGTTGTGTGGAAGTGGGAGATGCCATACTTGGTCACAGAGCTCTCTAGTGCTTGTCGTTTAAACTGCACTTACAATACTTTTCTCCATAATAGATCCATTTATTTTGAGTAGTTTGTTGATATAAACTAAAAATGAACCATTTTTGACTTATCATACTATTCTTCCCAATCAACGATATATATATATATATATATATATATATATATATATATATATATATATATATATATATATATATATATATATATATATATATATATAACAAACAAGTGGTTTATTAGGGTTGCAGTCAGAAGTTTGGCCAGGATATCAAAGAAACACTCTTTTGACTTTTTGTCTAGCTTTCGGGGTTGTTTGACCCCTTTATCAAGACTCTGTAATATAAAACAAAAATGTAAGTATTTTAAAATATTACATTGTTTTAGTAAACCTACTAGTCGTTGAGATTATTAAAGAGAAGCTTGATGATGCTCAACATTTCAAATTAACACAAATATTGAAAACAGAAAACAAAGGACACAATACATTTTAAAATTTTTGAATAATTAGCAGAAATACAATAATTATTCTGTCATGTTAACCTACTGATAATGTAAGTCAAAAACTCTGACACATAGAGAACAGAAAGAAGAAACAATCAAATTAAAAAGTATCAAATAAAAAAGTAATTAAGTGTTATGATTATTGTGGTTCTTTTTAAAACATCAGAGGCCCATACAAGGTGTGTTTAATAATCTCAACGACTAGTAGGTTTACTAAAACAATGTAATATTTTAAAATACTTACATTTTTGTTTTATATTACAGAGTCTTGATAAAGGGGTCAAACAACCCCGAAAGCTAGACAAAAAGTCAAAAGAGTGTTTCTTTGATATCCTGGCCAATCTTCTGACTGCAACCCTAATAAACCACTTGTTTGTTGATATTGACAGTCACTAATATCCAGTATTTCTTATATATATATATATATATATATATATATATATATATATATATATATATATATATATATATATATATATATATATATATATATGGATTCCGACTTTAGGAAGCCAAAAACGCTATATCGCACCGGTCATACGAAGCCCGACACCTCCTTACGAAGCCCGGATTCGGGCTTCGTAATTCTTTAATGTTATTTCCCCAAAAAACGTACTTTACACCATCTCGCGATATTTTAACCAAGCTCAGAACATGTGAATACGCTTGGGCTTCATATATATTCGGACAAATTTTAGAAATGTACCATAGGTAGCTCTGAAATCATGATTAACAATACGAAGCCCGGGCTGCTTATGCCTGGAATTATTATCAAAACATACACTCGTAGTTCATGGTATCTACCACCAGTTTGCGCTGCGAAAAGAAGTATATACTCTGTAGAAGTTCAGCAGCGTTAGGAAGCCCACATTGAGCTACCGATTATAAGAAGCCCTGAAGTTTGGCAACGTTTTTGCATATTCCTCAAAGTACTATTAGCTTGTAAACATTTTTATTATTACCTGGCAATGCACATTTTTTGTATTTTTGGGTCGTTCATCGTCATTAATCTTGTGTACTAAGACTCCCGAGAACAGATTATGGTAATTCTTAGCATTACCTGTACACAGTAAGATACCGACAGAAAAAAGATTTAAAAATTGAATCGCAAAAGAATTATTTATTTTAATTGATACAATTAATACAAATTAATACTTTGTATTACTAATTTACTATTTTAGTTTGTAATAAGCCACAAAATTTGCTACCAAATAGGAAATTAATATGACAAATTAAATTATTGTTTTTTTTTTATTTAAAAAAGGTTAATGCCTCGACAACTAATGGCCATTGGCATGGTAGGTACGGTAATTTTTAACAGTTAGGTACCTAGTGTAATGTGTAGTGTGTGTGTGTGTTGAGTAAGTGTCTTGTTACTTTGCAAAGTTGACGTCATTGTCTTTGCAAAGAGACGCTAACTGTATCCGAACGTCTGCGGTTCCTCCGGTGAGTACCGATCCCACAAGGACAGAAACTATTTTCATTTATTAATTTATAATAAATGAAACATTTCTGACCCTGGTGAGATTCGAACTCACAACCATTCGGATTTTTCGATCCAAAGGTAGGCGCTCTTACCACTCAGTCAAGGACGGAGTTAAAGTTATTATTATTAAATATTACTTTATAAAATTAAAAATAGTCATTCTTATGAATTATGCGTATTATTCTGATTCTGATACGATGAACACTTGTTTGATGGGTCTGAGCCACACAATTGAGGGTTAGGCCACTGTTTCATTCGTATTTTTAGTATTTGTCAAGGCAACAATACATTATGTAGTGCCATATTGCCAAATATAGAGCTAGATTGTGTAGACCACTGTTGAACCATATATCCAATTTTTCTGCTTTTATTGATGTATTAATCTAAAAATGCTCAATTTGTGGACTGTGCCACTGTTGCTCTGAGCGCCTCATTTAATACAAATACAAAATATTTAATACAATAATGCATATAGATTTTCCCTTCGGAAAAAATCAAACAATATAGATGTTTTTTAATTTCATTAAGGGAATGGGCACGTAGTTTCTGCTGAAATGCTACTCAAATGGAATTCATTTTTTTTTCGAATTCTGAGAAAACTAATAATTATTTTTGAAAATTTTAAACTCAGAATAAGAGATTACGTTATTAGCGAGGGCCGAAAGTCCCTGAGAACTTCTATAATGTTTATTTTAATAAGTTACAGGGCTAAAAACTAAAAGAAAATTTAGTGTGACTTTTAATTTCAAAATATCTCATTCAAAATAAACTTTTTATTTATTGTAAGAGACTTTCGGCCCTCGGTAATAATTTAGTCTTTCATTTTGCGTTTAAATTTTTCAAAAATATTTATTGTTTTTTTTTCAGGATTTTAAAAAAAATGAACACAATGTCCGTGGTAATATTTTCCAAATCTTTGTCAGTAGTAAATAGAATATTGCCAGCATATTGTCAGTCAGACAGTGACAATTTTAAATATTTGACCTGGCATTGGGAATATTTTCAGTTGTTGATTAAATAATATTGATAATGTGTTTAATAAATAATTGATTTAAGACGTGAACTTAATAAAAAGTTATTTATTGTTTATTATTTATGGAAGATCCAAAGCAGAGAATAGACCAGGATATATTCAGTGATCCAAGTATTGTGTTGTTACAGATATTCAAAATTGTAAGCGTTTCATAGTAACAATATATTATTAAAAAATCACTTTATCACTTTTCCTCTTTTCTCGATTGATTATTAGCTTTTGTTGTACAGTAGATAAATTATTACTGAATACATAGGTAGTGAAAAAATTATCAGTAGTAATTGCACAAGAGCTCTGAAATTATCGAATTTTTCCCGAGTGACACTTTGACAGTATTAATTTCACGACCCGAAGGGGAGTGAAATTACGTCAAGTGGCACGAGGGAAACAATTCGATAATAATTTCAGAGATCGAGCTGCAATTTGCTGCGATTATTTCATGAATAAAACTGTTTAAAACCAAAATTTTATTGTAATTTATTTATGTAAGTACAAATTAGTACAATTAAACACACAGTTGTTATAAATATTTGACGATTGAATGTCATCACTTTTATAAGTTTTAAAACAGTAATTGTCATTAATGTCACTGAATGTATTTTTTCACAGCAACGAAGGGCATCTGACGTAATATACTTGACGATGGAATATTATCAAAAATGATCAATTTAATTTGTATTTCTGTAGCTTTCTATTGGTCGGAAATATGAAATAATCATATTAATTAACTGAATTAACAATTAAGGCAATTAATTATACTAGTAAAAGTTATCCAAGAACATTCAAAAGCCATCTTTACAGTTAATGATGAAGTTGTCAAGTAAAGTTTACATATCCATACCAGTGACAATTTTACTACACGTAATTTGCCGTGTAAAGACAGAAAGAGTGGGGATAGCCTTAAAATATTTGCGAATTATGTACCGATGGCCCTAAGAAATGTTTAATAAACAACATATTAAAAAGTTCTACTCTAGAAGTGGGTTCTAAACAAATGAACTGCGAAATTAGATGTTTCTTTAAATAACCCCAAAAATATAAATTTTAGAAAAAAACTGACTTGACTTGAAAAATTCAGACTATTGAAAAAAACCTAAATATAAGATTAAAATTTTTATAAAATTAAATCTGTAGCTTCTATAATTTTTTATTTATAACGCTAAAGTCACCCTTCTCACAAACATTGGCGCACTGTAAACTAGCGAAGTGCACGGCTGAGTTATTTCAGTGTATTTATCTAATTAATGGATCAAATAAAATTTTACAAATTGGACAAGAAAGAAGGAAATTAAGAGAAGGAACAAGAAAGAATAGCTTAATTGGAAAGAAGAACAATTAAGCTATCTTATGGTTATAATAAAAAGAAATAAAATGTATGGGCATAAGTACGGTGTGGGCTGAATTTTGTTTAAACATTATTTAAAAATGTGTAACTAATAAAATTTTTCTTATAAAGCTCTCAAATTTGCACAACTTACCTTTCAAACATCTTACTAAACAATGTTTCATTCAAAAAAATGCCAAAAATTTAATTCAAATGATATGACGCAAAAATGCAATTTTTGAAAACTTTTACGTAAGTTTTAAGGAAAAACGTAGTTTACAGAATTACCAGCACTTTAAAACGGTATTACTCAAGTTTGAAAAGATTTTTTACACTTTTATAGGTGATTTTTTAAAGCATTTGATGTATTTTTAAAATTTACTCAATAATTTTATTTTAGAAATGAAGCTATGAAACTATGAATGAAACTATTCCTTTTTGACAAAAATTAAGAAAGATAACAAAAATGTACCTAATACAAAAACCGAAAATTACCAACTAAAAAATTGTTTATAAAAAGTGATCAAAAATATTTTCTCTAAAACTTACCTAAAATAAATTTAATAATAAACTTGAACAATAATAAATTTTCAACAAAAAAATATTTTTAGCTCTTAAACATTATGTCTGCGTAACTTCGAACCTATTAATAACTATTTTATTACCAGTTTTACGAAAAAAGTTATTCTTTATAAAATACTCTGCATCGTATATGATCTCAGATGCAACCATCAAATATCAAATTTTATTAATTTTACATACGAGGTTTTACATACGATTTTACATTTTGACATACGAGGTATGTAAAAAAATATGAATTTCACTCAAGAGTAAAGTACCTTTAGATTTCACAATATCGAAAATTGTTATTAAAAAAAGTTGGTTGGAATTACAAAATATGTTTCACTGTTTAATTACATTCTTCTAAATGAGATATTGTGAACTATAAAGGTATGGTATGTTTAACAGTAAATGGTCGAGTTCAATTAGTTACCACTATAAACATCCTGGAATAACCGATAATAGTATAAAAGGTCCGGTTTCAGGTAAAATTTAAATATGTTTTCTGGTACAATTTCTTTGCTTTATTATGGGATTACCGTCTAGTCAGTGTTAATTGTCAAACGACCAACTCTGTCTACCTCGGTTGCTTATCGCTCCGGGTGGGTCTTAACAATGGGCCTCTAATATTTACGACCGCACTAATTGAACTCAACCATTTACTGTTGAACAAACCATACTGAACTGTTAAGCAAAAGTCATATTTGTTTGATATCTGATGGTTGTTTTTTGGACTTTAGACCAGAATAGAGTATTTTATGAAGAACAACTTTTTTTCGTAAAATTAATAATAAAATAGTTGAAATAATTGAAATAAAATAATGATGATGGGTATCCGTAATTTGAGAAAACATTGAATTTTTTTTTCAATTATAATGATGTAATTATAATAAAACATAGTTTTTAATTCCCAACAACTTTTTATAATACCCGTATTTTGATATTCTGGAATATAAAGGTACTTTACTCTTTAACAAAATTCGTATTTTTGACATACCTCGTATAAAATTGATAAAACTTGATATCTGATGATTGGGTTTTAGATTTTAGACTATGCAGAGCAATTTATGAAGAATAAACTTTTTTTCGTAAAATTTGTAATAAAAATGTTTCAAATATGGTTCCTTGCTACGCAGACATAGTGTAGAAGAGCTTCTTTATAAGCATTTTCAAATTGTAATGCCATATTCGGATTCAGCATAATCAAAAACAAAATAGAAACAAAATTCAACGATATTTTTAAAATTATTTTAAATTATATAATTTAACATGATTGTTTGGAATTAAGAACTATATTCTGATATGCAATTTCATCCTTCTAATGGAAAAAAAAATTTTGAAAATTTTTCTAATCAACATTATTTTGAGTTGTTTATTTCAATTATGATACATATAGATATTTATATAACAAGGGAGGAAAGTGCTTCTTTTCCTCCCGAGAATGAAGTTTACTGCCCGACGCGTAGCGGAGGGCAGTAATCATTCAAGGGAGGAAAAGGCACTTTACTCCCATGTTATACATATGGTTTTTCCACCTTCCTCAAATAACAAGTCATTTTTTCATTTTTACTTAATTTATTTGTGTAACTAACCAACAAAATTTATTAGAACTAAAACTAATAAGTACGTACAATATAACTGTCAACTGTCAAATATAAGTCAAAATAAAAATGTAAACATTGTTAAATCAAAATAACAATTTACAGTTTTTTACCATTCTGTGAAATACAGACTGTTTTATAAATAAACGTTAAAATGTATACAAACTTACGTAATAGAAAATAGATATTGTACAGGGCGTCAATAAGTTATATTTTTATGAATGAAATACCATGATGTCACTTTTACTTTTCTTCCCTAGGGAGGAAAAGTACAACTTTGCTCCCTACAATCAGGTCCGGAAAAGTATACTTTCGGTAGAGGTAGGTGGAAAACTCTTTTATTATTCATTTTACGAAAAACAGTTACTCTTTATAAAATGTTCTACAGGGTCTAAAACCTAAAATACAACCGTCTAATATCAAATTTTGTCAATTTTATACGAGGTATATAAAAAAAATATGAATTTTCCCAAGAGTACTTAAATAATATACCCTTATTTTTCACAATATTGAAAATTGTGCTTATGTAAAGTTGTTTAGAACTAAAAACCATAATTAACCCGCCAGTGGTCGCTATATGAGATTTTCTCTCACGGTTTCAGAAAATTGCACAGAATTTTTTTTCTGGGAAATTATAAGATCTGTAGTTCCTTCTAGTCTCCTAACTACTCTCCCTCGACAATCTAATAGAATCGTCCGCTTAGATAGTGACTCAGTTGACCTAATATCACCCAATTGTTGAGTCAGCGCGCTTCAAGTGAGACATTCTCTCATCAAGCGACCACCCGCGTTACGAACTGTACATAAAAATTAATTTTATTTTGGCACTTAAAACCTAAAATAATGTAAAAAAAAATTGTAATTGTCATCAATCAATTTTTCCAGAGCATTCTTGTTATATTTGTGTGCTGTGCCGTAAATTATCAAGATACGGAGATTGATTAATATTGGTTTAATTCCGATTATTTCTTTTTATTTTATTATATTATTATCTATATTATGTTACATTTTTTTTTCTTATTATTAGTTAATAAAAAAAGTTTAAAAACTGTTTTAAAAACTTTATTTTGTAAAAAAAAGTAAAATTTGGATATGTGAGAGAAAATCTCACGCGCGACCACTCGCGTAACAATCTACCTAGCGACCAATGGCGGGTCGCTAGGTTGGGAATCTATCTTTGGTTGGGAAATAAGCCACAATTAAATTGAAAAAATAATTTTATTCGCGTTTGGACGCCCAAATCGGATGTCGTTGTCAAAATATAAAATATTACTAATATTTACTCGGTAATATTTTGTATTTTGACAATGACATCCGATTTGGGCGTCGAAACGTTAATAAAATTATTTTTTCAATTTAATTGTGGCTTATTTCCCAATCAAAATAATTATAAAAATGCCACAAGAAAATAGCTTCAGAACAACACTAAAAACCATCTTCCAATATTCCATCCTTCTCATTGAAATATTCTGAACTATAAAGGTACTTTATTCTTGATCGAAATTTATCTTTTTTGACATACCTCGTATAAAATTAATCAAAATTGATATAAGATGGTTGTATTTAAGGTCTTTGGCCATGCAGAACTTTTTACAAAGGATAACTTTTTTTTCGTATAATTAATAATAGAGCAGTAAGGATCTGTTTTTAGATGGATGTGAGAGGTGGCATTCAGATTTTTGCGGATAAAGTTAGGTGATAACTTCGTTATTAATAATTGATTAATGCTCCGTCTCAAATATGCCCGGAACATTAATAAAAAAAAATAAAATATTTAAAAATTTCAAAAAATTTCGTTTTTTTTTCTAATTTTTTTGCTTATAACTTTAAAACGATTCATTCTGGAACAAAGTCGTATAGGAATAAAACAAAGGTAATTAAATTTTCTATCAGATGCGATTGGTTAAAAGTCTCTTAATTAATCACCCTTGCTGCAAAATAGCAATAAATATAAAATAAGGGGGCAAAACAAGCCTGTTATTATTCAATTATTTTCCATCACTTAGGTTACACTTGGAACCTTCCTAATTCGCTTAGAAAATTTTTGTAATGTGCTAAAACCGTACACCAAATTTCATTAAAATTGACTTACTAGATTTTGAATAATAATTTTGCAATCTAAACTTTTTTTAAAAAATTAAAATTTTTTAAAATCTTGCACAACAAAAACTAGTGTATACAAATATTTGTCAATTTTTTTACATATAAAGAAGCACTCCACCTATCTAATGCACTTTACAGAATTAAAATCGGATTGTTTAAGCAGCCTCAGCAATGTTTTAAAGTTATAAACAATTTTTTGGCTTATAAACAAATTAGTCCTGTGGCCAGGAGGGGGTGCTGCGGGCTCCTTTATTTAGATGCACTTACCCAAGATTTTTATGTATTTTTTGACCCGTGGAACACGATTTTTTTGGGTAACAGTTGATCCGGATATCAATAAAATTGTTATAAACAAACAGCTTGAGGAATTACATAACATCGATTTTTCGCAAAATAAAACACTTTTTTATATTTCTTGGGTAAGTCTAAGCAAAAAATGTTCTTACAAGTTTTTTCGTAGGATGCATAGTTTTCGAGATAAACGCAGTGGAACTTTCAAAAAATCGAAAAAGTGCAATTTTTGAACGCGAATAACTTTTGATTAAAACATAAAATAGCAATTCTGCTGACAGAATTTGAAAGTATAAATCAAATTATACCGGTTTTAATTATTTGTATTGCTAGAAATTAATTTTTTATTATTAAACAAAGCTATTTGTTTATAAGCCAAAAAATTATTTATAAGTTTAAAACATTGCTGAGGCCCCTTAAATAATCCGATTTTAATTCTGTAAAGTGTATTAGATAGGTAAAGCACCTCTTTATATGTAAAAAAATTAGACAACTTCTAAATGGTCTACTTTTTGTTCAGAAAATTTTAAAAAATTTGAACTTTTTTAAAAACATTTAAATTGCAAATTTATTATGCAAAATCTATTAGGTCGATTTTAATGAAATTTGGTACACAGTTTAAGTATGTTACAAAGAATTTCCTAAGCGAATTACTAAGGTTGTAAGTACCACCGAAGTGGTTAAAAACATTGAATAACAACAGGCATATTTTGCCCCCTTATTTTGTATTTATTGCTATATTGCAGAAAAGGTAATAAGTTAAGACATTTTTGACCAGTCGGATATCATACAAAATTCAATTATCTTTATTTTATTTCTCTACGACTTTGTTCCAAAACGAATCGTTTTAAAGTTATAAGCAAAGAAACAGAAAAAAATCGACGTTTTTCGAATTTTTAAATATTTTATTTTTTTTATTAATGTTCCGGCCATATATGAGAAGGAGCATAAGTAAATTATTATTAACGAAGTTATCACCTTACTTTATCTGC
This sequence comes from Diabrotica virgifera virgifera, assembly GCF_917563875.1. NCBI lineage: Eukaryota > Metazoa > Arthropoda > Insecta > Coleoptera > Chrysomelidae > Diabrotica > Diabrotica virgifera. Next base: position 122,493,184 of record NC_065449.1, read on the forward strand.
AAAAATTCGAATGCCACCTTTCACATCCAAAAATAGACGTTTTTTCACAGATCCTTACTGGTCTATAATAAAATAGTTATCATAATTGAAATAACTGAAAATAATGTTGTATATCCATAATTAAAAAAAATTCAACTTTTTTTTAATTAGAAAGATGAAGTGGAATATTAGAATATAGTTCTTAATTCCAAACAACTTTTCATTACAACAATTTTTAATATTTTGAATAATAAAGCTACTTTACTCTTGAGTAAAATTCATATTTTTTGACATAATATCTCGTATACGGCTTAAAAAAAATGAACTGATGGTTCTATTTTTAATTTAGACCATGCACAACTTTTCACGTTGACGAACAGAACGTCTATAGTCGTCTAATTTCCATTGATGTAATGTGACACAACGTCTATATACGTTGAATTTTTCCCTATTCTACTTTGCAAAATACATATAGTGTCACAACACTTGCTTATACATTTGACGCAGTGTCCGACAACGTGTTAATTGGACACACTGTACAAAACAATTATTGTTATTGTTTAAACAAATAATAATCAATTAGCGGCAAAATCTGTGAGTAGAACTTTTTTACTTTAACATGTATATAAACTAACAAAAACAGTTTTAGAAAAAGATAATCTTGTTTGAATTGCTCCGAAACAATGCATCTTTTCGTTCTATCTTGACTCTTCTAAAATGCTTCGTATAGATTGCTGAATAGAATTGGGCTTCTTATAACAGGCAATATGACGACTTATATACACATATAAGGATCTCGTAGAACAGTCGTATTATTTAAACGTAAATTAAAACATGGCAACATCGTCGGGCTTCGTATAATGCGTAATCCATATACACTGTGAACGCGTTTATACGAGTGGGCTTCGTAAGACTGTAGGAATAAGACAGTGCTACAATTCCCTTACCCCGTAAACCGCGGGCTTCCATTCATCGGCAGGTTGTAGCGGGCTTCCTATCATTTGTGAGCCATATATATATATATATAGATATATATATATATATATATATATATATATATATATATATATATATATATATATATATATTGATGCACGTTAAGTTGTGACTTCCGGTATACAGAAGAGGCTGTCCGACTTCCACATTTTCTACTAGGAATTATTTTTTAAAAATTGTGTATTTGGTAAAAGGGGGGCTTATAAAATGGGTCTACCTATTGAGGGGAAAGGATTTACCAAAATAAATTTTGTATATATATACGTATATACCGAAGCGTACAGCATACGTTATGGCTTCCATATAAAGGGTAGTTCAAGACGCGTTGTCACTTCCAGCGGTGTTGTCATATTTTGGAAGTCACAACGACTCGTCTGCTAGATTTACCTCCTATTTTGAGCGTAATGTGTGATCTTTTGGAACTTTTACTGTGAATACAGTTGTCTGTGTTTTAAAGTTGTCTATTTAAATTAAAAGATTGATATTCTTTTGATTATACAGGTTTACAAAAAAATACATTTCGGACTATTTGACGAAACCATATGACTAGGGGGGTTTTTGGGGTCGCTGGTTACGAATCCGGGGTTCGCTAACCTCTATCACGTCAGGTAAAGGTCATTTCAAGGACAAATCAAGATAAATCGACAGTCGCTCTGAAAAAGTATATTAGGAAGTTTTTGGGGTCGCTTATACCGAATCCAGGATCCGCTGACCTCTATCACGTCTAGCTGAAGGTCATTTCGAGGTCAAATCAAGATAAATCAACACAATCGCTGTGAAAAGTATATTAGGGTGTTTTTGGGGTCCCTGATCACAAAACTGGGGCCCGTTGAGCTCAACCACGTCAGGTAAAGGCCATTTCAAGGTCAAATCAATTTTGTTAACTCCTCCTGATTTTAACTTGAAATGACCTTTACATGACATGGTAGAGCTCAACGGACCGCAGTTTTCATGATCAGCGACCCCAAAACTCCCTATACTTTCAGAGCAATGGTGTCAATGTATGTTGATTTGACCTTAAAATGACACTGAACTAGACGAGATAGAGGTCAGCGGACTCCGGATTCGTCTTCAGCGACCCCAAGAACCCCCTAATATACTTTTTCAGAGCGACTGTCGATTTATCTTGATTTGACCTTGAAATGACCTTTACCTGACGCGATAGAGGTGAGCAGACCCCGGATTTGTGATTAGCCACCCCAAAAACCCCCTTGTCATATGGTTTCGTCAAATTGTCCGAAATTTAGTTTTTTTTTGTAAACCTGTGTTATTTATGATAATATGATTGATATTTATTTTACAAAAATACTAATATATTATTATTGCTGTAAAATGGATTTATTGGAATTAATTAAAAAAGTGTTAATAGTAAGTAATTTATTTATGAAAATTATATCAAAAATGTTAATAAATAAATTTGAACTTATAGAAAATTTTAATATTTTAGATTTTATTACAGGCACCGTCCTTTTAATTTTTGATGTATCAATAATAATATGTAATAAAAAATTAAATGGCTAAACACTCCAGGTGGGGATTAGCCGCTAAAAAGCTATCTAGATCCATCTTTTTCGAGCAGATTTTTCCCAATCTGCTACTCGATACTATTGACTATGCTTCTCCATTTCTTTCTACCCTCTTTTGTTTTTCTGCTAGTCTCTAATTCCTGCCCTATATAAATCTTCCTTTAATTCCTGTAACCATTTATTCTAGTTCCTCCGCGTCTCCTTTTAACTCCGGGTCTCCATTGTAAAATTGAGTTTATAGTTGTTGCGCTACCTGCTCTCCATATATGCCCCAACAATCCAACTCTGTGCCCAAATCTGAAAATCTGGAATAACATCTACCCGGGTCGAAACATTTTTTTTTAATATATGAAAATAGTTATTTATGAAACGGAGCGAGTGCTATACATCGCGTAAGTTCGCAAAAAGTACTTCACGCACAATTTCATACAATATTTTATCTACGATAAACAAATAAAAATACTGTAACTCTTCGTCACTGAAATTCATTTCTATTCTACAATTCTTAGAGCTTTGACATATAAAAATTCTAATTTCTTTCAAACCACAAAACTGTCAATTTTTTTTTGTAATTTATTGCTCATTATGTCATCACCTCTCTTGTGCTCTGCACAAGAGATCTAAGGTTAGAGCTAAGAATAAGGTTGGCTAGGTGCTACGTTTTCTCGACTCTGTTTTACGGAATGGAAGCTTGGACCTTGAATGCGGCATCAATGAAAAAACTGGAATCATTCGAGATGTGGGTATATAGAAGAATTCTAAAAATATCATGGACAGAACACGTCACAAACAAGGAGGTTCTGAGAAAGGTGAATAAAGAAATGGAAGTCTTAAATACAATTAAAACCAGAAAATTGGAATATCTCGGACATATTACACGTGGAGAGAGATACAACTTGCTCCAACTCATTATGCAGGGAAAGATTCAAGGAAAAAGAAGCATAGGGAGACGCAGAATATCGTGGTTGCGCAACGTGAGAGAATGGTACGGATGTACATCAAACGAACTTTTCAGAGCAGCCGTCTCCAAGGTCCGAATAGCTATGATGATTGCTGACCTCCTTCGCGGAGATGGCACTTGAAAAAAAAGAAGATGTCATCACCATGAAACGCGAAAGTTAAGAAATAATATTTGATTATATGAAAGTGTGTCAAAAACAGTGAGAAAAAGTAAATCCCATTTAAAATACATTGTTACTTCATGCTTACTTTAAAGCACTGCTATCTATAATGACAGTTTTCACAAACTAAAAATTTATATATAATATGACATAGAGTAGATAAAAGTCATTTATTAATTATTAATTGATTATAGTCAGAAGAAAATTAGATCATGCACCCCTTGTTTTTTATAATTGTTAATATACTAAATTACATATCCAATAATTATTTTTATCCATTAAATAGATCGATGCAGATCGGCCTTATATCGGATCCTCTTCTATTAGTCCGTTCGCTGACGGTAAAATATTGCAAAACCCATAAATTTTAAAAAACCACTTAAGATTGACATGAAATTTGGCATACACATAGGTAACATATCAAAGAAGAAAATTGATATTGTGCCGATGTTTTCTTTTGCCATGGGGGTGACTTTCACCTCGTCTAGGGATGAAAAAATATACGTTTAAAATAAGTCCGGAAATGGATTAACTGACTAATTCTAAGGAACTATTGTTCTTTTTTGTTCTTTTTTCAACAAAAAAAAACACATTTTAACGGTTTTTTTGCAATTAACTCAAAAAGTAAGTATTTTATCGAAAAAAACATTCTTAAGAAAAATACAGCCCATAAAAAAATGGTGTACTTATGTATGAGATCCCTAGACCCAGTAAAAGAAGAGTTGTAACTAATGACAAATAGGTTCATACACGTCAAATTTCCAATTGAATATTCCAACGTGAAGTGGCAAAAACTAAAGCACTTTTTGGGGAACACTCATTACAACTTTTTTGTAGTGTTTAAAAAAAGGTTAAAAAGTTTTTAGCATTAAATTAAGGAAGTTAGCAAATAAAATTTATCGTCACCACTTCACAAGTTGATTTACTCGTGTATGTATTGTTTATAAATATGATCTGTAAGCTTCATTGGTTCAAAGTGCTTATTTTTGAAGGGTATGTAATTGAAAGGGATTGAACTAGTCACTAACCAACTGTGTATGCCAATTTTGAACAGCCATATCTTAACCAATATTTGTCTCAAAGAAAAAAACATAATCCTAAATATTCAGAAAAGCAAAACCTACATTTTTTACACTTTGTAATTTTTGGTAGCACTAATAAATTTTATGTCATTTTGAAAAAAAAAGCATCTCTTTCAAAATTTAAACAATTTTACTTTAAAACCCAATTTTTTCAAAAATTAGCCCTTTACTTAGCCCGAATTAAGGGGTGATTTTCGGAGCTTTTTAAGAAAAATAGGACCTACTTTATTTTGAAAGTATCTTTCTTAATTTTAACGCTAGAAACTTTTTTAGAAAACATAAAAAATATTTTTTTAAAACTTTAAAAAGTTGTAATAAGTTTTCTCAGAACAGTGTATCATTTTTTAGTTGCTATCATTTTTTGGTTATTTCACGTGAAATTATTCATTTTTAAATTTGACGAATATGAACCTGTTTCCTGTTTTACATTAGCTACAAAGCTACAACTTTGCTTCTACTGATTCTAAAAAGTTATACGTACATCAATTTTGTTACTTTATAAGCTATATTTTTAATGTTTTTCCCGATAACATACCTACTTACTTTTTGAGTTATTGGCAAAAAACCGTATAAAAGTGTTTTTTGTTGAAAAATTGACATATCGACTAGCCAATAACTCAAAAAGTATTAACTTAGTGAAAAATTCTATATAACAGAAGTTGCTTAGAATTAGTGTGTTTATCCATTTCCGAACTTATTTTGAACGTATATTTTTCCCCTCCGATTAGAGGAGAAACTCAACCCCCAGGGCAAAGTTTTCTTTTCACTTTTTTTCTTTTACATGGGTCCTATGTGTAAGCTAAATTTCACGTCAATCCGTTCTTTAAAATTTGGAGCAAAAACCGCTAATGAACTATACTATCTCCGTAAGATCGTAAAAAACGAATCAGAATATTTTTCCTATCGACTAAGATACAACCTGGAATACCTACTTTCAATACACCAATATAATTATTATTGCGTTTTTTATAAATGCATAAAAGCATAATATTTTGGTGCATATTTCAATTCAACTGTTTTTTGCATAATTTAAGGTTTTTTAAGTGCATATTTCCCGATCTCTATTAATTTAATGTATTTCTCCACGAGTTTACAGCAAAAATCTTGATAATTATGTTTGTTTTGACTGTTTTGTTTGTATAATTATTGTTTTATCATACAGTCAAAGTCTCCCTTCAATCCCAAACATTTTTAAAAGAAAATACAATTTTTATTGGATATGTTCAATCAAGCAGACATTCCGTTAACATTTTTAGTCACAACATAATATCAATGTTAAAGTATTATTAGAGCAACGCGTTATGGTGTCACATTTCTTTTAATGACCGACACACAAAATATTTTAATGACGGATCCCACACTATAAGAACCAGATTTTTATTACCTACTGCTGATAAGGTAAATAGTTATCAAATATCACTCGTTGTCATCTCTGTGTTAATTTGAAATAATAAAATATAAATATTGTAGTTTTGTTTCCTAAAATATTTGGAAAAAATACCTATGTATTTTTTTTTCATTTAGGTACACATCATTTTAAGGGATTGTCCGGAAGAGTACAGGCTCAATATATCGGCAAATGAATTTTGTTTTAAATACCGTCCGTATAGAGGAGGTGCTCGTTGGGGATAGGCGCAAAATCTTAGTCCAGTGCTAATTAAATGCATTAATTTTTTTCGAATTCTGAGAAAACTAATAAGTATTTTTGAAAAATTTAAACGCAGAATGGAAGCTTACATTATTACCGAGGGCAGAAAGTCCCTGAAAACTTATATAATGTTTATTTTAATAACTTATATACCTAATCTATGTTTATTTTAATAAAGATAATGGGATGAAAAAACAAGAGAAAAGTTAGTGTGATTTTTAATTTCGAATATTTCATTCAAATGAAACTTTTTTTTATTCTAAGGGACTTTCGGTCCCCCGTAATAATGTTATCTTTCATTCTGGGTGTATGTTTAAAAAAATATTATTAGTTTTCTCAGGATTCGAAAAAAATAAATGTATTTAAATAGCATTGGACAGAGATTTTGCGCCTACCCCCTTAAGAGAGAGTTTACTGTATTTTATATTATTACTAGAATTTATTACTTTAAACTTTGTATCGCTCTTGATTCATTTTATCGTGTATTTAATTCCATTCAATTGTAATTGTACATTCAATTTTTTTGTAATTTTTACACGTTTTATTACTTTCGAAATAACAATAACTATAAAATCGATTTGGCGTTTTGACTACCTGTTGATCGCTACTTTATCACCTTAAGCTTTTAATAAGATTTCTAAAATTAATTTAGATTATTTAATAGATATACTCACCGGCACGAAAAACGGGCACCCTAAAAAATGTGTCATTTTTGATGGCTCGTATCTCCTAAACCTATTCTCCGATTTAAGTATTTCTTTAATATGTTATAGCCTTATTCTTTAACTATATCGCTGTAATAATATTGTTTCTAGACAGGTAAATTATCATTGTATACTGGGCGTACCAATCAAACTGTTTTTTTTCAATTTTCACAACACTCTGTGGAATATTCTAGCCTTTATACAATATTGAAATTAAAACCCAACTATAGCCCCAGGTTTTCTTAATGTTCTGTTTGTTATTCATTCGCTTATGTTGGATAATAAAAAAGTTAGGGACTTTAACAACTAAACATGTTCTTTATCAATACATGGTGTTTCTAAATAAGTGCGACAAACTTTAAGGGGTAATTCTGCATGAAAAAATAATGATTGTTAACTTGATAAAGCTATGTCCGCAATTGCTTGCAAATATAAAATTATTTTGCCAAACGATCATTATTTTTTCATGCAGAAATTACCCCTTAAAGTTTGTCGCACTTATATTTAGAAACACCTGTATCGATAAAGAACATGGCTAGTTGTTAAAGTCCTTAACTTTTTTATTATCCAACGTAAGCGAATGAATAAAAAACAGAATGTTAATAAAACCTGGAGCTATAGTTAGGCTTTAATTTAAATATTTTATAAAGGCTAGAATATTCCACGAGAAAAAAACCCAGTTTGATTGGTACACCCGGTATACAATGAAAATTTACCTGTATATCAATAATGTTATCATAGCTATATTGTTAAATAATAAGGCTATAACATATTAAAAAAATTACTTAAATCGGACCAAAGGTTTGGGAGATACGAGACATCAAAAATTACCCATTTTTTTGGGGTGCCCGTTTTTCGTGCCGGTGAGTGTAGATTAAATTAGAAGTTCATTGTAAAAAAGGAAGTAAACAAAAACACGAGAAAAATGAATTTATATAAGTAAATAGGTAAGTAAATATTATAGATTAAAATAAGTACAGAAAATATATAATTATAGAGATATATAATCACTTATTGTACCTTCATTTAAGGCTAACTTTAAAAATAAAGCAGATCTGCTATTATTCATGTTTAAAAACAAAAGGCACACAAAACACTAAGTACGATTAGGACCGCGAATCTACAACAGATAAATGTCTGGAAACCGTTACACAGGGTTGCCAAAAAACGGAAGTCACACCGAGCGGTGTGGTATACGGAAGACGCTACGCGTTGTGTACATAACCTGTATAGTAGCACGGGAGCGACACTAGCGCTGGTGATATACCGTCGAACTAAAATCTGATCTTATGAGTATGTTAGATACGATATGACTTCCAGCGAAATTTTTAATATAAGCCTTCTGATACCATCTAGTAGCCAAATTCGTAAAAATATAGGCAAAACGCTGTGACTTCCGAAATCGGAAGTCATAACGGTATATATGAAGTAACAACGTATTACGAGAATCTACTTTGGAAGTCACATGGATACATGTATCAATATATATATATATATATATATATATATATATATATATATATATATATATATATATATATATATATATATATATATATATATATATATATATATATATATATATATATATATAATAACAAACAAATGAAATAGAGAATGCGGAAAAATCCCCTTACGAACAATTCACACATCCACTACTTCGGGTACGTGGTCGTCCAAACCAGTACCTGTGGATCTTTTGATCACTGAGTGTGTTTCAAAGATCTTCATCTTTTTTTTTCATATATATATATATATATATATAAAAATTTTAATAAAAATTATTATAGTAGTCCAACGACATTTTTTTGAGTGATGTCGAATTGACATACTATCAAAATTTTTACGTTTACATATTACCTTTAAGAAATTTTCATGTTTTTATATAAGTTGTATAATTATTAATTTGTAACCACGAGCAGTAAGTTAAGTTTTGTTTTGAGTTTTATCTAAATTTAAACATTTTTATTTGTAGATAGTCTTGATAAAGAAAATAAAATTTTCGAAAGCTCGACTAATAAGTTCAAAGTGTTTCACTGAATAGCCCAAAAATTTATTGACTGCATTCCCCAAAAAAATTTTTATTACATTCCAACAGTCATTACATATTAACAATCATATATATATATATATATATATATATATATATATATATATATATACATATCTATATATATATATATATATATATATATATATATATATATATATATATATATATATATATATAATTATTAATATGTAGTGACTGTTAATAATACAAAAAGAATAATTTTGGGGAATGCAGTCAATGTGTTTTGGGCTCATTAGAAGTGAAACACTTTGAACTTTTGTCGAGCTTTCGGACAATTTATTTCCTTTATCAAGACAATCTAAAAATACAAATGTTTAAATTTAGATGAAAACTAGAAAAATAAAAACTTACTGCTCGTGGTTTACAAAATAACTAACATAATTATAAAAAACATAAAAATTCTTTCTAAAAAATATAAATTGTAAACGTAAATTAATTTTGAAATATGTCAAAAAGACATTAATCAAATGTAGTTAGACTACTTTAATAACTCGATAGATTGGGAAAGAAGTTAGTTAACAGTGTATAAAATAATGATATAAAGATGTAAGCAAATGTGAAGTTATAATTATTAGTAAAAAAGAAAAAAACTGATAGTAATGTAAAACAAGTTGATTTAGAATGTTATAAATATTTTTCTTTTGATACTATTTAGTGAAATTTTAAAATTAATAAGACTAAATTGTTTATAAAATGCATAAATTAGGAATATCAGATCTCAAAATTAAAGTCAAAGTTAGTAAAAATTACAGTCAAAGTTAGTTAGTCAAAGCCAAAATGTTATTATAAATAATGCTTAGATTATTGATATCAGATCTCTTATTAATACAATTTGATTTTTTTAATTTAATTAATTTAATTTTGAGATCTGATATTACTAATTTATGCATTTTATAAACAATTTAGTCTTATTAATTTTTAAAATTTCACTAAATAGTATCAAAAGAAAAATATTTATAACATTCTAAATCAACTTGTTTTACATTACTATCAGTTTTTTTTTTACTAATAATTATAACTTCAAATTTGCTTACATCTTTATATCATTATTTTATACACTGTTAACTAACTTCTTTCCCAATCTATCGAGTTATTAAAGTAGTCTAACTACATTTGATTAATGTCTTTTTGACATATTTCAAAATTAATTTACGTTTACAATTTATATTTTTTAGAAAGAATTTTTATGTTTTTTATAATTATGTTAGTTATTTTGTAAACCACGAGCAGTAAGTTTTTATTTTTCTAGAATTCATCTAAATTTAAACATTTGTATTTTTAGATTGTCTTGATAAAGGAAATAAATTGTCCGAAAGCTCGACAAAAGTTCAAAGTGTTTCACTTCTAATCAGCCCAAAACACATTGACTGGGGAATGCAGTCAATGTGTTTTGGGCTAATTAGAAGTGAAACACTTTGAACTTTTGTCGAGCTTTCGGACAATTTATTTCCTTTATCAAGACAATCTAAAAATACAAATGTTTAAATTGTACAATACAAATGTTTAAAAATAAAAAACTTACTGTTCGTGGTTTACAAAATAACTAACATACTTATAAAAAACATAAAAAAAAACCACGAGCAGTAAGATTTTTATTTTTCTAGTTTTCATCTAAATTTAAACATTTGTATTTTTAGATTGTCTTGATAAATGAAAATAAATTGTCCGAAAGCTCGACAAAAGTTCAAAGTGTTTCACTCCTAATTAGCCCAAAACACATTGACTCCATTCCCCAAAATTATTCATTTTGTATGATTAACAGTCACTATATATATATATATATATATATATATATATATATATATATATATATATATATATATATATATATATATATATATATATAGTTATTTTTTTTTATATCTTATCGACCGTTTAATGAGTAAAAAAGGTGTAATCTATCAGGCTATGCGGTCACAAAATGAAAACGATTCTATTTATATATATATATATATATATATTCTTATATTCTTTTATATACAGCGTGTCTACTTTAGTTGGAAACATATGGGAAACTTTTTTATTATTAATTTTACGAAAAAAAGTTATTCTTTATAAAAAGTTCTGCATGCCCCAAAACCTAAGATTCAATTATCAGATATCAAATTTTCTCAATATTATACGAGGTATGTCAAAAAATATGAATTTCGGCTAAGGGTAAAGTACCTTTATTTCTCTCAATATCGAAAATTCTTATTATGAAAAGTTGTTGGGAAAGAAAAACCAAGCTCAAATATGTAATTACATGCTTCTAATTGGAAAAAAATATTTTCCAAATTTTTCTCAAATTTATTGATACTAACTTCGTTTTTATTCATTACACATACGATAACTCTTTTATTATTATTTTTACTAAAAAAAGGTATTCTTTATAAAAATCTCTGTATGTCCTAAGACCGAAGATTCAACCAACAGATATGACATTTTGTTAATTTTATACGAGTTATGTCAAAAAATATGAATTTCACTCAAGAGTAAAGTACCTTTATTTTTCACAATATTGAAAGCGGTTATTAAAAAAGTTGTTTAGAATTAAAAACTATGTGTCAATATGCAATTACATCCTTCTAATTGAAATACTGTGAAATATAAAGGTGCTATAATATTGAGCGAATTTCATATTTTTTGACACACCTCGTATAAAATTAATAAAAGTTGATATATCTTGGTTGTGTCTTAGATTTTAGACCATGCAAAGTTTTTTATGAAGAATAACTTTTTTTCGTAAAATAAATAATAAACGAGTTATGATATTTGTAATAATTAAAAACGATGTTGGGTATCCATAAATTTGAGAAAAATATTTTTTTTTCAATAAGAAGCATGTAATTGCATATTTCATCTTAGTTTTTAATTCCAAACAACTTTTTATCATAAGAATTTTCGATATTGAGAGAAATAAAAGTACTTTACCCTTAGCCGAAATTCATATTTTTTGACATACCTCTTATAATATTGAGAAAATTTGATATCTGATAATTGAATCTTAGGTTTTGGGGCATGCAGAACTTTTTATAAAGAATAACTTTTTTTCGTAAAATTAATAATAAAAAAGTTTCCCATATGTTTCCAACTCAAGTAGACACGCTGTATATATATATATATATATATATATATATATATATATATATATATATATATTGCTATATTTCTATTTGATATAAAAATTAAAATTTGATAATTATAAACAAAATTCACTTTAATATAAAATATTTTTAATTTTCTCAACCTCGGGCATATAAATTTAGAACAACCTGTATACAACAAATTGTTATATTTAATTTTAAGAAGTGATTAGAATAAGCGTACGAAACTCGGAACAATGTGCTTAGATAAACAAAGTGAATGACGCGTACCATTATCGTTCTTCTCGGAAGGTCGATCATTAGCCTATGCTAAATAAAACTCAGTGAAATAGATGATAGTTCATTATCGTTTTTCGCGGAAGGTTTCGATCATTAGCCTATGCTAAATAAGACTCATTTGAAAGAGAGAATAGGTCATTAAAATTTGTAAATAGTTAGAAAGTATTTTAGAATGGGAATTAAATATTTTCTTTTGAAATCCATTAAGCATATTTAGAAAGATTAAAAATTGGTTTTGAGGAATATTACGAATGAGAGTTGGTGGTGGAAGATTGATTTGTGAATCTGGAAGGGATATTTAGAAAGTAGGGGAATGGATGAGAAAGTGAAGTCAGAATGTTTTGAGCTGTCGAGAAGTGAAGTCGAGTAGTAGACGGTAGTGTACGGAGAGTGAGAAAGCCGATGTAGTTCCGTGAGTGTGGAGTATCTATCGTGGAACGAGAAGTAGGCCAGGTCGAGAGTAAAAGAACCTCCTTGAGCCAAGAGTGTCCCGGTAGCTGATAGCAGTTTCGAGAAAGGTAGAACACAGCATCACGACAGACGCAGGAACGAGAGCTATACGAGCTAGTTTTTCAAAGGAGAACATTACTGGAAGCCAGGTCGAGGTTTGATCGCAGCCAAGGATAGCAGGAAACGGGTCTTGTGTGAGGACATTTTCAGTTCACCAGGAAAAGGTCAGTCTCATTTGTTTGGACATGAATGTATGGGTTTTTCGTATTAAATTCCACATAAAAAATTGAATAACATAATCAATAATATCAGAAAAGCTTCATCAAACTTAAATAGAGTTGTTCCTAATAACTCCTAATAGTTAAATGTTAATAAAAACTTTCAATTGAAAACCAAAAGGAAATAAGATTCCCATTTGTAAATGTTATTTTTAAGAATAATAAGAAATAGCAAATATTAAGCATTGATTGCCTTTTAAATAAAATAAAAAATATTTTGATTATAATTGTAACCCATATGTGTATTTTTTTTTACTCTTTTCTTTTCTATCCCGATTAGGAACCATTAAGAAATATTTAGAAGCCACGAAAGTAAGTAATTAATTTATAATTCGCCCTGAGATTGAAAACATATTGATATGTGATCTGGTTAATTAATTAGATTAGTATTAATACATTGATTAAATTAAGTGACATATAAGAATATTATCTCATATCAATAATCAAGATCACATCAACTGTCGTCCAACGTGGAAAGCATTGTAAAGTATTTCTAGTGGCAAATTTGAAGGATAGAAAGAGTAAAGCCGGTATTTGAAAATTTATATGCCTGTGGTAAAAAGTGAGATACTTACATTTGATAACATAAAATTTTAGATCTCTTTAGGTACAAATTTTACATAACTGATTTAATATTTTATTTTTACGATATTTACATTTGATATATTTATTGACAATTTATAATATTTGGGTGAGAAAAAGTCGTCTTGGTAACATACTAGTAAAATTTCATATTTGGCGGAGACAGTACTTCTTGAAAACAAATGTCTGTGACAAGAAGCCAAAGCAAAGACAACAAAAAACAAAAAGAACATTCAAATCAAGAGAATAATTCAGACCAAGAAGATATTTTAGACAAGACAATCATGGCATCAGAACAGCAAGAATTATCAGGAATAGATAAATTATTACAAATGATGCAACTCCAGTCACAAAGAATGGAACAGAAAATGGATGAAACACAACAAAAACTGGATGACAATCAAAGAGAAACAAAACAAACAATGGAGAAAAATCAGGAAGAAACATCAAAGAAAATGGATAAAGTGGATCAAAAAATGGAGGAAACACAACGAAAAATGGATGAAACACAACAAAAATTGGATCAAAAAATGGATGAAACAAAAAGAATAATGCAAGAAAATCAGAAGGAAACAAAACAAGCCATAGAAGAGAACAACAAGAAAATGGAGGAACGCATAGAAAAGTATGAAATGAAAATTCAAGATAAAATAAAGGAGTTAACGAATGGCCAGAAAAAGGAACTAGAAAATTTGGAAAATAAGTTGGAAAATGCTATTCAAGTAGACAGAGAAGAAGTGGAAAAAAGAATCACAGAAATAGAAAAACAAGTCACCGAAAACCGAAACAGATCCGACAGACCAAGAGAAAATAGAAGAGAAGTAAATAATACCCAGACAGATGAATATGACGGAGAGAGACATTATGACGAAAATATAAACAACGATGAGCAACCGGCGTCTTTTCACGACGGCGCTCACTAAAAACCAAAAAGCAAACAGGAATCTTTTGTCACCCCAAGGAGTTTATTAAATTGGCAGGAAACAACGAAAAGAAAAATGGAATTAATTTAAAATTTGTGGATGGATTTATCAACGAGAAACCAATTAAAATTATGATAGACACTGGATCTGAAATAACATTGGTCAACAGAAAACTAATAGAAGAAGTTAACTTAACAAATTTAATTTATAAAATACCTAGGGTAAATTTAGTGGGCGCAAACAAACGGACATTGGCAACTATAAATGAATGCATACGAGTAATGGTACGACTGGGCAAGAATATGTATGCACTACAATGTGTAATAATGCCAAACATGTCATATGACATGATAGTAGGAGTGGACGAATTGGCAGAAAAACATGTAGTGATAGATTTTAAAAATAATACGATGAAACTAACAGAAGAAAAAGAAAAAGAACAGGACAAGGAACATGAGAAACAAAATACGGACGAATCAGGTAAAGAACAAACAGTGGAAATGAATTTGGCAGCGAAGCAAGGACAAAGAAGAAAAAGGAGAAAAGGTCAGAAAAAGATAAAAGAAAATGAAACCTGTGGCTCCTCAAAAGAAGAGTTGAGCCCAGAAGAAGAAAATTTGAGAGTATCAGAAACAAAGGAAACCTGGGATTCCTCAAAAGAAGAGACGGGCTCAGGAGAAGAAGAAATAAAGCTAAAAAATGAAAGTGAAAAGAATATGATTGAAACAGTGGTATTTGAAGAGGAGGTATATGCAAACGAGGATGCAGAATGCACGGTAAACTTGTGTGAAGAATCTGAGAAAAAAGACAGAAAATTAATATGGGAAAAAGGGAAAGACAACATAATAGCCGACACTCTAACACAAGATGAGGACACTGAAAATAAGGAAACAATTACTCTACAGGTGGGACTAATTAGAGTAATACAAGAAGAAGGAGTATAAGACGTAGATTAAAGTAAGGAAATATACAGGGAGTTGGTTTTGCCTCGAGAAAATTTATTTAAAAATGCAGATAAATTTTATCGAATACAAGGCGGGGATTTGTTATATTTCTATTTGATATAAAAATTAAAATTTGATAATTATAAACAAAATTCACTTTAATATAAAATATTTTTAATTTTCTCAACCTCGGGCATATAAATTTAGAACAACCTGTATACAACAAATTGTTATATTTAATTTTAAGAAGTGATTAGAATAAGCGTACGAAACTCGGAACAATGTGCTTAGATAAACAAAGTGAATGACGCGTACCATTATCGTTCTTCTCGGAAGGTCGATCATTAGCCTATGCTAAATAAAACTCAGTGAAATAGATGATAGTTCATTATCGTTTTTCGCGGAAGGTTTCGATCATTAGCCTATGCTAAATAAGACTCATTTGAAAGAGAGAATAGGTCATTAAAATTTGTAAATAGTTAGAAAGTATTTTAGAATGGGAATTAAATATTTTCTTTTGAAATCCATTAAGCATATTTAGAAAGATTAAAAATTGGTTTTGAGGAATATTACGAATGAGAGTTGGTGGTGGAAGATTGATTTGTGAATCTGGAAGGGATATTTAGAAAGTAGGGGAATGGATGAGAAAGTGAGGTCAGAATGTTTTGAGCTGTCGAGAAGTGAAGTCGAGTAGTAGACGGTAGTGTACGGAGAGTGAGAAAGCCGATGTAGTTCCGTGAGTGTGGAGTATCTATCGTGGAACGAGAAGTAGGCCAGGTCGAGAGTAAAAGAACCTCCTTGAGCCAAGAGTGTCCCGGTAGCTGATAGCAGTTTCGAGAAAGGTAGAACACAGCATCACGACAGACGCAGGAACGAGAGCTATACGAGCTAGTTTTTCAAAGGAGAACATTACTGGAAGCCAGGACGAGGTTTGATCGCAGCCAAGGATAGCAGGAAACGGGTCTTGTGTGAGGACATTTTCAGTTCACCAGGAAAAGGTCAGTCTCATTTGTTTGGACATGAATGTATGGGTTTTTCGTATTAAATTCCACATAAAAAATTGAATAACATAATCAATAATATCAGAAAAGCTTCATCAAACTTAAATAGAGTTGTTCCTAATAACTCCTAATAGTTAAATGTTAATAAAAACTTTCAATTGAAAACCAAAAGGAAATAAGATTCCCATTTGTAAATGTTATTTTTAAGAATAATAAGAAATAGCAAATATTAAGCATTGATTGCCTTTTAAATAAAATAAAAAATATTTTGATTATAATTGTAACCCATATGTGTATTTTTTTTACTCTTTTCTTTTCTATCCCGATTAGGAACCATTAAGAAATATTTAGAAGCCACGAAAGTAAGTAATTAATTTATAATTCGCCCTGAGATTGAAAACATATTGATATGTGATCTGGTTAATTAATTAGATTAGTATTAATACATTGATTAAATTAAGTGACATATAAGAATATTATCTCATATCAATAATCAAGATCACATCAATATATATATATATATATATATATATATATATATATATATATATATATATATATATATATATATATATTTATATATATATATATATATACATATATATATATATATATATATATGTATATATATATATATATATATACACATGCAGAAACTATCGAGGGATCAAGCTACTCAACACAGCCTATAAAATGTTAACATCGATAATTTTATTAATAAACGATTAGCAAAGGTCGCAAAAGAAATAGTCCGGCAATATCAGTGTAGATTCACTCAAGAAAGATCGACTACAATAGACGCCATTCACACAATTAAACAAATAACGGAGGAAGCATATGAACACAAAATAGAACTCGAAATGCTCTTTATCGATTTTCAACAGACATTTGACTCAACAAAGGGACAATAGCTTATATTGGCACTAAAAAGCCTGGAGATACCCGGAGAACTTATAACACTTATCATAATGATTATTAAGAGAGCTACGGTCAGTATAAAAACACGAAAATTCGAAACGAAAGAAATAATTGTAAATAAAGGACTAAAACAAGGAGATGCGTTATCAATTACTACTTTATTTAACTTAGCATTAGAACATACTATGAGAAAAAAGAAGAGCTGAAATCAAAGAGAAGATTATTACAGCTAACAGGGCTTTCCGTACAAACAAAAAATTACCCAAAAGCAAAATAATTACGAAGAAGTCCAAAATTATCATTTATAATAAAATAATGAGGCCTATATTATTGTATGCTGGGGAAACACAGTCTATGACACAAAGAGAGGAGGAGGACTTGAGAAAATTGGAGAGGAGACTGATGAGAGCTCTACTGGGACCTGTTAGGCTGTCTGAAGCAGAATAAAAGATTAGGACTAACAATGAAATGAAACAAGAGCTGATAGATGGAGATGTAATTAAAAAATTAAACAGCACAGAATTAGATAGTTGGGGCATATATGGAAAGCAGGTAGCGCAAAAACCATCCACTCAATTCGACAATTAGTCCAGAGAAATAAGGTTTTTGTCGGGACACTTGAGCAGCTAGGTTGCAAATAGATTTTTTGGGTATAATAATACATTATAAATACAAAAATACCCGTCACAGTTCGGACGAGATACTTAGTTATTAAGAAACAAGGGTCAAAAATGGCAGTTTTTTCGTTTAAATCGCTACAGGTCAAAATAGGATAATTAAATATGTTATTTATAATATTTTCCATTTAGCATATGAGCCAAGGTTTAAAATGGCACTTTTTGAATTTTGGTCCGATCATTTGTTGCTTCGGAAATTGCAAAATAAAACTAAAATTTATAAAATAAAAAATGTGCTACAACTTTTGCGAAAATGGCCTTAAGACTTTCATATTGCACGAAAAATTGAGGTAGGTAAACTTTCGGTATAATGAACAAAAAATTTTAAGACGATTTATCAATTATTTTAAATTTTATTCAATTGGTTTATCGCAAAGAGCGATAAACAAATTGAATGTTATTGTTCAAAAAAGAATAATGATATAGCAATTATGTGGAAATCGCGTGCAAGAAGAACAGTTGTATTTTCAAAGTATGGGAAAAAATTATTAAAAAGTCGCTTTCATGACTCCGAAAATAGTTTAGTAAAATAGAGTCATTTTTGGCTTATAAACATCTTGAATAGCTTTGTTAATATTGACTATACAGCAAATCTACTTTAGGATTTCAAAAGCTGGAATTTTCAGAAAAAAACTTTTGACTAGGTTAGTTACAGTCAAAGTTAGCCCCTTTTATTATTGAATTCACAGTTACTTCTGTATACATCAAATTCTCCTGTAACAGTTTAAGGAGAATTATGTTAAATTATGTTAACCATACTACTCTGAAACGGCTTGGCCGATTTTTATGAAATTTTCTTCTTCTTCAAATGCAAATCCACTAATGGATGTTGGCGATCACATTTTCCATTAACTCTCTGTTTCTTGTAATGTGGATCAGTGATTGTATGTCGGTAATCCTTGTCCATTGCCTTATGTTTCGGAGCCAGGACATTTTCTTGTGTCCTATTCCTCTCTTGCCTTCAATTTTACCCTGGATTTTAGGTTGAAGGAACTGGTATTTTTCGTTTCGCATGATGTGACCCAAATACGCCGTTTTTCTTTTCTTGATGTTTTCGAAAAGCTGACGTTCTTGGTTGATTCTTTTAAGGACATCCACATTTGTGACTTTCGCCGTCCATGGTATCTTTAGGATACGGCGATAAAGCCACATTTCGAAGGCTTCTAATCTGTTTATATCCCTCGTTTTGAGTGTCCAGCCCTCTATGCCATATAGCAGCACCGACCACACGTAGCATTTAGTAAACCTTAGTCTCAGTGTAAGGTCGAACTCTGAGCAGCTCAGTACCTTCCTGAATTTTACGAACGCTTGTCGAGCTTGCTCAATGCGACATTTTACTTCCCTGTCCGATGCCCAGTCTTCAAAAAGCCACGTTCCTAGGTATTTGAATTTGTTCACTCTCTCAATGGACTTAGTATTCAGTGTTATGGTGGAGTTTTCAAATGCATCCAAGTTTCTGGAGATGATCATGAATTTGGTCTTTTTGGTATTAATGTCTAATCTCATTCCCTTACTGTATTCTCCGATTATAGTGACAAGTTGTTGAAGATCTGCTATGTTGTCGCAAATTAAGACAGCATCATCAGCATATCGTATGTTGTTGATTAATACTCCATTCACTTTGATTCCCATCTCTGCATCTTCCAAAGACTCTTGAAATATGGCTTCCGAATAAATGTTAAATAAAAGAGGGGAAAGCACACATCCCTGCCGAACACCCCTTCTTATATGTATGGATTTGGATATAGAATTGTCTATTTTTAATTGTGCTGCCTGATACCAGTACAAGTTTTCAATGAAATTGAAATTTGAAATTTTACACGTATATAAGTTATAATATTATACGCATAAGTTGTAAGGGGGTTGCCCCCCTGACATTATTTTTTTTTTGACAAAATTTTCTACCTTAATTTTATATGATGTAGAGTTAAAAAATACATACAAACCTTAATTTTCACTCTTCTATCACCAACCCCTATTTGTTAATAGTCATCTATATGTTACCAGCCAAACCCGATTTTAGGACAAACTAGTTTATCCCGATATAAATACACACACTTCAAGCCAAACTAGTTTGGCTTAGGCCAAACTAGCTTATTCTGATATAAAGACGCACACTTCAGGCCAAACTAGTTTATGCTGAAGTGTATGTTTTTATATCAGGATAAACTAGTTTAGTCTAGTCTAAACCAATTTAATCTAGTCGAAAGTACATAATTGATTACAGATTGGTTGCTGATTTAAACGTAAGTTTAGAAGACACTGTTTTAAGTATTTAGGGTAAATGATAAACCGAGATGGCACTTGTTTGAAAGATAAAGAAATGAAAGAATCAACTAATCAACTAATCAAAATGGAAAACAATCCACGAAAGCACTCCATGGAGAGATATGGAGGAACACTCTAACTAAAGAAAACAAAAAAAGATTTTTCGGGGCATGGTGCTGAATATTACCCTGCAAGAGCGGAAGAATGGCCAGTGACAACAATAATACGAAATAAAATACGAACAGTTGAATTGGAATTTACGCGAAGGTGTCTATAAATTACCAGGTAGGATAGAATAAGAACAGAGGAAATATGAAAAAAATTGAAGTAGAATGCTCAATTACAAAAAAGTTGTGGTAGTAAAAGTAGATTCCTGAGATAGTGAACTGGTACAAAAAATGTACAAAAAATGCCTGAGCACAGGTGGCCGAAAAGATTACTGGACTAGGACCCGCGGGGAGGAATACGGAGAGGAAGACCTGCTGTGAGATGGAAAACTCACATAGGAAATGCTGATAGATAGAGACCTCCGACATGGCTCAGATGGGCAGGGCATGTGATACGCAGTAACGACAATCGCCTTATGAACAATGTGTTCTGGGAAAGGCCAGATGGAAGAAGGTCTGTAGGGCGGCTTAGAAAATGGTGGAAAGATGCAGTCAAAGAAGATCTAGACAAAATGGGAGTGCGACAATGAGAATAAGTGGCACAGGACCGACAAACAAAGAAGGCAATAGTAAACGCGGCAAAGGCTCACGAAGAGTTATAGCGCCAATGATGATGATGAGATGGCAACTGGGAGAATAGAGTGATATGGAAGACAAAACGGCAAACTCATAATTGGAAAAAGCCAAGAAGAAGAAAGTAATTCAGCGAACTGTGTAGCGTTTGAAAAAACTCCAACATAAATTTAATATCCCAATTCCCAAAAAGAATGTCCATTTTTTAAATTTATTTTGTGAAGTTTAATATCATTAAAATATCCCAAGCCGCCCCTGTATACAGCTATGAAGTATTGCACAACATTTCAATGTGTTACAATTTGCAAGAAGTGCTGATGCGTAGATGAACTTTCTAGAAGGAATGTTGAAACCCCCTTTCAAAAAATGGTTTGGTCCAACCGAAAGTGACGTGAGTTTTAGTCATGTAAGCATCCCTAAGGATCAAAATCGCTCGGTACTTCGTCGTACTGTCCCTGTTTGTAGCTTCAGAGTGAAGCGCAATTCAGTCCAGCTTTACGTCCCAAGGTGATAGCATCTCCTCGGCTGGTACTCGCTTGAAGTAGGGCGTAGTCCCTTTGTTCCCCGCCGGTAAAATGTAGAATGGTCGCTGTGAAGATCTGAATGTGTGGTGAGTGCTCTGAGAGGATTTTTTTCCACATAGTGATGGATTTGTATGGAAAATCGAAGCCTCCCGAGAGTCAAATACGCAGTTCTACAAACCGGCATTGTTGCCCCTTGTTTCCTGTCTTATGTATGATGGTCAAGCCCTGATTTCATCGAAGAAATGTCGTTCCTGTCCCGTGATGTTTTGTTTCCAGTTTTCCAGAAGCCCCCTTTGTTATTTGTGTTATGGAATGTCTACCCCACACCCCACCCCCAGTTGATTGTCTGAAGAGTGAAGTGAAGCCATGTCCTCCCCTGCCTCCGGTCGATGACCCCGTTTGTTTTTGTTTGTGTACCCCGTGTGACAGTAAATAAAGGTATGATACATTTGCTAATTTTGCTAAATTTCAAGAGGATAATATACTAAAGTTTATTGGTAAATAGTTTAAAAGTATAATAGTCGCTTTCAAAATGGAAAAGTTTCTTGTAATAACGTTTGTTGTTAGTTTGATATGTAAAGATCCCCTAATATAATAATTTAAAAGTCCTGTTTTGCTATGATAGTTGTTTAAAATTGTTTTGTTTGAATATAAATTTGCATATTTATCATGTAAATAAAATAAAATGACAGTGACTTTGACATTTGACAGCTACGTCAAATCTTGTGTTTGTGTTGAAATCGTTGAAATACACTGCTAAACAAAGTTAAATTTTGTTGTATTTAAGAAAAATAATGTAAAATTGAAGATTCTTTGTACTGAACTAATGTAAAAGATTTGTAGACATTTTGTCCTGTAGTAAAGTCAATCATTTCCTGTTAAAATTTTTTTGTTTAAAAAAATTATTGAAGTTTGAGGTTTTAAATAAATGTTTGTGAAAGTGTACCTATTTTATTTCTCTTGTATAACCCTTTGGAGAAAATTATTAACCAAATGTCTAATGCAACTGTATAAGTTTTAGAACAGAAGAAAAGAATATGGCATAGAAGCCAGTATTAAGAAAAGATGTAATCCAGTATAACCCCAAAGAGGAATCGATGATGATTGTCCCCCCATGTGGTACCCGTAAGTAAGAAAAATGTCCTGTAAGTACCCATAAGTGAATCAGAGGATTTTATTTCGAACGGCGTCCTGTTTTTTTAAATAGTAGAAAGATCCTCTAGTCAGAGTAAGTACCCTTTGTATTTGGTTATGGTAGTTTAGTCATCTTAACACCCTTCCCCTTCCCTAACGAATCTACGACCTAGCTCCCGCACAACAAATGAGCTGCCGTCTTGCAAAGAAGGTTTGCGTGTCTGTTCCTTCTACTAGCCCCATTCTACCCCCCAGTATTTTTATGGTTAGTTCTTTCCTTGTTCCCATATGAGCAGACATGTAAAACGCTTCAACTGGTACGGTTTTTTAAATAATAAATTGAATAAAATACTTTGTTCTTGAAAAAATAATCATTTTTATTAAACTTATAATTATTCGTAAAAAACAAGCAATAATATTGAGTTGTATTCGAGGTCGGACGGACAGACAACCTAGGTTAAAGTTCTCACCTTTAGTACCATCCTTGGATTATCAGCTTTTATTTGACACCTTATTTGTCATTCTACCTGGTATAATGACGGAGGAGTTGAGTTCACGGGCAGACAGACAGACGGACGGACGGACGGAGAGACGGACGTGGATAATTCAAAGTTTTCACATTTTTTCAAGATTGGTGAAAACAATATTATTTCGTACTCGATTTTATTCGTAAGTGTATCTTTTCTTTTAATTTTTGGAGAAAACCTCATCCTTTTACATATTATTTTTTGTATTATTTAATTATACAAGAATATATTGATTTATAGCATATCAATATCTTCATTCGATGTATCATATTATGATACAATATGTCGATGTATAATTTTTTTGCCATTCTTGTTGGGACGTGATTTGGGAATTCCCCGCATGTAAAAGTCTTCACATCGCACCCCTGCGAGAAAAGTGACACAAACCAAAAATACTGAAGTTGAGATAAATCAACTTAAAGATTGCTGTAAAACTTATCCTCATAGACATGTTCGCTAAATTACTTTCGATTCGGCTAAATTGGTTTAGACTAGGCAGTACTAGTTTATCCTGAAATGTGAGTCTTTATTATATCAGGATAAACTGAGGCCAAACTAGTTTGGCCTACTTTGGCCTGAAGTGTGTGTATTTATATCAGTATAGCTAGTTTGGCCTACGCGTGATAGGACAAACTAGTTTGGCCTAGGCCATACTAGTTTATTCTAACGCGCTTAGGAGAAAATAGTTTGGCCTAGGCCAAACTAGTTTGTCCAGAAATCGGGTTTGTCCGGTAACATAGGTATATATTTACATCTATAAAATTCTCCTGTCACAGTGTTAGTTTCCATACTCCTCCAAGACCGCTTGACCGATGTTTTGAAATTATATATTATGTATATTCGGTAGGTCTTAGAATCGGTCTTAATCTACTTTTCTTATCTCTGAGTGATAAGCGGAGTTCCCCCTAACATTTTGTAATGTTAGGTGGGGGGATGTACGTACATAACGTACTCTATAAGACTATGAGTACATACAAAACAAAAAAATTATTATCAAAATCCATCAACAAGCTCCGGCAATAATAATCATATAGCATTAATCGTAGCATATTAAAGAATCAGTTTCATTTTTTGAGTGCACGGATTTTAATAATTTCCCTCCACCGACCACGAATCCGTTCCGTTCCACTAATCGATTTCGTTAGAACGTAATTTTTAAAACTTTATTAACCACTCTATTGAGGTTCAAAGTTTACTCAAACTTTTACACATAAACTATATACCTACCTTCAACTTCAAAATGACTCTAGTTAGGTTGCTTAATTTTTATAAACAAAGTAGTCGTTAATTAAATAAAAAAGAGGCTAATTTTGACCGTAATTAACCTAGGCAAAAAGTTTTTTTTGAGAATTCGTATAAAAATACCAGTTTTTCAAATCCCATTGTAGTTTTAGCCTATAGAGTCAAGTCCTATTAACAAAGTTATTCAAATTATTTATAAGCGAAAAATTACTCTATTTTACTAAAAATTATTTTTTTAAATGCGTTGAAAATCTATCCTTCTTTCATGCTGTTTCCACAGAATTGCTAGATCATTATTATTTTCTGAACAATAACACTGCCAAAAAAAGCCCTTTTAGCCCAGTCGAGATACCATTTGACCTTGCATTAGGAGCTGCCCCAAATATTATTTTTCTTATGTTTAGGGGGGATCAATAGTAGTATAAATTTAAAATCTCGATTGAATTTGACCGTTGAGTTAGCCGCCATCTTGATTTTAAACGAGAACCGTTTTTGCTCAATATCTCCGCCATTTTCAACAAAAAATATAAAAACTGAAATTGTTGAAAATGCAACTTTCTAAAATTTCGTTTATTATAATTTTTTTAGTGCGGTCCATATTTTCCGAGTAATGGGGAAAAAACAGTGACAGTTAAAGCATAATTATTGATTTATTCAATTATATCGTTTATTATTACTTTTACAACAAATTTTAACCTATACAAAAATAAAGAGAATTAAATTTTGTACAATTTTGATCTCCTTAATTTTTTTGATAAAATCATTATTTAAGGTAGTACGTATGCGGTAAATGCGCGAGCGTAAGACCCGATTGATTATAAAGCAATGGTTTTTGTTCAATATCTTCCCCATTTTCAACTTTTCGACAAAAAGTGCAAGGAATGAAATTGTTGCAATTACGATTTACTACAATTTTCGAGAGAACCAGTGGCGGATCTAAGAGGGGGGATGGGAAAATTCCCCCCAACGGCGTCCAAAATAAAAAAAAATTGTTGAACTATTAAAATATATTAGCTGACATGAAACCTAATTATGGACAGACAAATTCAACCAATAAAACCCACTAGTTAATAAAATTAAGTGAACTTAATGCATATAAGTTACTATTTATGTCTTTTATGTACTTAGTTTGGTTGGTGTTTCATTGGATGTTTCAAAAATTGTATAAAATATAATTCTTTTTATTTTTGTTTATGTACAATTATGTCGTAAAGTTATTAATAAATGAGACAATTCAATAATTATGCTTCCCTTCCGCTTCCACTATTTTCCTCCTTAACTCGGAGAATATTGATCGCATAAAAAAACTGGGGAAAATAGATTGTAGGAAACTGCGTTTCCAACAATTTTAATTTCCACCGATTTTGTCGAAAAGTTGAAAATAGCGGAGATATTAAGCAACAACGGTTCTGTTTTAAAATCAATATGGCGGCTAATGCAACCACGGAATTCAGTCGAGATTTTAAATTTACACTACTATTGATCTCCCCTAAAGGATAGAATTATAAAATTTTGGGGCAGCTCGGAAAAAAGATTCAATTCAGTAATTATGCTCTCCCCACCACATTTTACTATTTTCCCACTTAACTCGGAAAATATCAACCGCATGAAAAAAATTGTTAAAAAAATTGTAGGAAATCATATTTGGAACAATTTAAGTTAAAAATGGCGTAAATATTGAACAAAAACCATTGCTACAAAATCAATCCGGTCTTACGCTCGCGCCATTATCGCATACATACTACCTTAAATATTAACTTTAGCAAGAAAATGAAGAAATCTAAAATTGTGTAGAATTCAATTCTTTCTATTTTTTACAGAAATATTTTTGTCGTAAAACTAACAATAAACGAGATAATTATGCTCTATTTATATATAACTGTCACTATTGTCTGCTATAACTCGGAAAATATAGATGGCGTGAAAAAATTGTAAAAATAGAAATGATAGAAAATTACATTTTTAACAATTTTGGTCGTTATACTTTTTGTCGAAAAGTTGAAAATGGCGGAGATATTGAGCAAAAACGGTTCTCGTTTAAAATCAAGATGGCTGCTAACGCAATGGCGGAATTCAGTCGAGATTTTAAATTTAGACTACTATTGACCCCCCTAAAGATTAAAAAATTAAAATTTGTGGCAGCTCCTAATGCAAGGTTAGGCCTGTTATTCGTCTAACCCGACTGGACTATTTGGGATAAACAAATTGAATAAAATTTAAACTAATTGACGAATCGTCTTAAAATTTTTTGTGAATTGTGTTTAACTCAACTTTTCTTGCAATATGAAAGTCCTAAAGTAATTTTCGCAAAAGTTCTAGCAAATTTTTTATTTTCGAAATTTTAGTTTTATTTTACAATATCCGAAGCAACTAATGATCGGACCAAAATTCAAAAAGCGCAATTTTAAACCTTGGCTCATCTACTAAAAGAAAAATATTATAAATAAAATATTTAATTACCCTATTTTTACCTGTAGCGATTTAAACGAAAGAACTCCCATTTTTGACCCTTATTTGTTCATAATTAAATTATGTTAATACCTAAATTTCTCGTCCAAACTGTGACGGACATTTTTGTATTTGTAATGTATTAGGTATCTAGTAGCCAAAAAACCCATTTGCAACCTGGCTGCACACGTGTCCCGAACATGGTATATTTTTGCCTTATTTCCCTGGCGTAAATGGGAACTCGGAGTTAGGAGAAGACGCGGAAGACCTAGAATAAAATGGTTACAGGAAGTAAAGGAGGATTTACATATGACAGGAATTAGAGAATGGCAGGGAAAGACAGAGTAGAACAAATGGAGAAGCATAGCCAATAATATCGAGTAGCAGAGTGCGACTGATCCCCTTAAAAAAATGGATCTAGATAGCTTTTTGCGGCTCAACCCCACCTGGGGTATTTAGCCATTTTATTATTATTATCCATTGAACTCTATGTTTACTGCTTCATGTGTGTGTATATATTTGAGAATAGTATATCAAATTCTCAGTTGAACATTCACCTAAATAAAAATGGTTTGGTTTTAAATAATATAATAGATCGCAATGTGGTGTACTGTTTTGAATTTTATTAAAATCGTTTGACCATTTAGTAACACTTCTAACCTTCCGTGACTAACATTTTGGTCTGTGAGACGGACCACTTAGAGTTTTTACGATTATATCCAAATCGTTCGTTATGTATCTTGGCAGCCACCAGTAGCTACCTGATTCAGGTGCTTGTTTTTAGTGTTGAAGTTTGAGTCTTCAGTGTCAAGTACCTAATTATGCAATTATCTGCAAATTTTGTCTCAAAAACCGATGCTGGACTCGAATCGACTCGATTAAATTTAGATTGGCGAAAGAACGCCCAGAAATTTTATTAACGATAAAACGAAGAAAACTCGAGTATTTGGGTCACCTGATGAGAGGTCATAAATACGCATTACTTCAAAATATAATGCAAGGAAAAATAGAAGGAAAACGGAATCCAGGCCGTAGAAGAATGTCGTGGATGCGGAATTTGAGAGAGTGGTTTCGCTGCACCACTAATGAACTTTTTAGGTCAGCTGTAAACAAAATCAGGGTAGCCTTGATGATTTCCAATCTCCGATAGGAGTGGCACAAGAAGAAGAAGAAGAAGAACGCGCGAACAAGTGCTGATAATTTAGTAACCCAATTGCCAGGAGTAAAACAAGAAAACAGCAATGAAAATATTGAACTTGTTTTTCACAAATGAGATGTTATGTAAAATTGTTTTTATTTTCTTTGGCGTTTTCCCAATGTTTAAGAGGCTTAATAAATTATAAATAGGTACTTTTTGTTTAATTTCACTCTTTCAGGGAGTAAACACAATCCTACGGTTGAAAGTATGTCAATGGAGACATTTTGTGTATGTCGGTCTCTGACACCGATGTTAGCTTTAATGTTCAGAAAACCTATGTTAGTTGCGTAGGGCTAGGTATGTATCGCTTTTTAATGTAAATGTTACTTGAAGTCGTTTTGTCTCATTAAACCCAGCACCCTCCCCCGCGATTGAAAACTAATTTTTTCTTTCTATTTTTTGGGTAAGATACAGTTAATTTTAAAATTCAGAAAAAAATTCATACGCAGAGTAGAGGCTTTTATAAACTTTCCATTTGATAAAAGTCTTTACTGTGCTTAGAGTTTCTTTTTGGCAGCCACTGGCAGTTCTTCATGATAGGCAGAGAATTTGTGAAGTGTCATCTTGTTGTTTTTAAGTTTGGTAGAAATATATATATATATATATATATATATATATATATATATATATATATATATATATATATATATATAGATATTTATAGATAGATATTTATTTTCAACTTCTCGAGTACTACTTGACCAGAACCATTCCAATTTGGGAGGAATTCACGATTCCTCACAAATAAATAATGGAATTCAAAGAGAAGAGGTTTCCACATCTGGGACCCCTCAGAGATACTGTTCCTTACCTTATTTCCCACATTTAACTGATAAACTTATGAAATTGTTCAAACCGTTATCCGCCAAAATAGGCATCAAGAATTGTAAAACAGTCAGAAATCTTTTTTCTTGTACTAAAACACCAGTAGATATTTGGGAGAAATCTAACGTAGTTTATAACATTCCATGCAAAGATTGTCATTTGAAATATGTTGGACAAACAAAAAGAACCCTTAAAGGAAGGGTAGTTTCACACAGAAGCGATATCAGATGCAACAAGCATTCTTGTGCCCTCAGCACACATTCCATCACACTTAATCATCAGATTGATTTTGATAACATCAAAACCTAAGTCACAGAACCTAATTTCTATAAAAGATCTTTCCAAGAAATGGCCCACATTCTAAGGGAACAAAACTCTATGAACAAACGTACTGATATTGACAATCTTAGCATCATATATCACTCCTTGCTTATAAACAATCCTTAAATTCATTCAGTTGTTAAATTTCAAATTTATTTTCCACACAAATCCGATCAACACATGGCCTAATTTCAATTGTTTTTACCTTCATCCAAAAAGTTTCCAACCTACAAACCACCAATGCTTGGTAGCAACATAAAAGTTTTAAATCTCATTTCCACCCAGCTCCTGTCTGATAACATGGCTTAACACTCCAGCTTTAGTGACTTTTTTCCAACAATCATGAGGCAAGTAAATCAGTCTTTTGTAATTAATTTTTAACTAATCCACACCTATTTCTAGGTTCCTGGATTTCAAATTTATTATTAACAACCAATAAATCTATGGCATTTTTTCGATTAAAGAGAAATTGATATAATTCAGGGTGCATCGTCAACCTGTAAACCGGGTTTTCGTTTGAAAGCTTTTTTGTGACACTATACATTGCTGCCGTTGTCACGGCGATCGTATATCTTTATTTCTGTTTATCTTTTGTGTGTCACAGGGAGGTTTTTGGATGAAAATCTAGGTTTACAATAATTTACATTAATTTTGTTAAGATTTTCACATCCCCCTTTTTTTAAATCCATTTAATGACAGACACCGAACAGTTGGTTTTTTGCTTAGGTTTTTTGTGCGCTTTTTTTGGTTAGAATAAGAAATGGATTTAAAATAATTCAGAATATTTCTTCTCCTGGCCTCATGTTTCAAAACAAAATTTTATGTAACTGTTCAATAACCTTAGGATTTTAACCACTAAGGACCTTTGTGACATTTTTTGCGTTTATGTATTTTTAGCTTAAGAAATTTTATGTATTTTTTAGCTATTAAGTTTTTAACAACACAACCCATTGTGATGACATTGTTGTGTACATCTTATATGTAACTTCACAATCAGTAGAACTGATGAAGTGCAGGAAGACTGCACGAAACGTCTTCTATTAAAAGATTGAAATAGTTTTTTTATTTTTTTTTTCTCCTTGACTGATAACCTCAATTACAGTGAGACTTCTTCTCACTCACTTGATATATTGTATATATATATATATATATATATATATATATATATATATATATATATATATACATATATATATATATATATATATAAAACAATTTTGATTTTCGGTGGGTTGGAGTCAATAAAAGGGCTACTAGAAGACTATTTTTTAATTACTCAAGCTTTCGAATGTGTTTACATTCATTTTCAAGAGCTAAAAAGTAACTGATAAAGTGGAACAAAGATGAATGTAAACACATTCGAAAGCTTGAGTAATTAAAAAATAGTCTTCTAGTAGCCCTTTTATTGACTCCAACCCACCGAAAATCAAAATTGTTTTATCCAAACAAGTCAACAAAGTACTTCTTTTTTCTTTACTTTAAGTAGAAAAATATATATATATATATATATATATATATATATATATATATATATATACATATATATATATATATATATATATAGAACTGGATTCGAAATCCGATGTATTTATCGACCGTGCAAGTATATTCTATAACACTATAAAACAGTGTTGAAATTATCGGGAAATGCGGTCTGTGGCTTAGATTGAAACTACATTTAATTCTATTGAATTCGATATTTCGATGAGTATTTATTAATTTTTCATCTTCATCAGGAACAAACTACAAAATTAACTAACAGTTAGGTACAAACATAATATTACAATGATATAACTTACGAATTGTTGTAGGTATGTTATATAAAGCAATTTAACTTAAAGCTATGCATGTCGTTTCACGAGAACGTCGAGGGCGGCACTGAATCAGGTATCTTTTCTCACATGTGTTAAGGGCCAAAAGTTCCAATATCGAGCCATCTGTTTAATATTCTGCTATTTTTAGAATTTTAAAACATTGCAGTAAATTTCGCTTAATCTACTTGTGTCTGATTTATATATATATATATATATATATATATATATATATATATATATATATATATATATATATATATATATATATATATATATATATATATGTATATATATATATATATATATATATATATATATATATAAAACAGATGAAATAGAGAATGTGGAAAAATCCCCTTACGAACAATTCACACATCCACCAGAATGTTGTTTTTTGATTGGAATGTGTCTAAAGATATTCAACCTCTCATCTTTATTGATAAGCCCAGAGAGGTTGAAGAGGGCGAAACACATTTCTAAGAACTGGTGTTTGGATCTTTGATTCTATTCAAAAAATTTTTCCCAACCCGAAATGGTGGATGTGTGAATTGTTCGTAAGGGGATTTTTCCACATTCTCTATTTCATCTGTTTGATTTCGTACGAGTGGTCGTCAAACCATTAACCTTGGATCTTTTGATCACTGAGTGTGTTTCAAGGATCTACATCTCATGTTTTTAAACATATATTTTACTTACTTTAAGTAATTAGGGAATTAAAACTTGAGACTGTCATTGTCGGACTTGCCGTAGATTTACGCACCTTCTATGTCTAGGTCTCGAATGTTGTTTTTTGATTGGAATGTGTCTAAAGATATTCAACCTCTCATCTTTATTGATAAGCCCAGAGAGGTTGAAGAGGGCGAAACACATTTCTAAGAACTGGTGTTTGGATCTTTGATTCTATTCAAAAAATTTTTCCCAACCCGAAATGGTGGATGTGTGAATTGTTCGTAAGGGGATTTTTCCACATTCTCTATTTCATCTGTTTGATTTCGTACGAGTGGTCGTCAAACCATTAACCTTGGATCTTTTGATCACTGAGTGTGTTTCAAGGATCTACATCTCATGTTTTTAAACATATATTTTACTTACTTTAAGTAATTAGGGAATTAAAACTTGAGACTGTCATTGTCGGACTTGCCGTAGATTTACGCACCTTCTATGTCTAGGTCTCGAATGTTGTTTTTTGATTGGAATGTGTCTAAAGATATTCAACCTCTCATCTTTATTGATAAGCCCAGAGAGGTTGAAGAGGGCGAAACACATTTCTAAGAACTGGTGTTTGGATTTTTGATTCTATTCAAAAAATTTTTCCCAACCCGAAATGGTGGATGTGTGAATTGTTCGTAAGGGGATTTTTCCACATTCTCTATTTCATCTGTTTGATTTCGTACGAGTGGTCGTCAAACCATTAACCTTGGATCTTTTGATCACTGAGTGTGTTTCAAGGATCTACATCTCATGTTTTTATATATATATATATATATATATATATATATATATATATATATATATATATATATATATATATATATATATAATCGGTTTAAAACGTCCTCCGACGTCTTCCGATGCCCAATCTCCATGCATCTCTATCTTCCCAAAGGTTCCCAAACCTCTCTCTCGGATCTCTCTGTCTATTCCTTCTCTCCAGCTCTTTCTGGGTCGGCCTCTTTTTCTTTTTCCATTTGGTGACCAATCTAGAATCTGTTTGGGCAGACGGTGTTCTGGCATTCTCTGCACATGTCCATACCACTTTAATTGTTGTACTCTTACTTAAGTTTAGTAGATCACTAGTTAAAAACTGGTACAGCGTTGACCTTAGCACGTAGTCTTGTACACTCCTGATTTACATGCTGATCTATATTTAACTGAGTAGTCCATTATACATACCAGATTTTACAGGACTTCAGCATCAAGAAATGCTGCTAAGTAATATCGTTTATTTTCGAGGCCATCGCTGCTATGGTTGACAACTAATCTATGGATTTATTTTACAGTTACATGTTCTTGTGTACATCCCAATCGATATCCCTACATGAAATTTTTGCTATCTATTGTTTACACTACTTTGGAGTGGACTGGTACTGGTAGTAAACTTATGAGTCTATATATGATATTAATTTATTTATTACCTTTTATTCTTTAGGTATTGATTTCAAGTTATTTGGTTGAAAGACTTTTGAGAGGTAGCCACCGAAAGCACAGAATAAATAAGCACACAGAAGCGAATCTGACTGTCGTTTCCATTGATTTTGTTGGGACCGAAATATTTGACCTTGTGCACCAGTTACAGAATAGAACTTGATGTTCTAAGGAGTAGACCATTCCAAATTAGGTACTATTTTTGACAAGTAGTTATTAATTAAATATAAAATATAAAATTTAACTATAAAATATAAATAAAATATAAAATAAAACATATATAAATATAAAATTTAATTATAAACAACTGTCACGTCAGTCGCAAAAGTGAGGTTGCACCAGTTACGTTGACACATGAGCATGAAAATTATGTTACCGTTTTCGGCAGGAGTTTCGCTTCTGTGTGGTTATTTATTCTGTGCCGAAAGCATCTATCTTTTTGACGATACATATTATTCAATCCTCATTTTTCCCCATCGTTGGTATTATTGCCTCAGGATATTTTAGTTTTATTGTGGCTTGGCCTAACGAGTAGTAAAGTTCATACCAAACCCTTCTTTCGGTTCATCATAGTTTGCCGAATTATCTCTATTGTAATTATTATACATATATAGCGATACGCTTTAATTACTATTTTTGCTAATTTTAATTTTAATATTTTTTCTCAAAAACGAAACGTTAGTCATTCGAAATGCACATTCAAATACAAAATAGACATGGCTTTACCCTGTCACATCTGTTTTTCGTCTGTGCGATGTAACAAGCTGCACCCTCATTATTTAAGTACTTTATCAGACAATTATTGTGTCAACAACTCACTTTATGCATTCGAAATTGTTTTTCTTAAAACTGCAAAAGTAGACGCCAGACCTAGTGATCTATTTGCTCATCTGGTCAGGGGAAAAGGAACACAAACATTATTATCGTTTGTGTTTTCTTTTTCTTCAGTCACTACACAGCACGTGAACATTTCACACACACACACCGACTCGACCCTCTCCGAGAGACTTAAACGAAACACATTTTCGTTACAACAATAAAATTACCGTTCGTTTTATTATATTCATTTTTAATTAAATTCCGGCAACTCACCCACCAGAATATTGGTGACCCCCGCGATTATTTTAAACCGCCGCGAAAATTTAAAAAAAAAGTTAGTGTTAATAATACACTTTTGCCGGTTAATAATATACAGTGAACATCGAAAATGACGGACGCTAACACCAGTGTCAATACCAGTGATTCAGTTTATCGGATTTCAGTTAAAATCCCACCTTTCTGGCCCAACGATCCTGAAATATGGTTCCTGCAAGTAGAAAACCAATTTACACTGGCAAATATAACAAGTGACGCAACCAAATTCAACTATATAGTTGCCAATTTAGACACAGCCTACAAATTAAAAGTTAGGGACATCATTGTTTCACCACCAGCCACAGAGAAATGCAAAATTAAAATCAGAATTAATTAAGAGACTTAGTGCATCACAGCAACAAAAGATTAAAAGACTACTCGAGCATGAAGAACTGGGCGATCGAAGACCTTCGCAGTTCTTACGACATTTACAGTCTTTAGCAGGCACAACGGTACCTGACAATATTGTAAGGTCTCTGTGGTTAGGTAGACTGCCAGCGTCTACACAGGCTATTCTAGCTACTCAAGCTAAAGCTAGTTTGGACGCAGTTGCCGAGCTAGCTGACACAATATCTGAAGCGATAGCTACTAGGGCCTAAATTTCAGAAGCTTCTAACGCTCGTGAAAGTACCATAGAGAAATTGACAGCCGAATTAACTGAAATGAATATCCAGCTATCTAGCTTGTCAAATGCTCAAGCACAAGCTAACACATACCGTCGCAACCGCAGCAACTCAAGACTAAGACCATATCCTAGAGACAGCAGCTACAGTAGGGAACATAATAGTGACATATTATGTTGGTATCACTACCGTTTTGGTGACCAGGCTAAAAAGTGCTCTCCTTCGTGCAAGCATCAGGGAAACGTCGCGGGCAGTCGGTGAGCGCGGCATCCGATCTAAGCCCAAAGTCTCGCCACCTTTACATAACAGATTATGATACAAAAAAAACAGTTTTTAATCGACACCGGTGCCGATATGTGCGTTTTCCCGCGGAAATATGTAAGGGGTGCACGCGAAAAGACTTCATACGAACTATACGCGGCCAATGACACTAAAATCGCGACATACGGCTATGTGAACTTGACATTAAACATCGGACTACGGCGTGATTTTACGTGGCGATTCGTAGTGGCGGACATTTCAAAGCCAATTATCGGAGCTGATTTTCTTTCCCATTTCGCGCTCCTAGTTAACATTGCTAACCAGTGCTTAGTAGACAGTACGACAACCCTTAGAACAAAGGGACTCGTTCAAGAGTGTTTCGACGGCAGCGTAAAGACTATCGCGGAAGCGTCGCGTTACCACGAACTGCTGCTACGATTTCCGGAAATCACGCTACCCGCCGGTATCGTGAAAGACATTCAACATCAAACGAAGCACCACATCGATACAACACTAGGTCCACCCGTTTTTTCGAAGCCTCGACGATTAGCACCTGACAAACTGTAATGGGCTAAAAAAGAGTTCGAAAATCTTCTACGACTGGGCATCATAAGACCATCGAAAAGTAACTGGTCTACTTCACTGCACATTGTCCCGAAGAAAGGTGAGGAATGGAGACCCTGCGCAGATTATCGACGTCCAAACCAAAAAACAGTACCAGATCGATATCCAATTCCGCACATCGAAGATTTCGGTCAGGCGCTAGCTGGTAAGACAATTTTGTCTACAATAGATTTAGTGAGAGCATACAACCAGATACCAGTAGCCACCGAAGACATACCAAAGACCGCCGTTACTACACCATTTGGGCTGTACGAATACTTATATATGCCTTTTGGTTTACGAAACGCAGGACAGACATTCCAGCGTTTCATAGACGAGATTTTACGTGGTCTAGACTTCGCCTACGCCTACATCGATGGTAGAAAGATTTGGGATGGTATGGTATGGTAGAAAGGTTTCATCGACAGTTAAAAGCAGCAATTCGATGTCATGAAAACATCCGATGGACCGAAAGCCTACCTTCAGTGTTACTGGGCATACGAGCAGCGTGGAGAGAAGATTTAGGTACTTCAGCCGCTGAACTCGTGTACGGAGAACCATTGTGTTTGCCAGGTGAACTATTGTTTTCGACACAAAGAAACACCGACGACAATGCTCACATTTATTTAAAAACGCTTCGAAACCATTTCGAAAAGCTCCGTCCTACGCAACCAAAATCGCATCATGGATCCAAAAGTACCTTCATTTTCAAAGACATGAAAACCACCTCTCACGTTTTCATCCGCCGTGATACAATCAAAAGCAGCTTAGAAAACCCATATCACGGTCCTTTTCCTGTTGTTAAGCGAGGTGACAAGACTTTTGTCGTCCGGGTAAATGAAAAAGAATTAACAATTTCCATAGACAGATTGAAACCAGCTTACGAGCTTCACGAAAGTACCCAGCACGAAACAGAAAAAATGACAATATTCAGCAAAACAAACAACAGACCGAAGAGGAAAGCAAGATTTACTGGAAGTTACCAAGAAAGTGTTAGTTCACAGTGAATCAAGTGATTTTTTTCTTTCTCCTCGTATAAACTTTGCATTATTTTTTTTCTTCCTATTTTCAATTTTCATTATATGTAATTTGTATATATTATGTATTATCTATCGTCTTAGTCTCTCAGAGGGGGGTGTATAGCGATACGCTTTAATTACTATTTTTGCTAATTTTAATTTTAATATTTGTTCTCAAAAAAGAAACAACGTTAGTCATTCGAAATGCACATTCAAATACAGAAGAGACATGGCTTTACCCTGTCACATCTGTTTTTCGTCAGTGCGGTGCAACAAGCTGCACCCCCATTAATTAAGTACTTTATCAGACAATTATTGTGTCAACAACTCACTTTCCGCCGGGCGGAATTTTTGGGCAGAAATTGTTTAAACAATTTTTTTAAACAAATACAAAAGATCACTTTTTTTGCTCCATAACATATATTTTTAAGTTTCGTGGGTTATTCTAAACAAGAAAGGTATCTTGTAAATTTTCTCAGAAATTTATAGTTTTCGAGTTATAAGCGATTTAAAATCTGAAAAATGCGAAAATAGGCATTTCCGAGGTTTAAAAACTCATATTTTAATTAGTCTTTTTGAGGCTGTCTTATACTTAAATTGAAGTTTAAACATTCAGCTTCAAGATTCTGAAGAGTAGTCGTGTCTATCCTTAATTTAAATCGTTATTCTTTAATTGTTAAATATGCATGTTCATCCGATATTTTTGCCGGTGCGGCGCGCTCGATTCCAATAATCTCCTATGGACCTCCGAAAAATATTTTTTATAGATTCTTTGGGACATTCTAAATTAAAAAAGTTTCTTTTCATTTTTCTCCAAAGTTAATAGTTTTAAAGTTATAAGCGATTTAAAAACCGAAAATACGTTTTTTTGTGATTTTTCGGATTTTAAATCGCTTATAACTTTAAACTATTACCTTTTGAGAAAAATGTCAAGAAACCTATTTTATTTAGAATATCCCAGAGAATCTAGAAAAAATATTTTTCGGAGAAAAATAGGAGATTTTTGACCGCACCGACAAAAAAATCGGATAAACATGCATATTTAACAAGTAAAAAAACAACGGTATAAATTAAAGTTAGACCCGATCACTCTTCAGAATCTTGAAGCTGAATGTTTAACCTTCAAATTAAGTATCTGGCAACCTCAAAAATACTAATTTAAATAAAGTTTTTAAGCCTCAAAAATGCGTATTTTCGCATTTTTCAGATTTTAAATCGCTTATACCTCGAAAACTATCAATTTTTGAGAAAAACTACAAGATACCTTTCTTGTTTAGAATGACCCAAAACGTGATATTTTGTATTTGTTTAAAAAAATTGTTTAAACAATTTCTGCCCAAAAATTCCGCCCGGCACCCTTCATATTTGTTTAAAGGGGACATTTTTGAATAGGAATCCACAAAAAAACCGAGTCAGAAATTTTTCAGACGGGAGCGGTCTCACCACATGGACTATAACGACCTTTGTACCTTTTCAAATGTTTTCAAATTTGAGTTTTTGTTGCATAGTAGACACAACAATGGTTTGGGATTTATATCGGAGTACATATGCATTATGCCTGAAGTCCAAGGACATGTCTAGACCAGATGCAGCTGCAATTGTTTTATGTGATATGGAAATTAAAAAGATCCCCTGTTTTGTTGTATCCGACAACCAAAATATGGGTTCTAGTGTTGAAATATAGTTCAGACTTTTGGAACACATTGATTTTAACAGCTGACGACCTTTAATGGTTGTAACTCTTACTCATAGGCTGTTTTAGCGTTATAACTACCGTTCAGTAAGAATTATTTCCAATAGTTTACAATCGTGTTAATACTTGTAGGTTTTATTGCCTCTTGGGGACAGTAAACGGCAGAGAGTTTAATGGTCCCGGTATAACCTTCTACAGTATTATCTAGTTAAATGTTACAAATTAAAAATAAATTGGATATAAAAACAAATTAGAAGAAATAAATGGATACAATTAGCATAAGATTCACCACTAAATGAAAGAAGGGCCAAATATTTTACAAAGAAGTTAATATTCTAATAATTTTTTTGTAACACAATATATTCTTTTAATTATTAACTTAACAGATCCTAACTTAAGAGATAATTGCAATAAACTATTTTAATGATACCCACCTTCCTTAAAAACCGTGAAATCTTGTCTCCGTGTTCCCACGGTGTCACCCAGTTGCCATTCACGTTACAATCTAGAGCCTTTGTTGTTCCATTGTAATTTAGTCCTCTTCTTACATTGTTCCTGAAGAGATCTGGCTTTTTTCGTAAAACTTTGTTAAAAGCCTCCACCAATACGAAGACAGCATCGTACATTAAAGCAGCCTGGGCGGATATACTGTCTTTACCAGCTCCCGGAGATTGAACCGAATCAAGTCGTTTCCATCCTAAAAATATATATTTGCATAATTACAACTTTCTCTGCGTTTTAAAACAATTGAGACCTATAAACAATTGTAACTACATTACAGATCTATAAACGGAGCAGCCAAGAGATTTAAGAGAGGAAGCACGCAAAAGACCTTGAAAAATTGAAGACCATTTTTAAGAAATGGACCACTATATATTTACGCAGAACTATCAAAACCTGGAAGTAACAAGTTTTACGAACATCTGACAATACTATTCCAATCAATCATGTTTTAGCAAGAGGAAATTACTGTCTGAAATATAGTTGCTTTTCAATTACATAAATATATTATTTAAAAAGGCATACATAGCCAGAAAAACAGGCAGGATGTTTTTTCCTTTTCAGGGATTTATCTCTAATTTCGGTTATACAGGGTGTTTCTTTGGGAAACGGAAATACTTGAATGGTGAATAGTCACTGAGGCGGTTCTAGATATATTATATTTACTGCCTCATCGATTTTTATAACCGAGTTACAGGGTGTCTTATCGATTTTACCCATTCCTTTCTGGATCCACAACTTTAGAACCACCTTGTATATTTTTTTTAATATTTGTTACATATATGTATCATTTAGAACTCAAACCAACCCGCTACTAATCTCAAGAAAAATCCAGGTCCGGATAAACAAAAAATATAAATTCTTTGTGACCTTGAAAA
Source organism: Diabrotica virgifera virgifera (assembly GCF_917563875.1). NCBI lineage: Eukaryota > Metazoa > Arthropoda > Insecta > Coleoptera > Chrysomelidae > Diabrotica > Diabrotica virgifera. Next base: position 122,533,350 of record NC_065449.1, read on the forward strand.
AGCACCCTGTATATTGAAATGTTCTTCAACTTTTGGTGCAGACAGTTTAACCACTTTAATTTTAAAATTATATTAAAATTTTTAAGAACTCTGAGATTAAAAGCAAGTATTACCTATTAACTTTTAATAATAATTAATGATTAATGTTAACGAATAAATACTCATTTTAAAAATAATCAATACTTATTTACTACATTGGAAAGAAACATTTAGTAGTCACACGAAAAATCCAGGTCCGGATTAACAAAAAAAATTTAATTTTCAAAATCCGTGTGCATGTTTGAAACGATAAAACAAAATAAAACTAAATGTATAGGCTTCCTTCAATTTATTCTTTGCGCAGAAAATTTAATGACTTTAATTTTGAAATTAAGTATATTGAAATTTTTAAGAAGCCTGATAATATAAAGCAGTTATTTTTAACTTTTAATATTAAATTATATCAATAAACACTCATTTTAACCCCCTCTGTGGCTCAGTGGTAAGAGCGCCTAACCTTTGGATCGAAAGTTCCGAATGGTAGTGAGTTCGAATTTCACCAGGGTCAGGAATTTTTTCATTTATTATAAATTAATAAATGAAAATAGTTTCTGTCCTTGTGGGATCGGTACTAACCGGAGGGACCGCAGACGTTCGGATACAATTAGCGTCTATTTGCAAAGACAATGACGTCGACTTTGCAAAGTAACAAGACACTTACTCAACACACACACACACTACACATCACACCTGAGTTAGTGATAAGTTATACAATTACGGAATTACGTGGCTAAAGGTTCTAGTTCTAAACCAAGACCAGAATCAGAGAAAAAAAAAATACTCATATTAAAATTAATCAATACTCATTTGCTACATTGAAACGATACACTTACTAATCACAAGAAAAATCCAGGTCCGGATTAACAAGAATATATAGAGAAGTGGTAACCTTGACACAACATCCTGTAAATTGAAATTTTCAAAAGCTGTTTGCTCATTTGAAAATCACAAAAGAATAAGTTTAATGGTTCGCTTCAAATTTTTGCGCAGACAATTTAATTACATTAATTTTGAAATTATATCGAAATTTTTGTTAGAGTTCTCAGAGTTCTTCAAAATTTCGACATAATTTCAAAATTATTAATGTCATTAAATTGTCTGCACAAAAAATGAAAACAAACTATTAAACTTAGTTTTTTTCTGCTCTTTTCAAATATGCAAACGGATTTGGAAAATTTCAATATACAGGGTATTGTTGCAAGGTCACAATGAATTTACATTTTTTGTTAATTTGGACCTAGATTTTCCTTATGTTTAGTAGTTGGGTGGTTTGAGTTTTAAATGAGACAAATGAACCAATTATCAAAAAATATACAAAGTAGTTCTAAGGTTATGAATCCAGAAAAAATGGACAAAATCGATAAAATATCCTATAATTCGGTTATAAAAATCGGCAGGGCAATAAATAAACTATATGTAGAACCGCCTCAGTGACCTTCATTCATCATTCCGTTCAAGTATTTCCGTTTGCCAATGAAACACCCTGTATAAAAGAAATTAGTCTTCCATTTGTAGACCTAAAGAGAAATTGACTCCCTTACTAACTTATGGACGAGATAGAAACTACCAATATAAAGGTAGAAATGTTATTTGTTATTTGCAAAAAACTCCTTTTTCCTTTATTTCTCTCTATTTCGCTGATTGCTTCATCAGGAGACAACTAAAAGATGATTAAAATTTTATATAAATATGAGAATAAACAATGAATTACTTACAGATTTAGAGTTAAAAATATTTAAAAATGATCATGTACTGAATACGTTAAAAACAGTATTAACAGTATCAGATAAAAGCACCTAGATCATTAGTAATTAAATATAAAAAGCAAACATAAAAACAACTAAGAAACACTCAAAACACAATAAAATTACACAATAAAAATATACATGATGATTTAAAATATAATAATTGTTTAAACAGAAAAATTATTTTAGTATAGTATAGTTGATCCAAAAGACGGCATAAACCAGACATCCAAAGTGAAAGTTATCCTTCAACACCAAATTGTTCTATATGGTCCACACAATGTCCAGAAAAAAGTCACACCATTTTGAGCATCGGGTTTGGGGGGGAGAGGGGGCAGAAATCGGTAAATTCGTAGTTTTTTAAGTTTTTCGCCAATATTTCTAAAACTATGCGGTTTAGCATGAAGAACCGTCTATACAAAATTGTTCTACATTAAATTTCAAATAAAAAAGGTCCTATGCATAATCTTTCTAAAATGAATGGTTCCAAAGTTACGGAGGTAGTATAGTATAACTGGTCCAAAAAAGGCCTAACCCAAACATTCAAAGTAAAAGTTTTTCTCCAACACCAAAATGTTCGATATGGTTCACGTATTGTTGAGTAAAAAGTTACACCATTTTGAGCGTCCGGTTTGGGAGGGAGATGGGAGAGAGGCCGGTAAATTAGTAATTGTTTAGGTTTTTCGTCAATATTTCTAAAACTATGCTTTAGCATAAACAATGTTATGTACAAAAATATTTTACATAAAATTTAAAACAAAAAACGTTCTATACATAATTGTTATAAAATCAACGGTTCCAGAGTTACGGAGGGTGAAAAGTCGAGGTTTTCGATACTTTTTATATTTTTTGGGCAATATTTATGATATAACTTTACCAAAAACCCAGACATCCAAAGTGAAAGTTATCCTCCAACACCAAATTGTTCTATATGGTACACATAATGTTCAGAAAAAGGTCACACCATTTTGAGTGTCGGGTTTGGGGGGGGGGGGGGGAGGGGGGAGAAATCGGTAAATATAAAAAGTATCGAAAACCTCCACATTTCAACCTCCGTAACTCTGGAACCGTTGATTTTATAACAATTATGTGTAGAACCTTTTTTGTTTTGAATTTTATGTAGAACATTTTTCTATGGAACATTCCTTACGCTAAAGCATAGTTTTAGAAATATTGACGAAAATCTTAAAAAAAAAACTACTAATTTACCGAGTTCTACCCCATCTCCCCCCCCCCCCCAAACCGGGCGCTCAAAATGGTGTAACTTTTTACTGAACAATATGTGGACCATATAGAACAATTTGGTGTTGAAGGAAAACTTTTACTTTGGATGTGTGGGTTAGGCCTTTTTTTGGACCAATTATACTATACTACCTCCGTAACTTTGGAACCGTTCATTTTAGAAGAGTTATGCATAGGACCTTTTTTTATTTCAAATTTAATGTAGAACAATTTTGTGTAGAGGGTTGTTCATGCTAAACCGCGTAGTTTTAGAAATATTGACGAAAACGTAAAAAACTACGAATTTGGAGATTTCTCCCTCCTCCCCCCCCCCCAAACCCGACGCTCAAAATGGTGTGACTTTTTTCTGAACATTATGTGGACAACATAGAACAATTTGGTGTTGGAGGATAACTTTCACTTTGGATGTCTGGGTTTGGGTCTAACTATACTATACTATTTTAACATATTAAGAATATTACAGTAGATATGGCTCAACTGTCCCGTGTCTGCCTTGTAATTTACTGCATATTTTTCTCTATTAATATGACACATTTCTAAAAACAATTTTTTTTGTAATTATTCTCTTTATGTAGTACCTTGACATTTGAGTAGTCAAAGGACCAGGCAACACTCCTTATGGAAAAGTGGTCCCGGTCAAATTTGATGAAAGTTGGGTCAATGATACTTCTTGATGTGTAGATTAAAAAAGTCCATGGCACCTGGGTCTGAATAACTACTATTCTCGAGTTACAGACTTCTGAAGTTATTGGATTCGGGTGCTCGGTTTACGTTAAGTGCACTAATTTACGGTCAAGTGAACGAAAATATTTATTATTAGAAGAAGAGAAACTCATGTTCCTCATACATACTTGAGTGTTGTATATGAATTTGTGGTCAAAAATAGTTGGATCGTACTTTAGTCTTCAGAAAACCTCCGAAAAGTCTTCAGAAAACTAAAGAAGTGCGGTATAAAATGTGCTGCTAGATCGATATAAGCATTATCATGTTTTCATGAATGCTTCTCAGTTATGCAATACCAGCAAAACTGCAGTTTGGCTTTATCTTTAGAAAACTATTGAACAGTGGCGGATCTAGGGGGGATAGGGATAATTCCACCGGTAATATGTTCCAGAATTAATGAAATAACTTTATTTAACGAAAATCAACGAGATGGAGCCATCAAAATACATTTATAACCAAAGAGCGGGTAGTGTGACGAAAAGACGTAAGCCCAGAGCACGGGCGCCCGTATAAAAATTTTTAGTGGGGTGGCAAACGTGAAGATGTTGTACATTATATTTTGTATACTTTGAATAACCATATATAATTCAAAGCACCCGAAAATCCAGGCGGACCACGGCCCCCCTGCCCATGGTTATGGGCGCCCATGGCCCTTAGTACCATTTAAGGATCAGAGAAGATGAGTTACAGGTATTAAGAGTACGAAATTGGAAAACCAAGGCGTAGGATAGAAAGGAATGGAAGCTGATTCTCGAACAGACCGAGCTCCACCAGGGATTCTACAGCCAATGATGATGAGCTTTTTAATACAAAATATTATGGAGAATAATGTTGTAGGGTTATTTTTATAACAATCATAATATTTATACTTAGGTATAATCATAATAAACTTTTCTCTCTGTATTTTTTTAAGCAAACAAAAATGAAATATGATTTGTCATTTCGTCTCTTTACTTAAATGGTTAGATATAATCCCGATACTTATATTATACGCATTTGCAATAGGCAAAGACCAAGTTACATCTTCAAAAGCTACTAGTGCACTCAGTATTCAATTCCTATACGATTGATGAAGATAATGATGAAGATGAGCCTATGGAAGAACCAATTAACGGGTACTACTGTACCTGTCAATCTGGTGCGAGAACTGTAGGTACTTGTGCTCATATCACCAGTGTGTTATGGTTTTTAGGCTTTTCAAGACATCAACCCAATATTAAGTATCCTGATAGGTCGTTAGTTAACACGACGTATGATGCATCTAACCGAAATCAGCAAAATGTTAACATACGAATAGTCGAAGATGATTTAAACCCGATTTTTCCATAGACAATTGTAATTATACATATATTATATAATTGTAATTAATATTTAGCATTTACAAACTACCATTTACTTTGTTTTTTATTGTATTAAAATCAAGGCCATGTTCTCTACCTGTCTTATATTTGATATGCGGGACAAGTTTCATGTCAACTAATGTATTTTTTTATGTTTCAAAAATTTTTTCTTTAATTATTCTGGAACATGTTACGAGTGGAATTACCCCCATCCCCCTATATCCGCCACTGTTCAGTAGGTTTCTAAAGATAAGGCGGAACTGTAGTTTTGCTAGTATTCCATAACTGAGAAGCATTCATGAAAACATGATAATGCTTATATCGATCTAGCAGCACTTTATATACCGCACTTCTTTAGTTTTCTGAAGACTTTTCGGAGGTTTTCTGAAGACTAAAATACGATCCAACTATTTTTGACCACAAACTCATATACAACACGCAAGTATGTATGAAGAACATGAGTTTCTCTTCTTCTAATAATAAATATTTTCGTTCATTTGACCGTAAATTAGTGCACTTAACGTAAACTGAGCACTCGAATCCAATAACTTCAGAAGGCTGTAACTCGAGAATAGTAGTTATTCAGACCCAGGTGCCATGGACTTTTTTAATCTACACATCAAGAAGTATCATTGACCAAATTTTCATCAAATTTGACCGGGACCACTTTTCCATAAGGAGTGTTGCCTGGTCCTTTATGCCCAGTTTTTAAGTAATCGTCAACTGCCGCACATGTATTCTCCTTTTTTGTACAGTCACTTTTGTGCTGTGTGACCCTTTTTTGTTTTTGTCATTGAGAAGTTTGGCCAATATAACACAGCTCTGGCAATCCAAACAAGGCAGTTTGTAGGTAACATTTGTTTTATTCACAGTAGTTGGTGTCTTGTCTTTTATTTTAGAAAACAGTTGTCGGTTTTCTAATAAATTATATTCAACAATTTTGAAGTTAGTAAATTGTTTAAATAAGCTAGTCAAAGAAGGGGTTAAATGTTTTATTAATGGTAGTTTTTTATATCGGATTGTTTGTACTGCTCCGATATCAGTGGGACTGTCAAAAATGTCCGAGTTAAATATCAATTTTTTAAGGATATGTTTTGGGTATCCATTATCTTGAAAGATGTTTAACAGCGAATTTAAGTTTCTGTTTATGAATTTATCATCACTACTATGCCTTACCCTATTCTTCATTGCAATCACTGTATATTCATATATAGTAATAAACTTTTGATGAGTAGGATGATTTGAAAAATAGTTTAAATATCTTCCAGAGTGTGTTAGCTTTTGATACCAATCTAAGAATATTTCGTTTTGTCCAGTTCTTATTAATTTGGTGTCCAGAAATGATATCGAACAATCGAAAGGTAATTGTGGAATAATGAGGTAATTGTGGAATAATGAGATCCAGCAAATATTCCATTCAGACCCATAATAGCAACCATTTGGGAAAATATTGGAGTCAACATAAATGAGGAATCTCTGAACAACTTGAGGTTTGTAGACGACATAGTCCTTATTACAGACCGGGTGGATTATGCCTGCCAAATTCTTCAAGACCTTCAGAGCTCTTGTACATGAGTTGGCCTTAAAATAAATTTTTCAAAAGACAATTCTTTACTAGCCTTTTATTCGCCAAAAGCATCTCAACTAATTACATGCAAATTAATCAAGTGTATACCTATAAACATCTGGACCACGGGATTAAATTAGTTAAATAAAAGAACATGACTAACAAGGGCAGCTTACGCAATACTGAGGGACGTCTTTAGATCACATATTCCCACGTGCTTGAAAAGGGAGGTATTTCATCGATGTGTACTCTCAGTTCTAAGCTACGGAGCCTAAATATTGACCCTTACTAGAAAGGCAATTAATAAAATACTAAGAGTGGCAACGAGAGCAATGTAGAGGTCAATACTGAATATATCCGTCAGAGACAGAGTTTCAAATAAAACAATTAGGAAAAACTGGTGTTACGGACGCAGTTAAAAGAATTACTACGCAGTTAACGTATTAAAAGTAAAGTTAACGTAGTCTATTAAAAGACGCAGTTAAAATTTTAGAATGGAGACCTAGACACGATGCTCATCGTAATCGAGGACGTCCTCGGACGATATCAAGCGCATCGAGCGCACCTACATATATTCAGGGTGCTCCAGATCGGATTCAATGGAATTATTTACGGGAGACCTAGTTCAGCAGTGGACTCAAAACGGCTAATGATGATTAAATACAAGATTCAAAGAGATCATCAAAGTTTCCTTCGTCTTCTTCTTCTTCTTCTTTTTGTGTTTACATGACTCTGTCTGTTTTTTAATATGCCTCCACTAACTTGTCATTCCATCTAATCGTCTTTCTATTGGGGAACCGGCTCTCGCCGTCCTTACTACTCTATTTGTTGTTATTCACTTTATGTGGTCGTTCCATTCTACTCTTCTGTTTTTCACTCAGTTATTAATGTTGTCCACCTTGCATCTCTGCAGTTCTAGCTCTATCCCATAGTGTCTTACCATCGATTTTTTGAAGTGTTTTCATCTCTGCTGTTTCTAGAATTATTTGTGTTCTTTCTGTATCAAGTCGTGTTTCTGTCGCGTATGTCATTATTCGTCTGATGACTGTTTTGTAAATTCTGTCTTTAACTTCTTTTCCGATATTTTTATTTCTCCTTATTGTTTCATTCAGACAACCTGTGGCTCTATTTGCTGTATTTACCTGATCTTCCACTTCTGTTTCGAGCTTTCCGCAGCTAGATAGTGTGATGCCTAGATATTTAAACTTGATGACTTGTTATATTATCTGACCTTCCAGCTCTAGTTTACACCTTATTATATTTGTTGTTATAACCATGCGTTTAGTCTTTTTGGGGAAATTAACATGTCAAATGTTCTAGCGCAAATAATAAATTGGTGCAGCATACGTTGTACATCATCTTCACTTTGAGAGACTAATATTGCGTCGTCTGCATAGCAGATTACTTTAAGTTGTTTTTCTCCCATTTTCATCAAAGTAAGAACCAAAGATTATTAAAGTAAGAAACACAATAAATAATGAAATACCAGACAAACAGTTAGGCTGTGATCTCCAATAGACGCTGTAGGCAGCGTACAACGTCAAGTCGTCAAAAATTGTTCGTTTCCGTTACTTTTAGTGAAGAACAAAAACTATCTTTCAACCGAAAATAGTTAAAAGAGTTTATTCTAAAACAAGTTTCAAAATACGGGGTGAATGAAAGTGAACACCGACTTAGCCGGTGGTACCCAATAGACGCCGTAGGCTGCGTACAGCGTGTATTGGAAACCATCGACTTAGTCTGATTTTACAATATATAAAATATGCCTTATAAAAGACTTCCCAAAGAAATTATATAAAGTAATCCCGAAGAAAGTAGAAAACCCGGAAGATCCCGACAAAGTTTTGGCGAAGCGTATTGGAAGAATATTTGAGAGATCGATGCATAGATATGCCTGAATTGTTGAGATGACTGAAGATTGGACTATATATCACATAAAGCTTCTTCACAACTTGGTACATAGTTTAGTTATTTTAAGATAATTTTCGTTCTGGCAAACTGGACACTCGATAATTATATGTTTAGTACTTGGAGTGTTGTACTTGGTACACATCGGAGCAGTCTCCTTGTTGAAGATATTATTCTAGTGCCTATGTAAAGTATGTTCCATTCGTAGTCGGTTGATAAATTGGTCCTTTATATTACTGAGTAAGATGAGTGAAGTTCCCACTTGACTTAGGATTATTTGAGTTTGATGGCAGTGTGATCCCAAAGAATTTGCCTTGCTCTGTTGGTATGGCATTTGATGTTTACTTTGTGATTAGAAGGTACTTGATTTCTGATAGCAATATTTTGGTCGGTTATTAAGCTGCTTATCAGAGAGTCCACTTCTTTGTTGCCACTTATTCACATATGAGAATGTACCCAGGTAAAATTAATATCTTTTTGTTGAGCCTATAAATAAAATAATTCTTCTTTGATATTGATAAGTATAGCGTGAGTTGTTGTATATAAATGTTTTATTCCAAGTGATGGCTTCTTAAATCAGTACTAATAGCAAATTTTATTTCATGAATACAACCACATTTTTTGGTGGCCTGGATTTTCAATTACCTAAGTCCTCCGATATAATATATAAAACAATTTGTTGAAATTTGTACGGTGGACTTGATGTTTTTGCAGATATAGACTCCATCATGTTTTTCATCACATTTGGAAGCATCAATGCAGATTTGATGGGTTGCTAAGGGTATTCGGATATTACACTTTTAAAATCTTGACGGATAAGTAAAGCACGTGTGGAATGCTTGGGGAGATCTTTTAGAGACGTATCTATTTTTGGAAGTTTAATCATCCAGGGAAGGAAATTTAGACCAATAGGCAGAATGAAACCGTACTGTTCTAATTTAAGACCATTACGTTTTATTCGCCTAGAAAATGGTAGTGCCTTTTTTGCAATGTATCTCTAATGATCGGAAGACACATTTGTTCTGCAAAACATTGTTGAGTAAGCTACGTAGCTTATAGTACGTAGCTTACGTAGTTGATGAAATTCTGGCAACGTAATTTAGGATTTAGGTAACGTAATTTAAATTGACAGGAGTTGTATTCGTTAGTTTAAGAGTATTTTGTTAGCCAGAAGTTATAAGATAATTACTGGAATGGTTCTTGTGGCATCTAAAACTATTTTTAGGTAATTTTAAAATGTTGCTGCAACTTTCTTTTACATATTTTAAAAGTCTGGACTTATTCATTTAAATAAACTGCCTTTTTGTCTGTGGTCACCATTTAAAGTAGCTACAAATACAAATAATCAACTGTGAAAACAAGAAAGTTTTAGCGAAAGCAGCACAAAAAATGCTTCAAAAATGGATTTATGTACAATCGTGCATCTAAACTTTTAAAAAATACTAGGGCGATCCGATTGGTACTTAGATTACAACAGAAAAACAAGCCTTTTGGGAAAAGTGGTCATTTATTTCTAAACATAATCTCCTTTTAGCTCGATACACTTGACCCAGCGGTGCCCCAACTTCTTTAACCCATCTGAAAAATACAATTTATCGAAGTCTCCACAGTAGCTAATATCTGCCAAACGACTGACTTTTTCAAGTTTGAAAACAAAAATAAGTCACACAGGGACACGTCTGGAGAATACGGGGATAACACAGCAGTTCATAGCGCAATTCAATCAATTTAACATGCCGACGGACGAGATGTGAACCTGTCCGTTGTCATGGCGGAAGAGCATTTTTTCTTCTCCAATTGGGCCTGTTTTTCTGCAATTCTGAGTCGAATCGTCCCAATAATTTTGCATAGTAAAGCCCTGTGATCGGTTTGTCCTTTTCCAGAAAGTAGATATAAATCACTCGTTGTGAATTCCAGCAAACTGTGGCCATCACCTTTGCGGCCGACAGGACAGTGTTCGCCTTCTTCCGAAGATGTTCGCGGGGTGAGGTCAAGTGTTTCGCTTTCCTTCGTCTCTGGTGTGTACTACTAGTGCATCCATGTTTCGTCAACGGTTATTAAATAATATAGAAATTCCTTCGTATTACGCTTAAACAGTTTCAAACACTGCTCTGAAGTGGTCTCATGGTTGCACTTGTTGTCCTGAGTAAGCAAGTGCGGCACTCAACGCGCCGTCAGCTTTCTCGTGCCCAAACTTTCACGCAGAAAATAATCCACGCGATCTTTTGAGATGCCAACTATCTCGAACATCTTTCGTCGGCGGTCGGCCAATACGAGATCATGAATGGCCATGACTTATCAAAAACCGACGTGCTACTCTGTTACAACTCGTTTAACCAATTTTTGACCTTCACCATCCAAGGAGAAAAGTCGCTGTACAGAAAAGCGCTCTTCGATTTCGCTGCGACATATCCCTTTCGAAAACAAGATTAAAATCACCGATCGGTATGGCTTTTTTTAAGTTTTCTAAAATCCCACTTCCATATGCTGTGAAAACAAAACTACTAGTCACATTCCACTGACATTTTGATATAAGCCGTCAAAAAGAATATTTTATACAGTAGTAGATTTCTTTTGTGATAGCAGCGCTCTCGATGGAGAGGCTAAGTACCTATCGGACCACCCACTTTTTTTTTTTTTTTTAGGAGGTGAGAATTTTCTAAAGACCGTCTGTCTGGGAAGGTGTCCCAGGTGTGTTGGATTCAATCCGCCACGCTTCACCGTGCCGGATCGACTACCAACTAAACTCACCTCCTCTTTCTCCAGCCGACGGGTCTGGAACCACTCTTAGCGAGTATATACACTGACCCGTCGACCTTACTCTTAACTCCCCTCTGGCACTTTTCGCGTGCGTTCCGCAGACTAAGTGACCCCCTAGCTGCCCCACCCCACACACACCTCGCAAAAGACCGGTCAGTGAAGACGACCGTCCCATGCAACCCATGTGTGGGTGAGGCAACCGGGGTGCCCCCCATCCAGCATGAGACTAGCAAGAAGATACCAGTCGGCAATCACGAGTAACTCCAAGCATTCATGTTTTCATTTAGTCACACTCACTCTCACACTTATACCTTATAAATTATTACGTAAATAGACTTCCCTATAAGAAATAATGAAAAACGATTATAAAAAATTTTTGTATGGATAAAATTATGGTACGATATTAAATAAAATAAATGAAATTAATAGGTAAAATAGTAAAATAGTAAAATTAAAGACGTATCGGACCACCCACCTAGGAGTAAATAATGTAATTACAAAAATAACTAACCTTCTAAGAATTCTTTTACATAAGGTTTAAAGCTATCGACTATCCTAAACCCCGTAATATTGATGGCTCCATATTCCACTACTTCGCTTTCCCATCTCTCGTCCATAACCTAAAATAATAAATTTGTTTAGCACCTCGGAGATTATACAAAAAATAGTGTGGCTAAATTTTATCTAGTACATATATCGCTTCTATATAGGGAGCAATATCAACACAAAGCATTACACAATATATCCTAAAATCAAGATGTCTATTTAAATCAAACAAAAATCAAAGTTTTTATCATAATAAAAATATTTAAACACATAATTTTTTAAAAGATATTCAAATGAAAACTTATTGGACCATTTTTCTGGTAACATCTCCATGGCTTTTAAAAATTGCAAGCCAGATGGATGCTGAAGCGAAGACGAAAAGAGGGAATTCTAAAACTTGCAATTCACGGCCCCGTCTGTTCAGCGTGGTAAATTCCAACGGAAAATTGACCAATGTTACTCAAGGGAGTAATACTAATATAAAATAAAAATAGAGATAAGCAACAGAGGTAAATACAGAGATCGATACAATAAACAGAAATAGCAACCTATGCATTCTCTGAAGAACCACTAAAAAGTGGTGAAATCGTCGATAAGAGTGCTGGTTGCGCTCTCTGAACTAAGTAAAAATTAAGACAGTTTTGGTATCGCATTGCAACTGAATAAAAATGGTATACATTTTTATTGTGTATTTAGACTTTTCCCAAATATTAAATTATCAAATATAAACCAGTATTATATCAAATATAGTTTAGACTAACGTTTATATACGGTGTACATATACACCGGTATTCAGGCGTCAACGCCTTTCCGGTAGGAATGAATCTGTGGGGGAGTATCACTGAGCCGCAAGCCCTTATCGAATGTGAAGTGCGGCTAACCGCTTGTCCCACTCAAGTATCCGATCGACTAGTTAATTAATAATTATTAAAAAATTACTCTTTTTATAAATAAAAAAAAAATTCGGCCCGGGTGTGTATCTATTGTTGTAGATTTTTTGTATCATTGTAAACAAAGGTCTTTTGTAAATTTTCTCTTAAACTTCAACTTCAGGCGCCCGTCCATTAGGCATAACTACAGGCGCGGTATATTATTCTGTACGCCAACGACTAAAAACTCAAATAAAAGACACAACTACACTAAATTTACAATCAAGATGCAGTAGAAATAAAAAAAACCAAGACACGTTAAATGCTACTAGGAGCACTCCCGAATCATATTTTACAATGTATGAACTTTGGAAATCATGATTTGGGATTTACAATGTATATACTGTTATGATTTACTTTTTATTACTTTTATATCAATTAGTCTTTATTTGATTACTCCAATTAATTATTTAATCAATTATCCAATTGTCACAAATCATACAAAAAAATTAAGGAAAAATCTCAGTTTGTCTTTTTATAATACAAAAAAAATATCTAAATTATCTTATATTATACTTATCTTCTCTCGTGGTTTCAGTTTCTCTTAGTTGGTTCTAATCGGGAAAAAATATTAGGAAAAGGAATTAAATAGAAATATAAAATAAGCATACAGAATTGTCTTTTATTATCAAAACCAATACTCGAATACCTACAATACTCGATACCAATACTCGATATACAAAAATCGATCACATTTAAAACCTGTGGACACAGCTGTCCGAATGAAATTTTTACCACTTAAATTTATTCTCGTAAAAAAAACAATTTATCGGTTTGTTCCCGATGACTTTGATAAAACAAGCTAAACAAACAAATTTAGGTATTCGCAAAATTACCTATACTTCCTATTTACTTTTTGAAATATTGGAATCTTAATTCATATGCTTTTACTCAAAATTTTAGTTTCCGAACATAAAAATACCTTTCACATAAATTGACTGACCTTTTGCTTCACTCACTCTGATGTCTTCTCTTGACCCAAAACAGCTCTCCCTCGTTGACTATGTTAGGCTACCTATCAAAGCCCTCTCCGTTCTCAAGCTTCAAATCTATCAGCATACCAGCACCAATTCTCCAACGAGCCAGGCCTTTTTTAACCAGTACTCGATTCAAACAGACTCCAAAAATTCTCTCCTCTCCTTCTCACAATAATACAGAATCAAAGAGGTATTCCGTCTCAATTTGATCTGTCTCTCGTTCCACTTTTCAGCTCTATTCTCCACTATCAAACAACCACTGGTACTTGCTATCTAACTATCCACGAAAACGTTGACTGCTCTTCGGCGATGCCAATAACATAATAATTTTTTCTTTCTCCCTCTGTCTCAACTTTCAAGCTTCTCTTACCCCGTTCCAAATTTCCTAGCCAATCAGAAACATTTATCTCTCCACCTTACTCTCTTTTCTTTCGAAAACAAACAGTCATTCTCTCAAAAATATTCCTACCATCATAATTATTTTCGGGGAATTCTACAACATTTACTCGGGGTTAAACAAAAAGAGATTAAAATTCCAAACTTTCTTTTAAACTATTTTTCTAGAAACTAATAATTACCTCTACCTGTAGATTCTACCTTTCCCGTAATAAACAATCTTTTTACATTATAATCCTAAATAAATCTTCCTTTCACTTTAATTATTCACAAAAGTCTTTAGTTCTTCATCGAAAAACACATTAAAGGAGAAATCCACTTACATGCAAACTAACTTCTAATAAATATTTACAAATCAATATACAGGGTGTATCAAATTTATGTGCCCGCGTTATATAAAAAAATATAATTTTTATTCTATCTTTGATTGATAAATTGAAACACAATAATACATTGTAAATTACGATTCGGGAGTGCTCCTAGTAGCATTTAACGTGTCTTAGTTTGTTTATTTCTACTGCTGCATTTTGATTGTAAATTTAGTATAGGTATTTTCAATACAGGTACGTATTGTACCAAATAATTGTAGTCACATAAATGTCTAAACGTAAAAAAATAGCACATAACAAAAATATAAAGATTAGTAACAAATGTAAGAACCAAAACACAAGCAATACTTTTTCTCTAAATATAGCCTTCTTGAAAAAAAAAAAACTATGTAGAAAAAAGTTTGCAAAATATTTGTTACATGTAAGTCCTTATTAATAATGCTTTTTTAGTAGATAAACGTAATTTAAATCTCACAAAACTTATAATAGTTGCTTGGTGTACTACATACACCACTAGTACGGAATTTTGTCAACCATCAGTCTATATCTGACACATAGCTGACACATCAAAGCTAGATTAGGCAGAGGGGCATATGCCCAATCATACATGGTGGCTAATTTATTGCGACTGGTGTACTGAGTACACCATAGCCCGTCATTTTATAGGTTAGGATTAAAGATAACGATTTTCAAGGTTCAAAAACATAAGTAAAAAATATAATTTTTGAAAATATGAAGTACCTAAATTCAAGCTCAAACCTTCTTCTATCAGTGCTTAATAAGTATTTCATTTAAAACATTCTTTAAAGTTTAAATAATAATAAATATTTAATAAGTATAAATTAAATAAGTATTTCATTTAAAATATTTTTTCTACCAAAATACGCAGTGAGACAAATATGCAGTTTAAGATTTAACCATGAATTGATTCCAACGTATCTAGGGGAGTGCATATAGATTTTCGCTTCGCAAAAAAATCAAACAAGATAGAACTCTTTGTAATTTCATTAAGATATGTTTAATAAACAATATATCAAAAAGTTTTACTCGAGAAGTGGGTGCTTCATTTTTTATTAAAGAAATGACCTACGAAGTTAGATGTTTTTTTTAAATAACTCCGAAAATATAAATTGTAGAATATAACTGACTTGACCTTTGAAAAACTCAGAAAATTTTACAAAAAAAAACTTTGTATAAAGATTTTTCCAAAATTAAATCTGTAGCTTCTATAATTTTTTATTTATTACTCTAAAGTCACCCTTCTCACAAACATGGGCGCACTGTAAACTAGCGTACGGCGAAGTGCACGGTTAAGTTATTTTAATGTAATTGTTTAAATAATGGATCAAATGAAATTTTATAAATTAATCATGAAAGAATAATAATTTAGTTATTTTATGGTTTTAATAAAGAGAAATAAAGTGTATGGGCATAAGTATGGTGTGGGCGGAAACTGAGACTTACATGAATTTGGTTTATAAATTATTTAAAAATGTGTAACTAATACAATTTTTCTTACAAAACTCTCAATTTTGCACAGCTTACCATTTAGACATCTTACTAACGATGTTTTCCTAAAAAAAAATCTCAAAAATTTAATTTAAATGATACGACGTCTCAAAAAATATAATTTTTGAATACTCCGTAGTTTTACATAATTATCACCATTTTAAGACGGTATTACTCAAGTTTGAACTGATTTATTACAGTTTTATATGTGTTTTTTAGAGCTAAGGATGTAATCTTTAAAACGCACTGAATCATTTTAACTTAGAGATAAAATATACTATTTCTTTTTAAGAAAATTAAGAAAGATAACAAAAATGTAATACAAAAACCGAAAATTACCAGTTAAAAAAATGTTTATACAAAGTGATCAAAACATTTTTCTATAAAACTTACCTAAAATACATTTAATAATAAGCTTCAACAATAATAAACGTTCAACAAAAAAAAAGTTTTAGCTCTTATACAGTATGTCTGCGTAACTTGAAACCTATTGATAACTTTTTTATTATCCGTTTGACGAAAAAAAGTTATTCTTTATAAAATACTCTGCATCATAATCTAACATGCAACCATCAAATGTCAAATTTTATTAATTTGATAAGGGGTATGTCAAAAAATATGAATTTCACTTAAGAGTAAAGTACCTTTATATTTCACAACATCGAAAATTGTTATTAAGAAAAGTTGTTTGGAATTAAAAATATGTTTCAGTGTTCAATTACATCCTTCTAATTTAAATATTGTGAATAATAAAGGCACTTAACTCTTAAGTAAAATTCATACTTTTTACATACCTAGTATAAAATTGCAAAAGTTTGATATCTGTTAGTTTGTATCTTAGATTTTATACTAGGTGGGGCATTTTATGGAGAATGTCTTTTCTTCGTAAAATTGATAATAAACTAGTTATCATAATTAAAATAAAATGATAATGAGTATCCGTAATTTGAGAAAAAATTGAAAAATTTTTGTTTCGATTAGAATGATGTAATTGTATATTACATAATTTTTAATTTCAAACAACTTTTCATAGTAGCATTTTTTGATATTCGGGAATATGAAGGTACTTTACTCTTTAACGAAATTTATATTTTTGACATAACTCGTATAAAATTGATAAAATTTGATATATGACGGTTGAGTTTTAAATTTATGACTATCCAGAGCATTTTATGAAGAATAACTCTTTTTCGTAAAATTGATAATAAAAAAGTTTTGCATGTGGTTCCTAGCTAGGCAGACATACTGTATAAGAGCTTATGTGTATAAGAATTTTTAAATTTTAATGCCATATTCGGATTCAGCATAATCAAAAACAAAATAGAAACATATTTGATTAAAGTAAAATGATGAATTCAACGATATTTTTAAAATTATTTATACAAAATAATTGTTATTGTTTAAACAATTAATAAACAATTAGCGGCCAAATCTGCGAGTAGAACTTTTTACTTTAACATGTATATAAACCAACAAAAAAAGTTTTAGAAAAATATAAGCTTGTTTGAATTTTTCCGAAACAATATTTTCGTTCTAATTGCACTCCCCTAATCTACATAAAATTCATTTAAAAGACAATCCATATTATTAATTGCGGAGAAATAGGTGATGCTGAACATATGTTTTTGAACTGCCCTCTTACAAATAAATATAAACATGTTTATAAGTAAATTATACACATGTAAATATATAATACACCCAGTAAATTTAACATATATACATATATTAACACAAATTAATAATACAGAATTAATGCAATTGTTTATAGAACATACTAAAAATATAAAAATTAAATTATAAACTAAATAACGTAAAGACAGAAATTAAAATTTATTATAATACAGGGTGTTTCATTGGGAAACGGAAATACTTTAATGGTGAATAGAGGTCACCAAGCCGGTTCTAGATATGCTATATTTTTTGCCTTACGGACTTTTATAACCGAGTTACAGGGTGTTTTATTGATTTTGTCCATTTCTTTCCTAAGCCATAACTTTAGAACCACCCTGTATATTTTTTTGATATCTGGTACAACTATATCTCATTCAAAAACCAAAACGACCGACATACTAACCATAAGAAAAATCCAGGTCCGGATTAACAAAAATTTATAAAGTAATTGTGACCTTAAAACAACACCCTGTATATTCAAAATTTGAAAATCTGTTTGCATGTTTGAAAAGAGCACAAAAAAGTAAGTTTAATGGTTCACTTTAATTTTTCGGCCAGACAATTTTATGACTTTAATTTTGAAATTATATTGAATTTTTTAAAAACTCGGACATTAAAAAGCAGATATTATTACCTTTTAGTTATAAATTATTAAATATAATGAATAAATACTCTTTTTAAAAATAATCAATACTTATTTACCACATTGGAACGACCCAATTAGTAATCACAGGAAAAATCCAGGGCCGGATTAGCCAAAAAAATATAAAGTAATAGTGCCCTTGAAACAACACCCTGTATATTGAAATTTGGAAAATTTGTTTGAGTATTTTAAAATAACATAAAAAACTGCCTTAAAAGGTGTATGTCAAATTTTTGCGGAGATAATTTAATTACGGCAGTTTTGAAATCATATTGATTAATTCTGTCAAGGTGACAAGAAGCTGCCAGAAAAATTAAGGACAAGCCTAATGTAATTAGAAAATCGATTCGAAATCTTTTAAAACGAGCAAGGAAATGCATCGAACAAAATGGCGGACATTTGAACAACTGTTCTAGTTCAAATATTTTTAATTTATGTTAAATTGTTTTTTTTTATTATTTTTATTAGATATAGCTGTTTTTTTTTATTTACTAAATCATTAAAATATCCCAATTCTCACAATTCTAATTTTTAATTATGTGCATACAGCTACAAATCCAGAGAATCCATGAAGCCAGTGTAGTAAATAAGTATTAAGTATTTTTATAATAATTATTGATTCATTAACATTAAATTATTAAAAGAAGTATTATACCACCTTGTTTTTTAATCTCAGACTTCTTTAAAATTTCAATATAATTTCAAAATTGATGTAATTAAATCAACGGTGCAAAAAATTAAAATAAATCTTTAATCACAGTTTTTTATGCTCTTTTAAAATGCGCAGACAAATTTTCAAAATTTAAATATACAGGGTGTTGGTTCAAGGTCAAAATTACTTTATATTTTTTGTTAATCCGGACCTGGATTTTTCTTGTCATTAGTAATTGGGTCCTTCCAACGTGGTAAATAAGTGTTGATTATTTTTAAAATGAGTATTTATTCATTAATTTTAATAATTTGTAACTAAAAGTTAATAATATCTGCTTTTTAATGTCAGAGTTCTTAAAAAATTCGATATAATTTCAAAATTAAAGTCATAAAATTGTCTGGCCGAAAAATTGTAGCGAACCGTTAAACTTACTTTTTTGTGCTCTTTTCAAATATGCAAACATATTTTCAAAATTTGAATATACAGGGTGTTGTTTTAAGGTCACAATTACTTTATAATTTTTTGTTAATCAGGACCTGGATTTTTCATATGAATGAGACATATGTGTACCAAATATCAAAGAAATATACAGGGAGGTTCTAAAGTTATGGCTTAGGAAAGAAATGGGCAAAATCGATAAAACACCCTGTTACTCGGTTATTAAAGTCGGTAGGGCAAAAAATGTAGTATATCTAAAACTGGCTCGGTGACCTCTATTCACCGTTAAAGTATTTCCGTTTCTCAATGAAACACCCTGTATAAGTAAACCTATGTTTTTACCTAATATGGTATTCCCACTGATCAGTGGTCAATTATTATAAATTAAGTAGGATAGAAAATAATAAGTAGATAAGTATAGGGAAATATTGTAAAATAAATGAGCAACATTGGTGAATCGGCGAATGAGGCTTGAAGGGCCCGTAGTCATATAACTCCAAGGAAAAAAAACATTATTTTTTAGTTGTTGTTAATGCCCGTCTTCCGATAAGGAACCTTGATAATTAACAATAAAAATAGATATTTATGAGACAGTTCGTGAAGTATGCTTTTTGCGAACGCACGCGATATTTAGAGCACGAGCGACAACGGAGCGAGTGCTATACATCGCGCAAGTTCGCAAAAAGTACTTCACGCACAGTTTCATACAATATTTTATTTATGATGAACAAATAAAAAAACTGTAACTCTTCGTCACTGGAATTTATTTCTATTCTACAATTTTTAAAACTTATTTAAAAATTCTAACTTCTTTCACACCACAAAACTGTCAAAACTTTTGTCGCAATTTATTGCTCATTGTGTCATCACCATGACAACGCGAAAGTTAAGGATATTTGATTATATAAAAGTGTGTCAAAAATCGTCATTTTTAGTTCATTTTTTAGTTTTCGATTGTTTATAACTCGAAAAACGATTAATTTAATAGAAAAATTACATAAGACCTTTTCTCTTTAGAATGTCCAGAAAATCTAAAATAACATCCGCTCGGGTCGAATTTTTTTAAATATATAAAAATTTTTGTAATTAGTTATAATCAGGACAAAACTAGATCCACCTAAATTACATATCCACCAATTTTTATGCATTAAACTCAGTGTTTCCCAACGTGGGGCCCACGCCCCACAGGGGTCAATTTGATTGTTAAGGGGGGGGGGGGAATTCGAATATGGCCTTGACACGAGCTATGGGCCATTTAAATGCAATCCTAGCTTTCTGTGAAAAACATTAAAGTCTCATGTCAACTGTTCATATTAAATTTCAACTAATAATCGTATTCTTGAAGCTAGTTGCCAAATATATTTATTAATCGCTAAAACTGCAAAAAAAAGACAAAAACGTAAAAACTATGCCACTCAGTAACAGTACGGTTAGCAGAAGAATAGATAAACTGGAATATATTGAAAAACAACTTTTTTAAAAGCTGGAAACAAGAAATTTCTTACAGCAAATGGATCAATCTACTTTGAGAGAATTTGAGGCAGTTTTGATAACTTATGTAAGATATACTGAGACAGGGCTTTTTAATGAAGAAATGTTGTTCTGTAAAAGGTTAGAAAGCACAATAATAAAAAATAAAACATCTTGTGGTACTGATGGTACTCATAATATGATGAGAAGGAACAATGCTTGCTTAAAATTGATGAAAGATGCGAATCCACAAATGATTCTTGTGAAATGCGTTATTCATATGGAAAACTTGATAGCTAAAACAAAAATATTCTCGCCTATTTTATATAAAGTACTACATAAGAAGGTGTGTTAATGCTACTAAATCTGAGCGTCTCCCCAAGCTATTTTGTGAATAACAAAAATGAAGACTACGTGAGACTTTACTTCATACTGAAGTAAGATCGCGATCTGAAGGGAACTGCTTGAAAATATTTATGGAACTGTCTGAGTTATTTAGCCGAAATCTTTGCAAAATTACATACATTAAATAAGCAATTTCAAGGAACAAATAAAACTCTTGTCGGTGCAAAAACCAAAAGATATTTGGTTTTATTACCCATATTGAGTATGTCAGAAACATATTAACAACAAAAACTTTGAAAAGTTTCATTGTTTTCAAAAATGTGACATAACTGATACCGCTTTACTTCATTATTGTCAATCATCTGAATATTCTATACTCGGATTTAAAAAATAATAATTTCTGATTTAAAGCAAATGATTATCCAACATGGATGATGTAGCCAATGCTAGTGGATTTGTCTGATATATCAAATACGCAGTATAAGAACGTTTTATCAAGAGTTCGTAGACTTGCAAAATGAGGAATCAGTTAAAACTTTATTTAATATAAAAGGAGCGATGGCATGGCTTTGTGGGCAAACAGAAATCTAAATCAAATACCCAAATTCAACCAAATGTGCTATTGCTACAATTTTCATCTTCATATTTAGCTGAATGTCGATTTAGTGCTGTAAATGATTTACTGGTAAAAAAGAAATCAGCTGGATTATAACAACAGACTTAAGACTGAATCTAACCAAATTGAAACCTAATATAAAATCTCTGTGCATCCAGAATCAAGAGCAAGGACCTCACTAAATTAAAAAAAAAATTAAAGTCACTCGCGGGAGTGCCGACAGAAGTGAAAACTTCTTATAGTGTATAAATTACGAGCTCAATACTTTTACCCCATCCTAAAAGAAGTACTATACCTATATCATATACGATATACGCGATGCGTATGCCCTATGCTATTTATGTATACATACACATAATTTATATATGTACAAAATTTATTTCAGCGAAGTGATGACGGTCGCAAATTCAATACTTTTTCCCCATCCAAGAAGTGCAAAACGTCCCTAAAGAAATTTTCAATTCAAAAATTATTTCGTCGAAGCGATAACGGTCGCTAATTTACTACTTTTTCCCCATCCAAAAAGTGCACAACGTCCCTCAAGAAGTTTTCACTTCAAATACTTATTTCGTCGAAGCGATGATGGTCGCTAATTTAATACTTTTTTACATCGAGAAAGTGCACAACGTCCCTAAATAAATTTCACTTCAAATATTTATTTCGTCGAAGCGATTACGGCCCTAATTCAATACTTTTCTTCCATAAAAAAGTGCACAACGTCTCTATAAAAGTTTTCACTAAAAAATTTATTTCGTCGAAGCGATGACGGTCGCTAATGTAATAATTACAGGCAAAATTAAAGACAGAAGTGAAAACTTCTTATAGTGTATAAATTACGAGCTCAATACTTTTACCCCATCCTAAAAGAAGTGCTATACCTATATCATATACGATATGCGCGATGCGTATGCCCTATGCTATTTATGTATACATACACATAATTTATATATGTACAAAATTTATTTCTGCGAAGTGATGACGGTCGCAAATTCAATACTTTTTCCCCATCCAAGAAGTGCACAACGTCCCTAAAGAAATTTTCAATTCAAAAATTATTTCGTCGAAGCGATAACGGTCGCTAATTTACTACTTTTTCTCCATCCAAAAAGTGCACAACGTCCCTCAAGAAGTTTTCACTTCAAATATTTATTTCGTCGAAGCGATGATGGTCGCTAATTTATTACTTTTTTACATCGAGGAAGTGCACAACGTCCCTAAATAAGTTTCACTTCAAATATTTATTTCGTCGAAGCGATTACGGCCCTAATTCAATACTTTTCCTCCATAAAAAAGTGCACAACGTCCCTATAAAAGTTTTCAGTTAAAAAATTTATTTCATCGAAGCGATTACGGTCGCTAATGTAATAATTGTTTCCTATCCAAAAAGTGCACAACGTCCCTCAAGAAGTTTTCGCTTCAAAAATGTATTTCGTCGAAGCGATGAAGGTTCGCTAATATAATATTTTCCCCATCCAAAAAGTGCACAACGTCCTTCAAGAAGTTTCCACTTTAAAAATTGATTTCATCGAAGCGATGACGGTCGCTAATTTAATACTTTTTACATCGAAAAAGTGCACGACGTCCCTAAATAAGTTTCACTTCAAATATTTATTTCGTCGAAGCGATGACGGTCCCTAATTCAATACTTTTCCCCCATCCAAAAATGCACAACGTTCCTAAAGAAGTTTCACTTCAAAAATGTATTTCGTCGAAGCGATGACGGTCGCTAATTTAATAATTTTTCCCCATCCAAAAAGTGCACAACGTCCCTCAAGAAGTTTCCACTTCAAAAATTGATTTCATCGAAGCGATGACGGTCGCTAATTTAATGCTTTTATCAGCGAAAAAGTGCACAACGTCCCTAAAGAAGTTTCACTTCAAATATTTATTTCGTCGAAGCGATGACGGTCCATAATTCAATACTTTTCCCCCATCCAAAAAGTGCACAACGTTTCCAAATTTAATAATTTTTCCTCATTCTAACAGCGCACAACTTCCCTAAAGAAGTTTTCACTTCAAAAATTTATTTCGTCGAAGCGATGACGGTCGCGATGACGTTCGCTATCTCAATCCTTTTTACCTATCTAAAAAGTGCACAACGTCCCTAAAGAAATTTTCACTTCAAAAATTTATTTCGTCGAAACGATGACGGTCGCCAATTTAATACTTTTTCCCATCCAAAAAGTTCACAACGTCCCTAAAGAAGTTTTCACTTCAATAATAATAAATTAATATACAAAAACCTACTAGGTACATTAAAATTATTTGGAATCTGAATCTGTCATTATATGTTTTAAAAATTGACTTAACTCTTTCGTTAACAATTTCCTGTATATAGATGCCTTCCTAAAACTTATAATTTAAGTTTCTAAGTTGAACAGTTAGATTTTTTAATATTCAAAATAATTATGTACAGTAGGAAAAATAAAAGAATACCCATGAACGAACATATAAAACACGCTGTATTTTCCTGTCACCGTGTCACAAAGAAAATTGTCCAGTGCAAGTATATGTAATAATAATTATTATATGTACTTGCGTTGGCCAATTTTTTGTGTGACACGGTGACAGGAAACTACAGCGTGTTTTATATGTTCGTTCATGGGTATTCTTTCATTTTTCCTACTGTATGTGCATGTTACATAGGGGGTATAAGAATTATTTTTGGAATGGCTAAGGTAGGACATGGCATAAAAAGTTTGGAAAACACTGCAAACAGATCGAAGCAGATCGACCTTACATCGAATCCTCTACTATTTATCATTCTGTCTGTTTTATTAACTGAGCAGCTTTGTTTACGGACAAACAGATAGAAATGGATAAATCAAGGTTTTTACATTTTAATCTTGTAAAATTCGTAAAAAAAGATTCCTCAAATAGAATTAAAACTTCAGTTTGAATTTTTTAGGTCTACTTAAAACCTTATGGCATTCCAAAACTATTACTAAACTCCAAATGTTTTTAGAATTTTCGCTTGAATTATCACTAGTAATACCACTAGAGGTCAAATTATTTCCGGAAATTTTTTTGAGATCATGAATATTTTGAAAATTTCCCGAGTCGCTGACGAGGGAAATTTTCTAAAAATATTCATGATCAAAAAAAAATTTCCGGATATTAATTTGACTTCGCGTGGTATTCGGTAAGAAAATTCCACACCAAATTTGCATTTGAAAATCCAAAGCTGCATGAACAGATTAATAGCGCGCCATAGCTTTGTCAGCAATTATTTAGGCTTTCAAATTCGTAATTTCTACTCATTGTAGTTGCAGGGGAATACCATTTCAAGATAGAAAATAGTATATTCTTCAATTTTACATAAGTTTTGAGTAACTACAAGTGATAGAAAATGAATCAAAACTAAATTATGTAAACAAATAAAAACCAGTCTGTCAAAAATGTTCTGTTATTATAAACGTCAAAAAATTTCCACTATAATTCGCTGTTGGGTACCCCACGAGCAAAAAATTTCCGATAAAATACCTCCGTTGCCATGGTGATCTGTCAAAATAACGTATTTTGATTGGTTCAAAATTACAGGTGTGGAATTTTCCTTTTAACATTTATTCTCTCATTTAACCCATATGACTGATTTTCCCTGACTTACATACGAAAGTCTAATAGTTTTCCTGCATAAGTTACTATGATAATAATAAATCAACAGAGTCGAATGTACAAGAGAAATAAACGGAAATAATTTCCATTTGCCATTTACGCTAAAAGCAATTTTAGTCAAAATGGCCTGTATTTGTTTTATAGAATGGTTGGATTAAAAAGTTTTCTTACTTTGCACAATTGCCATTAAAATAACCGGCATCGTATTCAGCGGCAATAAAGAGTGAGATTTGTTATTTTCAAGAAACACGCAATACTCAAATATAACCAGAAACGGTTGGAATTATAAAAATTATATTCATATTTTAGGCTTAACAATGTTAAGGCACAGGTCTAAAATCAACGGGGTTCTTTTGATTGAACATAATTACTAAAAAAGGTAAATGTTATGTTTTTATGGGATTAGCCAGAGTTTTGGTTATGACAATTAGCCAGTTAATGACATTCGAAAATACCTTCCATTTTTTTGACGAAATGCCCCTGAAGATGCTCTAGGAGCGAAAGTATACTTGAGAAATAATAAATAAAACTCAGTTCTCGATATCTACCTTTTATTTCGTAAAAAATAAAATATTTACCTAAAAATAGTTCGATTTTCACCCCGGAAATCATTTTCAAAAGAATAATGACAAAGAACGTGTGCTCAAAAAAGTATCAACGTTCAGTTGAGATTGTGTTATGCCAAAATCAACAAAATTGCGGTTGGAGTACTTGCCTATGTTGTTTAGGGAACAGCCAGCTTTGACTGTAAATATAATATGAGGGTGTACTCGTATGTTTTATGCCCAAATATTCATCAAATTCTGATTAGTCTGTGTGTTTGTGCAAATATTATAATATATGGTTTATGATTATATGTTTATAAGTGTACGTAGATTATGAGTTTTTAGAGTATAAAAAATTGTTAAATTGTTTTTGTTTATTTTTTTTAGTTCAATTGTGGCTTATTTCGCATTTGAAATGATTGATTATAAAAATACCACCAGGAAATAGCTTCAGAACAACATTGTAAATTGTATTTGGTGTGTTGTGTGCTGCAGCTGTATGTATAATGTATAATTTGTTTTTTAAAAATTTTCATATCCTCTATTGTTGGTATGTCCTTCTTGTTTATTTGTGTTGTATGCTGCAGCTGTATAATATATAATTGCGACTTGTGTTTCAAATTTTATTTTACTATTGTCCATTGTTGGTATGTTCTTGTTGTTCACTTCTTCTTTAAGTATTGGCAACCAAAGCCTGCTGCATTCCTCTGCTGGATCTGTTACATGTTTTTCTTCATTTATTAAGATAGGGCTGCTTTTTTTATTTTCTTCATTTTTATGCCTGTTTGCTTCATAACTACTGGTGCATATTTCCACTGAGTCTGTTTCATTGTCCCAGGCATGTTTGCATATCTCTAATTTGTGGAAATCCCTGTTTTCGATAGGTCTTCATACTCGTTTATCCTGACGCTTAGTGGTCTTGCAGTTTCTCCCACATAGAAATTGTTGCATTCACAAAATATATTTTAGATGCAGTTATTTGACCTCTCCTGTATGTTGTTGGTTTGATTTTGGACAATATAGAACTGAGTCTTTTCTTGTTCTTTCTTGCCTTGCACAAGTACCGTTAAAAGAACCGGCATCGTATACAGCGGCAATAAAAAGTGACATTTGTTATTTTCAAGGAACACGCAATAATCAATATAACCAGAAAGCGTTGCCATTATAAAAATTATATTCATATTTTAGGCATGACAATGTCCGCCATATAGGCTATTGATTATGTTCACAATAAGAGAGCTATAGGAACTACAACTTTAACGGGATTTTATTGTCTCATAGGGTCAATGGACCTCTAAATTATAAAAAACCGCGGAGTGCTACCATTTAATGGGTGCGTTTTTGAGAAAGGGGTGAATTAGTCCGTAGGCACAGGGTGAATTAGGGTAAGTTCTATGCACTTTTAGTACAAACACGTCTACAGGAAAATTGTTCCAGGTTAAATTTACAATCGAAATATCATATTTTAACGTCAAAAATATTTTTTTTACGAAAATATATTTAAAAGAAAAGCAAGAAAAAACACGAAAGAAAGCAATTTTGTTTTTTGCCCCATAACTTTTTTCCACGGGGATATAGGTATAGGCATTGCTCTAGCGAAAAATGACTTCCATCCTTCCTCTTTAAAATTCAGTTTGGTAAAATTCTCTAAGATATATAGTTTCCGAAATAGAATTTTTCAAATTTCGCCGCTCACAGCATTTTTGGGCAATTTCTGTATAAGTTTATACGGCTGTTTTTAAGCAAGTTATCCTTTTTAAAGGTTTCATACTTTTAATGATTTTTAATATTTTTAATGATTATTTTTTAAATTCTCATTATAACTTTTTTTCTGGTACATTTATGTATATTTATTGTGGAATAAAAAAAGCTTATTTTCTTTTCTTTAAAATCGTGTCTTGCAAAAAATTATAGGACAATTTTTAAACAAGATATCCAGGATATCCAAGAGTATCTGCAATTTGAGAAAAATTTTAATTTTTTTTATTTTTTTCAATTAGAAAAATGTGCTTGCATATTATAACCTAATTTTTAATTCCAAATAACTTTTCTTAATAACATTTTTCGATATTATGAAATATAAAGGTATTTTACTCTTGATCGAAATTTATATTTTTTATCATATCTCGTACACTATTGACAAAATTTTATATCTGATGATTGAATCTTAGGTATTAGACTATGCAGAGCATTTTATAAACAATGATTTTTTTCCTAAAGTTAATAATAAAAAAGTTTTCCATATGGTTCCAACTTATAGGCTATTGATTATGTACTATAGAAAGGAACTACAACGTTAACGGGGTTTTATTATTTCATATGGTCAATGAATCTCTATATATAAAAAAACCGCGGAGTGCTACCATTTAAAGGGGTGCGTTTTTGAGAAATGGGTGAATTAGTCCCTGGGCACAGGTTACATTACGGTGAGTTCTATGCACTTTTGATAAAAACACGCCTACATAAAAATTGTTCCTGGTTAAATTTCCTATCTAAATATAACTTTGTAAAGTCAAAGATACTTTTTTTACACAAATATATTCAAAAGAAAAAGCACAAAGAAACCCAAAAGAAAGAAATTTTGTTTTTTGTCCCATAACTTTTGTCCACGGGGATATAGCTATAAACATTTCTTCACAGAAAAAAAACTTATATATTTTCTCTTCAAAATAATGCTCGGTAAAGGTCATTAGGATTTACAGTTTTCGGAATAGGATTTTTCAAATTTCGCCACTCACAGCAATTTTGGGCAATTTTCCTTGTTATTTCGCAAATATTGTTCTGTAACTTTTTTCTACGCAAGTTTAGGCATATGTAATGGTACATGTAAGAGGAATAGAAATCAATTACCTTTAAAATGTTCTCCAGTATAATGTTGTACGACTTAAAGAGGTTATCTTTTTTAAGATTTTATACTTTTAACGAGTTTCTATATTTTTACGGTTATTTTTTAAATTTCCCACTATAACTTTTTTTTCTACATTTAGGTATATATTATATAATAAAAAACAAAGCTTATTCGGTTTACTTTAAAATGGTGTATTATAAAAAATTCTTGGATTATTTTTGAATAAGACATGCTTTTTCAAAATGTAATAAGCTAATAAGTATGTACTTGTAACGATTTTTGATTTTAGGATTATTTTTTAAATTTCTCATTATAACTTTTTTATGTGATTGTGTGTTACGATTGAATCTTATTTTTTATAGGTAATATTTTGAATCCACTTGACTCGGCCGGGCAAACTTCAAAATATGGATTAATTCCAATATTTACTGTCAAAGTTTCTGCACAAGAAGTTTGGCTTGAAAAAATAGCATGTAAATGTACCAAAGGATGTACAAAAAACTGCGGTTGTAGGAAGATAGGAATTAGTTGTTCAATATTCTGCAAAGGGTGCATGTGCATTAGGGTGGAACGAAAGGATAGGAAAAAAATGTTTTTCTTTCATAGAACTTTCTAATAGCACTCAAAAGTTGCCTTATCATGTCTACAATAAAACTACAAAATATTTTTGTTCTATGTTTACATCTTGAGGTGCCGTAAAAGCTTTGAAAAGATAGGTTTTTAACAAAAAAATACAGAAAATTTCAAATATTTTATATATTTAACTTGGTGCCGTAGCTAACATTTCTTAGTCAAATATTGTTTCTAATAACAGTGAACATTGCTATCATTGCTATATGTATACATTGCTATAAGATTTATTTAGTTATAATATTCATCTTGAAACTTAAATAAAATGGTTTTTTGTCTCAAATTTGGGTATAATCTTGTGGGATGCAATCTTTGCTCTAACGAAGCCATTTTTGCTTCAAGACCAAAGACACTAAAAGATGACTCAGTCACGAGTTTTATGACCCTTTTCATTACCTTTGTATGACAGGGAAAACACGGAAAATCCACACACTGCACCTGACAACTAGGATCTCTTGCTTCACTTACTTATATTCTTTTTTAAGTCCTCGTCAGTTTTGTCTTAGGAGACTCAGTAATTTCTTCTTCCGTTCAGTTCATAATATCTATATCAGTGTAGTCATTGGCATTAAAGTTAAGCTTCGGGACAACAAACTTCCTTACACCATTTATGAGTTCTGATCTTGCCTTCAAAAGTCGTCTCAGGCCTAGCTCCCTTATGTGTTTTCTCTCGTCACATTACATGAAGAGAAGCACATTTTCTGGGTTAGAGAAATAACCCTTCCTTTGAATAATTACTGGATCAATTATTTGGCGACGTTCCTCACAAAGATAACGTGAACATTTGATGAGTCTCCATAGATGTTTTGATCCATTTACATAAAATGGTTTCAGCTTGATATGAAACCAGACTGGGGCATACACCTTCATCACATACATAGTTACAGTTTTCAGATTATTTGAAGGATTCTCTGTTACAACATATAACCGAAGAAGGTGATTGGCCAACGTAAGCCATTGTGAATGAGCTAATTTCCCATGGGTTTTTAAAGAAAGATGAGAAGGCCATACACCACTGGAGATTGCTTTGCAAATTTCAAGTAAATATTTTTGATCTGTGCTTAGATCATACTTAATCTATAGAATAGGGAGGTTGTTTTGTATGGGAACGAAATTAACCACATGAAGCTGGTTAAAGATTTCAAGTTCTTTGCCTGAAAGCCCTCCAAATTCATTAGGGCCTTTAGTTTTTCCATCCAATATGCAAAACAAATGATGCAAAGGCAATTATTCATTGGTATATTACAAACAAGTCAGACACTTCAGCGGCTTATTTAGGTTTTTTTTTCTATAAAAGCAATTACACCATTGTTAATACCGGTGTTAGTGGCAGTTCCATCAAATCAGGCAGCTGTTATATTGGAAATGTTTTCAAAGGGTTGTCCTCTTGAAAATTCTTCATTATCTTTTATAGATTCACTTGTTCCGGAAAAAGAAGTCATATACCCTAGCAAGGTTGATCCAGGTTCCTCTACTATTGAAATGTGCTCTTCTTCTATAGTCAGAATGTTAAATTGTAATATTTATTTAAATGTGGAATTCAAGTTCAAACTTTGACAGTTTTAGTAAAAATTAACATTAGATTTTTGTAAGTTAAAACTAAAATTATCTTGAAAGAGTAGTTTTAGAGTGTGTATTTATCGTTTAAAATAAGAATTCAGACATTACAATAGCTATTTATTACCAAACCAAAATCATCAAAATTCGCAAAATTTAACTAAAAATTCTAACTTTTAGCCCTTTTGCGGCACCTCTAAAAATATTTTGTTTGGAAAAATATTTTATTTGTGGCTTAACAATGGCTATAGGCAACTTTCTATCACTATTACACATTGAAATTATAAAATCATTTTTTTCGTTCCACCCTAATGTGCATGGGTACTAATTGTGGGAACTCTAAGATAACTGAGGTGTCAGAGGAAGATATTGAAGCTAATGCTAACGAAGAGATGGACTTTGGGGCAGACTGCAATTGCGCGCAGCGGTCAGGGTTCTAAACAGGGTGTCTAAGCCAATGGTGCAATTGCGCGCACGTCTTTAAAAAGGTATGCTGTGATTGCGCGCAATGTCGTAAATTATAGTAAACGGAAGTTTTATTTACTTCTTATTCGTTTTGAACGGAAATTTTGCTAATTCTAAAAAATTAAGATAATAACAAGTGAATACTACATTGAAATAGTTGTGATAAAAAAAAACTAAATAGTGTTTCTTTTATAATTAATATTTATTGTATTAAATAATATACATATGTAGAAATTTAATTTGAACATGCCTTATAACATATAGTTTTAACAAATTCTATTCTGGATATTTCTTTATTTTTAAATTTCTCTATCAAATTGGTTACATATTTTAATGTTCTTTCATAATTAATATTATTAATTTTTTTTGTAAATGTATTTAAACATTTTTTATTATGAAGGTATAATATGTATTAAATACTGTGTGTCTCTTTAAAGTTACATATTTATTTTATTTGTGATACAAAAATAACCAATGTAATGTAACTGTATTAGGTTTAGGTACTTGAAAGAATGAATAAAATAACATAGGTATATCTATGAAATCTTTATTAGACGAGGATACCCTATTATAATATTGATTAATTAATTAAAAAATTAATATATTATATATATTATATATTATACAGTACAATTTTCAAAGGAGGAAGACCTAACCCTACGGTCCAAACCTAACTTTCGGGTATTAGAGTGTAGAGTACCCCAGGAGGTATTTGACCGCTTCGCGCAATCACAACCCACCCGGACTTTGATTTTGAAAATTTTTTAAATGTCAACGTTTAAATAATTTTAACTAAAGTGATGTTTTCCAAGAATAATGTTTATGTAATTTTTGTAAAAAAATAATTTTAAATAATACAGGTAAAAAAATATCAAAGAATCACTCGGTTTCCATTATTTACATATAGATGATACACCATTTTAAAGAACAGAAAGTAAGCCCTCTTTATTGAGCAATATATAGTATATTCATGTACAAGAAAAAACATTTATAATGAGAAATTTAAAAAATAATCCTAAAATCAAAAATCGTTGCAAGTACTTATTACGTTTTGAAAAAGCATATCTTATTTAAAAATAATCCTAGAATTTTTTATAGTACACCATTTTAAAGTAAACAAAATAAGCTTTTTTACTATATAATATAGTATATACCTAAATGTAGAAGAAACAAGTTATAATGAGAAATTTCAAAAATAATCGTTAAAAATGTAAAAAATAATATTTTTTTATATCAGGTTTTATATAATATATAATATAATATTATATAATATACAATACAATATATAATAATATTATTTTATTTTTATATTATATTAAAAAAAAATCGTTAAAAGTATAAAAACTTGAAAAACCATAACCTCTTTAAAAAAAAGTCGTACAACGTTATACAGTAGACCATTTTAAAGGTAATTGATTTCTATTTTCTATTACGTGTACCACTGCATATACCTAAAGTTACGTAGAAAAAAGTTAAAGAACAATATTTGCGAAATAACAAAGAAAATTGCCCAAAATTGCTGTGAGTGGCGAATTTTGAAAAATCATATTTCGAAAACTATAAATCCTAATTACCTGTACTAAACAAAATTTTAAGGAAGAAATATGTAGGTTTTTTTTCTGTAAAGCAATGTCTATACCTATATCCTCGTGGACAAAAGTTATGGGACAAAAATCAAAATTTCGTTCTTTTGGGATATTTAGGTAGGAAATTTAACCACGAACAATTTTTATGTAGGTATGTTTGTACCAAAAGTGCACAGAACTCACCCTAATACAACCTGTGCCCAGGGACTAATTCACCCATTTCTCAAAAACGCACCCCTTTAAATGGTAGCACTCCGCGGTTTTTTCATATATAAATGTCCATTGACCATATGCAATAATAAAACCCCGTTAACGTTGTAGTTCCTTTTAGCTATCTTATTTTAAATATAATCAATAGCCTATTACTGGGACCTATTGCATGTTTATATGTCACATTTTGAAAAAGCATATCTTGTTTAAAAATAGCCCCAGAATTTTTTGCCATACACCATTTTAAAGAAAAGACAATAAGCTTTCTTTTTTATTGGACAATATATTATACCTACATATACAATAAACAAAGTTATAATGAGAAATTTAAAAATAATCGCAAAATATATCAAAAATCATTAAATGTATAAAATTTTGAACAACCATATCTTGCTTAAAAATAGTCACAGAGCCTTTTACGATAAACTGTTTTAAATATATATAATTGACTTTTCTTCCTAGTAAATGTAACATTGTATATACCAAACGCTACGTAGAAAAAAGTTACAGAACAATGTTTGAGAAGTAACAAGGAAAATGGGCCAAAATCGCTGTGAGTGGCGAAATTTGAAAAATCATATTTTGCAAACTATAAACCATAGAGACTTCTACTAAATGTCATTTTAAAGAATAAGGATAAGAGTTTTTTCTGTGAAGCAATGCCTATACCTATATCCCCGTGGAAAAAAGTTATGGGCCAAAAAGGAAAATTGCTATCTTTTGTGTTTATTTCTTGCTTTTCCTTTGAATATATTTTTGTAAAAAAAACATTTTTGACTTTAAAATATGATGTTTGGATAGTAAATTTAACCTGGAACAATTTTCCAGTAGATGTGTCTGTACGAAAAGTGCATAGAACTCACCCTAATTCCTCATGTGCCTAAAGACTAATTCACCCCTTTCTCAAAAACGCACCCCTTTAAATGGTTGCACTCCGCGGTTTTTTCATATTTAGAGGTCCATTGACTATATGAAACAATAAAACCCCGTTAACGTTGTAGTTCCTTTCTAAAATACATAATCAATAGCCTATCTTTTATTATATAGATTATTTACTGCTTTTACAAAAAAGAAAAAATATTTTAATTATTACAAAAGTTAAAAAATGTTTTTTCTATGGCCGCGGCCGTGCTAAAATAGCCACTTTCCCGCACGAGTTTCGGTTTCCGAAAGTTGCACTTTTCCGCACGGCGTGTGGGAAAGTAAATTTTCTCGCACGGCCTTCGGGAAAGCAGAATACTTTGTAATATGGCATTATAATACATTATAATACCTGCAATAAACTAAAATTTTGATATTATTTACTAATTTATTTCAAACTTATCTTAATGTATTCATGTTTTAATGAAATTAACGCGATAGTTCGTTGAAATATAATTACTTTGACATAATATTTTAAAGTAAAATCCGTAGACAATAACAATGGTTTTGAATCGTCGTCATGGAAACCAATATCGTCGTCAAGGTAACCAATTTTATTCAAAGTTTGGTTTTGACAACCTTGTTAAAGAACGTATTAATTTGTGTATTTTCACTACTAAATAAAAATTTATATAACTCTATTTGTTGTGACTTTTTTCCAAACGTATTGCCCTAGAAAAAATATTGTTCCTAACTCATGCGGAAAGTGTCTTTCCCGCACTCGTCTACTTGCCCTAACTCCGCTATCGCGTCGTTCGGGTTAACGGCAGTCTCGTGTGGGAAAGTATCACTTTCCGCACTAGTTAGGAAAATAACTATAACCTTTACGTTTATTTTTCTTTAAGTGCCGTCTCCTAATCCGAGGTTGGATATCATCATCACTGTCTTTACTCCATCTACCGCTGCTCTGAAGAATTTTATTCAACTGCACTTAAACCAGTCCCTTAAATTCTTCAACCATGGCACTCTCCTTCTTCCTATACTCTTTCCTCCTCTTATCTTTCCCTGTATGATCAGTCTTAGTAGTTCATATCGTTGTCCCCTCATTACCTGTCCTAGATATTGTAACTTATTTATTTTTATCGTGATTATAATTTCGTATTGTTTGTCCATTTCTCGCAATACTTCCGTGTTAGTTTTTTTTCTGTGTTCATGCTATTCTAAGCATCCTCCTGTAACACCACATTTCAAAGGAATGGACCTTTATGTTTGTTTACAACCAAACCTGTGGATTAGCCACAGTTTTGGTTGTCATGACAATTACATTTTTAACTAAAAATATTTGACCTTTCAATGTCCACTACCGAAATCGTTTTCAAAATAATAATGAAATTAGAAAGAAATTGTTATATTGTTATACAGTTATTATTGAGGTTATTTTGTATCAAAATTAAAAAGTGTATATGAGGTTTGAGTACTTGCCTTTGGTTGATTTAGGTAACAACCAGTTTTGGCTGCAAGATAATGAGGCTTGATGTTTTGTGCCCTACGATATATCAAATTCTGATTATTCTGTGTGTTTGTGCATTTATTCTATGTTATGTGATTCTGTGTTTGGGAGTGTTCGTAGATTATGAGTTGTTGAGGTATAAATTGTAAATTATATTCTGTGTGTTATGTGTTGCATCTATATAGTGTATGATTGAGACGTGTGTTTCACATTTTCCTATCCGCTATTTTTGGTATAATTAGTGATACGCAGTTTGGGTTTCGCAAAAGCCTAGGAAGGCATGAAACTCTTTTTGCACTTAATATACATAGGTGCCTGGACGTCAATTAAGATATATGCGTGTTTTATTGACTATAATAAAGTACTCGACAAAGTACGATATGAACAATTAATGCATGTCCTGAAATCAAAGAAGATAGACCACAATGACCTCAGGATTATATCGAATTTATACTATAAGCAACGAGCAAAAATACGTGTTAACAAACAGCTGTCAGAGGAAATTAAAATTAGTCGTGGGTGCGACAGGGATGCGTGTTGTCGCCAATTCTTTTAATCCCTACTCGGAAGAGATCTTGAAGAAAGTTCTTTAGGGAGAAACAGCTTTAAAAAGGTAAATGGAGTTCCCATTAACAACATTAGATATGCCGACGACACTGTTATCTTAGCCGAAAATATTGAGGATCTTTGGACAAGAATACGATCTAGCAATGAAATTCGAGAAGACAAAATTTATGAGAATATCGAACACTAAAAGAAATAACGAGAATCTCTTCATAAAGAGAACCAATGTCTAACGAGTACAGCAATAAGCATATCTTGGAATAATGATTAACTACACAGGTGATTACTTCCAGGTAATCAAAATCAGAATAAAAAATTTTAACAAAATGAGAAAAGTATTCTGCACAAGATATTTGAAGTTGGATCTAATAGTTAAGTTGACTAACTGCTACGTTTTCTCGACTCTGTTTTATGGAATGGAAGCTTGGACCTTGAATGCGGCATCAATGAAAAAACTAGAATTATTCGAGCTGAGGTACAAAAGAATTATGAACATACCGTGGACAGAATACGTCACAAACCAAGAATTTCTGAGAAAGATGAATAAAGAAATAAAAATCTTAAATACCATCAAATAAAGAAAATTAGGATATGCCGGATATCATACACATGATGAGAGATACAATTTGCTCCAATTGATCATGCAGGGAGAGATTCAAGGAAAAAAAAGCATAGGGAGAAGCAGAATATCGTGGCTGCGCAACCTGAGAAAATGGTACAGATGTACATCAAATGAACTTTTCAGATCAGCCGTTTCTAAAGTCCGAATAGCTATGATGATTACCGACCTTCGTCGC
This sequence comes from Diabrotica virgifera virgifera, assembly GCF_917563875.1. Taxonomy (NCBI): domain Eukaryota; kingdom Metazoa; phylum Arthropoda; class Insecta; order Coleoptera; family Chrysomelidae; genus Diabrotica; species Diabrotica virgifera. The sequence continues at coordinate 122,570,383 of NC_065449.1, forward strand.
GGAGATGGCACTTGAAGGAGAAGATTTTTGGTATGTTCTTCTTGTATACTTCTTTACTTATTGACAACCAAAGCTTGCTTTATTCTGTTGATGGTTATGCTACACGCTTTCGTAAATTTTGTAAGATGGGGATGCTTCTTTGGTTTCTTTTTTCATGTCCGTTTCCTTCATAACTATTGATGCATCTTTCCATTGTGGTCTATGTCCATTGTCCCAGACGTGCTTGCATATCTGTTGTTAGTCGAAATCCCTGTTTTTAATGTATGTTTTATATTCGTTTATCCTGACGCTTTGAGGTCTTGCAGTTTCTCCACGTAGAAATGGTTGCGTTTAAGGGGTAATTTGTAGATGCAGTTCTTTGACTTCTTCAGTGTGTTGTTGGTTTGGTTTTGGAAAGGATAAAGTGTGTTAGTCGTTTTAAATATTGTTGTGATATTGTACTTATTTCCTATCCTTTTTAATTTTTGTGACGTTCTTTACATAATATGGTATTGTTGTCATCTCTGAGCTTCTTTTTTGGGTGTAGCTGGCTAGCTTGTTGTTTTATTTCTTCTATCTTGCGGGATTCCTTCTTTATAAATGACAATGGTAGTCATTTTTTGTTAAAACCTTGGTATGTTTTTTAAAACCTTGATATGTTTGTTAAAACCTTGGTTAGCAAGTTTTATTCTTCTTGAATAAATAATGTCTCTTTATTGAAACAGGTATTTTGGGCTCTATCATAAAATGATTTAATGATTGATTTTGTAATTTGAGTGAAAATTTAATGCTTTTTTGGTGTAATTTGGCTTTCTGGAAACTTTGGTTTCATATCCTGTATCTTCTTTGGTGACCAGCACATCGATAAAAGGAATTGAACTGTTTTTCCTTTCCTATGTGAATTTAATTATTGATTCTATTTTTATGTCAGTCAGGAATTTATCTAATTCTTGAATAAATGAATCGTTTATCCATCTTGGATAAACTCAACACATCGTCTACATATCTTTACCATATTGTGGACTGTTTGTCTTTTTTGAGTACAATGTCTTATTCGAAGTGTTTGGGGGATTTTTACAAATCACAGATATGCCTGGGACAATGAACACAGGCGACAGTGGAAAGATGTGGTCTGGTTTTGGTCCCTCTCTCTTTTTTATCCGCTAATTATTCTATCTTCATCTTTTTAATTATTTTCTATCCTTATCTCTACCCCGTACTGAAACTTTTTTTTTGCCCTTGGGAGCTATGCATATTTAGCCAGCACCAAGTCTTAAACTAAAAACTATCTAATCCTAACAAGCAGCGAGATTATGACGAACCCAAAACGAGCAAGGATGGGAAAAGGAAAAACACTTTTCACACCCAGGGATCGATCAGGTGACTAACCACAGAATAGGTAGACCACGGAGGCAAGGGATATTATAACAACCGGGAGAAAAACAAAGGTTATTCAAAGCTAATCCTAATCTAAAGTTTTAATTTACATGACTTGAGAAAACCTAAAAGAATATTAAAAATTGAAATTTTATTTAGAGCCAATAAATTCATGATATTGTAAGGGGGGAAAAGGTTTTCTTGCATCAGCTGAAGGTATAGTTTATTTCTATGTATGTTAAACTTGTTACATGCGAAAAAATGTGATTTAAATCGCTTGGTATATTACATATTTCACATAAATTAGACTCTATCAGAACAATCTTGAACAAGTGAGGCGGAAAACAGGCATATCCAAATTTTAAACGGCTTATGGTAACTATATCATATCTCGACAAATCTTGATTTTTGTGCCAGTACTGCGTTGGGATCTCTGGATGTAAAAGTGTGTAACTTGTCGGGTGGTTTAAGCAATATTTTTTCCATCTTAATCTCCAGCTATTCTTTAAATTATATTTACTTATCGAAATGCATTCCTGTAGCCCAATATCATTTGAAATTTCCTTGCTATTTAGACTACCGTCTTTCGCTAACTCAGCTACTTTTTCGTTATCTTGGAGACCAATGTGCGCTTTAACCCAAGTAAAAATTATATTGAATTGTCTGCTCGTTAGGTCAGATATTAGTATTTTTAAGTCTACTTATTACTTACAGAATTATTACGGATTATTGCTTACAGAATTTGCATCTAGTTGGCTAGAGAAACTTTTTAGACTGATAAAGAGTCAGACAGTATGTTTATTTTTTTGATATCATGGTTGTCAGCGTATTGGTATGCTTTTATAATAGCTATATTTTCAGCGGAAAATATTGATGTCATGGGATTTAGCTTGAATTTTTTTTCAACATTAAGTGCTGGAATATAAAAAGCACAGCCTACTCCATGTGTTTGTTTTGAAGCATCCGTGTACAGTTGTATATGGTTAGGATATCTAGCAGTATAATTCTTAAGGATGCATTTGCTAAGTAGCATATTTTCAGAGTATATCGGAATTTCGATTTTTGCGATCTCTAAGGACTTAAAAAATTCAGATTTCGGTGGATTTTTAATAATGTTACTAATATCACAAGTATTTCGAAAAGCTGTGCATAAAGTGGGAGACGGCTTTTTTGACCAATACTTTATTGTTAGATCGAAAGTGTTTAACATAGAAATTTTATGGATCAAATTCGGGTCTTTTATATATGATTTTAGAACAAACTTTTCCGCTAACATTTGTCTTTGGAGATCTAAAGGAGGTTCCAAAACTTCCGCTCGCAAAGGTTCATTAGGGGTAGAGCACATAGCCCCAAACACAGATTTAACCCTGCTGTCCTGTTCGGGTCTATTTGACCCAAAAAATAATTTATTTATTATTTTACAAATTATTACGCGGCGCAACGATTTGGTGTTTCGTGACTTTATTACCTAATATGAGGTCTTTCAATTGCATATGAGATAAACAATCAACTTCCTGATTTCTTTGATAAAATTAAAATTGTTACCTAGGGTACGTTCGGGTCAATATGACCCGCGTATTTAAACCGTTAAAAATTACCTATTTATGTGTGTTTAGTTAGCAGTATTCTATATTGGCAGTACCTGTGTGTTTGTCAGCCGGATACGTCTGTAAATAAAAACAGGTTTCTGCAAGCTAGAACTTGTAAAATAAATTGTAGTATAGCTGGACGATGTTGCAAACCAAATTATAAATATGACCAACATGGACGGACAGCATGTATTTGGAACCAACTGGAAAGACATGAATAAAGTTGGTTTCCACACATACATTGGTCTTTTATTTTTAGCTCGAGTTTATAAGTCCCGTGGTGAATCAACTAAAAGTTTGTGGAATGAAGAAACGGGTCGTAGTATATTTCAATCAACAATGTCGCTTTACAAAAAGTTTTGCAAGTAATACCTTTTGATAACAAAACTACTAGACAGGATAGGAGATGTTTTGATAAACTTGCTGCAATACATGAAATTTAGGAAACATAGGTAGAAAATGTACCAAATTTTTTATAATCTGCTGGACATTTCTGCCTACAACGCGTTCGTGTTATGGTCATAAATAAATATCCAATGGAATACCAATAAACTGGCAAAACGGCGAATTTTTCTTGAGGAATTGGGAAAAAACTAATAAAACCACTCATCATTTCCAGAAAAAATATATCAATAACTTAAGGCTCTCACGAACTGGTAAAAAGGACACGAGCAGAAACAAGTAGACAAGATGGAAATGCTAGTGAACCGTCTATGGACAATCTAACTCCGCCTGCCAAACGATCACGCTGTAAACTTGCCCTAAAACCGATAACAAGACTAATTATTATGTTGTATATATCATAAAGATATAGAACATGAAGTACCAGGCATAAAAATAAATGGCCTACCCATATGTGAAATTAGATACGCCGATGACACAATACTAATAGCAAAAACTATTACAGATCTACAAAGAATTTTAGATAAGGTTGTTGCAACGAGTGATGAATTTGGTCTGTCACTAAACATAAAGAAAACGAAATTCATGGTTATATCAAAGATAAATATTAGAAACATCAATCTACACGTAAATAATAAAACGATAGAACGAGTTCAGAGTTATAACTATTTAGGGACAAACATTAATGAAACAAACGATTATACCAAAGAAATCCGAATTAGAATAGAAAAGGCTAGAAGTGCATTCACTAATATGAAACAAATACATATTATATAGTAGAGACCTCAGCCTAAATCTTAGAAAGCGAGTACTAAAATATTATGTATTTTCTGTTCTTTTGTATGGTGTGGAGACATGGACTCTCAATAAACAATGCCTCAATATATTGGAAGTATTTGAGATGTGGACGTATCGAAGAATGCTGAGAATCTCCTGGACAGACAGAATAACCAATGAGGAAGTACTAAGGAAAATACAGAACAGCAGGGAGATACTGGATTTTATCAAAATAAGAAAACTTCAATACTTGGGTCATATAACACGTGGTGACAGATATGAACTCCTAAAATTAATTATGCAGGGAAGGATTCAAGGAAGGCGCAGCATAGGTAGGAGAAAAATGTCCTCGCTGAGAAATTTTAGAGAATGGTTTGGATGCAGCTCAACTGAACTCTTTCGGGTTGTAGTGTCAAAAGTGAGAATAGCAATGATGATTGCCAACCTTCGTCACGGAGATGGCACGTAAAGAAGAAGAAGAAGAAGAAAATTTATCATAAACATATTTGGAAAATCCATTCTTTTTATTAGTGTCCCAGTTGTAAACTGAATTAAATTTTTGTAGATATTTGTTGCTAGGCTTTTTGAAAGAAAAAACTACCTTTTATTTTTGTTAATAAGGTTTAATGTACATTAACAACATAATTTTTGTTTAATTAACCATAATTTCTTGTTAATAACGTTTTATTTATCACCGTTATCTTATTTTATTTCGATTAAGGAGCGTAAACCATGGTTGGGTCATATTGACCCGAACAGTACATTTGTGTAGTTGACTCGAACGGGACAGCAGGGTTAAAGCAGCGTTTTGTATCACCTCTAGTCGTTTTAAAATGTAAAAACTAGCCGATCCATAGAAAAGACACCCATACCCATAGTCCAAAACTGACCTGATGAAGGACTTATAGAACATTAAACATGTTTGTGGGTCTGATCCCCACCATGTTTTTTGAATAAGTTTTAGAAAGTTTATTCCTTTGCTAACTGTTTTTTCTATTTTGTTTATGAATGGTTTCCAGTTCAGTTTCTTGTCCAAAATAATGCCGAGATAAGTTTACTATATTTGCAATAGGAATGTTCATCTCATTAATGCTGATATTATCTATTTGTGGTGTATTGTGCCTGGTAAAAAACATAATATTTGATTTTTCTGTTGATAGTGAAAAACCAATTGAACTAAATTTTGCTATGAGTGCATTTATGTTTAACTTCAGATTCTGTGTAGACTTTTCGAGATTTTTTTCGGTGTTATATATGACAAAGTCATCAGCATATTTTATGATGTTATAATTATTAGTTTTTACATGCATTTTTCTAGTATATATGTTAAAAAGAAGGGGAGACATGACGGAGCCCCATGGTAAACCCACCGAAGCTAAACGGGGGCCTATTAATAAGTTGTTAACCGACCTAATATATATTTCTCTATTCGATACCATTTGGCATAACATATTGCAAATTCTAGGAGGAATTTCTTCATTTAATAGTTTTTGTCGCAATATTAATGTATCTACACAATCATAAGCACCTTTAATGTCGAGAAAACCTGCTCCTAAATACTGATTTTTCAAATAACACAACTGAATATCTAGAACCAAATGGGATACTGCATCTATAGTACCGAAACCTTTTCTGAATCCAAATTGCCGTGCAGGCAAATAAGAGTTAGAGTATAGATGAAATTCAAGTCTGTGTTTAATGATACGCTCAAATGTTTTACAAATACATGATAGTAAGGAAATAGGGCGGTAAGAGTCGGCATGGTTAGGATTTTTTTGATGTTTGGGTATTGGGATTACTATAATTTGTTTCCATTTCTCAATAGTGCCGTTTTGTAATCAAATTTCATTAAATATCTCAAGTATAAATAATTTTGCCCTGCTAGATAAATACCAGATCATATCGTAAGTGACGTGTTCCAAACCAGGAGCTGAGTTGTTTGAGTTTTTTAATGCACACGTCAATTCATTAAAACTAATTGGCTCGTCAAAGAATGGATTGGGAGACTCGTTGTCGCAGGGTAAATATTTAATATTATTGCATACGTAATCCGGTGAAATTTTTTGGAGAAATGGTTCTTGCCATTCGAAATTGTTACATTTATAAGTAGATATTGGGATTCTTTTCATTTTTTTTTGGCTTGCTGCCAAAGCTCAGTTGTAGAGGGGTTTTTGTTTAACTTAGTACAATACTGCATCCAGTAATTTTTAGCTTTAGATTTTATAAACAATTTTGTATTAGCTATTTCCTTTTTCACAAGTAGAAAATTTTCTACTGTACTATTGTTTTTATACATGCGTATCATTTCTTTCCTTCGACCGACTGCAATGTTACATTCCTCGTCCCACCACGGTGGCGGCAAACGTTTATTTTTAAAAGGTTTATTAAGAGGTATTGATTGATTAGCCGCAAATTCGATACCTTTTAATAGAAATTCGTATTTTTCATTAGTATTGAGTAAATTAGGCATATTATTGTAATATATGTCAGAAAAGAAATGATATTTCCATTTATTCCTTTTTTGTATTCCATTTAGTTTTGGGAAATATTGTATCATCCTGTTACTACAGATAAATTAAGTTTCATGATAATGGGAAAATGATCGGAACCTAGTGTATCTGACTTAACTGACCAGTCTATTTTGTTCACGATATCTGCAGAGCAGACTGTTAAATCTACTGCGGATTTGTAACCGAATCTACAGATTTTTGTCGGTAAACCGTCATTAAGGAGAACTAGAGGTAACTGATTTAAAGCATTAACAAAATTTGCGCCAGAAGTATTAACCTTGTATGAACCGCATAAATCATGATGGGCGTTAAAATCACCTCCAATGATGGATGTGCCATTAGTATTGTTTAAAAGATTGTTATAATTTTTTGTTGATACTGTGATATCAGGTGGGCAGTAAAGGGATATGAAAGAAATATTAGTATTGTTGTATTTAACTACCACTGCACATGCTTGTAAACCCTCTGCAATATTGCTTAGAGTGACTTTGTTAAAACTAAATTTATTTTTTATTAGTATTGCAGCTCCAGTAGTGCCATTAGCTCGATCTTCCTGGACAATCGAGAAGCCCGAGAACTGATAATTCCGGTTTGGTTTAAACCACGTCAAGTTTATTAGACACCGCTGAACGGGCACTCCATTGCATAATATTAAGTGTGTTAGTACTCATCATCAGATATATCTTCCGCTTGTTCCGATGCAATATTTTTAATACATATAATTAATATCAATATTTGAAAGGTCCTCGACAAACTCCTTTAGTCAACTTTTGAAATATAACAAAGAAATACTTAATGAATTCATCTCCAGACAAATCTGGTACGGGTTGTTCTCTAGGAGGAATAGCAATTGATTTTCCAGGACCAAAGCTAAAAGGAAACATGGGCTGGAATCTCGGATCCGCTACGGGAGAAGAAGCTTTACGTTTTTTCTTTGAATTTTCTTCTGCTGACGGGTGTTCTCGTCTTTGTGAACTAAGCGAAGAAGTGGATGCAGAAGTATGTGAAGAAAATTGTTTTGATTAAAACTGAGATCTTACTCGGGTATGTGGAGGGGAGGGAAATTATTTATCGATTGTGTTAGACAACAACTGAAAATTGTTCTGCCATTTGAGAGAGTTAGCATACGAAGTTTTATTGAGACGTTTTGCTCCGGAAAATGTTAAATTTTCTTCAGCCATTTTCTTTTTAATCTCATATTGTTTCATATGGGTTGGGCAAACTTTTGAGATTGATTTGTGTGTGCTAATTTTGCAGTATATGCAGCAACTATCTTGTGGGTCGTGACAAGAATGTATTCCCCTTTTTCTTTACTGCAGTTTATGCAAAGTTGTGTTGCACTGCGGCATTGCAGGGCCACGTGGCCATAATTCAAACATAATAACACTGAGTCACCCTGTATATATGGGGCTCTACCGGGCATAAAACAGAATAAATATATAATGTGCTTTGGTAAAACATTTCCCTCGAATGTAAAAATCACCGTTTGTCTCGGAACACAAATTGTCTCACCATTTGATATAAGTTTGCGTTTAACTCTCTGAATTTCAGTAATAGCTACATGTGATAAATTTTTTTTTAAATAGATATTGTTCATCACAGGTGGTGTCAACGTGTTTGATAACGCCTTTTCTAGATAATAAGTTATTAGTTATATACGCTTTTAGGTTTTCATTTACAAGATTTTTATTATTAATTAAACTAGCTGACCCGGTAAACTTCATTGCACCTTAGATAGGGTGTCATAATTAGATAATCTGTCATAATTTTAATTCTAGATCAGTTGCTTGAACGCAATTGCTAGAAATCAATTACTCAAAATCAACTGCTCGAAAATGAATTGCTAGACAAGAAAATTGATCGAAATGCAATTTTCTCGAATAAAAAAAAAATTATATGTCCAAATATTTTTTTCACAATATGTAATGCAAAATTTGTAGGTATGGTCGAATGAAATTCGACAGTTTTAAGGCATTCCAGAAGCCGCTACAGATAAAATGTTTTAACAACACATTAATCGTTCAGAATTAGTTGACGGTTATTAAAAGTTAAAATAATTAAGACGATAACTGGACGGTAACGATTTAATACGTGAAATTTAAATTGATTTCTACTTTAATGACAAAAAAGCAAGCTCATTAGCAGAACCCAATTAAAAATTATTTTGCACATCATATTTGAAACAGTATTTGGTTGACAAATCTCATTTTTGCTGGAAAAAATAATTTAATTAGCCTGGACTAAATTACAGTTCTGTTTATCTTAAAAGGGATATGTTACTATCAACATTCACACAGTGTTGCCAAACTGGATTTTGTTATTTTGAGTGTAAATTTTCCCAGCGATCTCCGAGGGTACAATACATAAGAAAGATACATAATATGACAAATTATATGATATTCCACGTATACAGTACGTAAATCGTTCAGCTGGACATATGGAACATACAATATATATATATATATATATATATATATATATATATATATATATATATATATATATATATATATATATATATATATATGGCTCACAAATGATAGGAAGCCCGCTACAACCTGCAGATGAATGGAAGCCCGCGGTTTACGGGGTAAGGGGATTGTAGCACTGTCTTATTCCTACAGTCTTACGAAGCCCACTCGTATAAACGCGTTCACAGTGTATATGGATTACGCATTATACGAAGCCCGACGATGTTGCCATGTTTTAATTTACGTTTAAATAATACGACTGTTCTACGAGATCCTTATATGTGTATATAAGTCGTCATATTGCCTGTTATAAGAAGCCCAATTCTATTCAGCAATCTATACGAAGCATTTTAGAAGAGTCAAGATAGAACGAAAAGATACATTGTTTCGGAGCAATTCAAACAAGATTATCTTTTTCTAAAACTTTTTTTGTTAGTTTATATACATGTTAAAGTAAAAAGTTCTACTCACAGATTTTGCCGCTAATTGTTTATTATTTGTTTAAACAATAACAATAATTGTTTTGTACAGTGTGTCCAATTAACACGTTGACGGACACTGCGTCAAATGTATAAGCAAGTGTTGTGACACTATATGTATTTTGCAAAGTAGAATAGGGAAAAATTCAACGTATATAGACGTTGTGTCACATTACATCAATGGAAATTAGACGACTATAAACGTTCTGTTCGTCAACGTGAAAAGTTGTGCATGGTCTAATTTAAAAATAGAACCATCAGTTCATTTTTTTTAAGCCGTATACGAGATATTATGTCAAAAAATATGAACTTTACTCAAGAGTAAAGTAGCTTTATTATTCAAAATATTAAAAATTGTTATAATGAAAAGTTGTTTGGAATTAGGACCAGTAAGGATCTGTGAAAAAACGTCTATTTTTGGATGTGAAAGGTGGCATTCGAATTTTTGCAGATAAAGTAAGGTGATAACTTCGTTAATAATAATTTACTTATGCTCCTTCTCAAATATGCCCGGAACATTAATAAAAAAAATAAAATATTTAAAAATTCGGAAAACGTCGATTTTTTTCTGGTTTCTTTGCTTATAACTTTAAAACAATTCGTTTTGGAACAAAGTCGTAGAGAAATAAAATAAAGATAATTGAATTTTGTATGATATCCGACTGGTCAAAAATGTCTTAACTTATTACCTTTTCTGCAATATAGCAATAAATACAAAATAAGGGGGCAAAATATGCCTGTAATTATTCAATGTTTTTAACCACTTCGGTGGTACTTAGAACCTTAGTAATTCGCTTAGGAAATTCTTTGTAACATACTTAAACCGTGTACCAAATTTCATTAAAATCGACCTAATAGATTTTGCATAATAAATTTGCAATTTAAATGTTTTTAAAAAAGTTCAAATTTTTTAAAATCTTTCTGAACAAAAAGTAGACCATTTAGAAGTTGTCTAATTTTTTTACATATAAAGAGGTGCTTTACCTATCTAATACACTTTACAGAATTAAAATCGGATTATTTAAGGGGCCTCAGCAATGTTTTAAACTTATCAACAATTTTTTGGCTTATAAACAAATAGCTTTGTTTAATAATAAAAAATTAATTTTTAGCAAAGCAAATAACTAAAACCGGTATAATTTGATTTAAACTTTCAAATGCTGTCAGCAGAATTGCTATTTTATTTTTTAATCAAAAGTTATTCGCGTTCAAAAATTGCACTTTTTCGATTTTTTGAAAGTTCCACTGCGTTTATCTCGAAAACTATGCATCCTACGAAAAAACTTGTAAGAACATTTTTTTCTTAGACTTACCCAAGAAATATAGAAAAATGTTTTATTTTGCGAAAAATCGATGTTATGTAATTCCTCAAGTTCTTTGTTTATAACAATTTTATTGACATCCGGATCAACTATTACCCAAAAAATCGTATTCCACGGGTCAAAAAATACATAAAAATCTTGGGTAAGTCCATCTAAATAAAGGAGCCCGCAGTACCCCCTCCTGGCCACAGGACTAATTTGTTTATAAGCCAAAAAATTGTTTATAACTTTAAAACATTGCTGAGGCTGCTTAAACAATCCAATTTTAATTCTGTAAAGTGCATTAGATAGGTGGAGTACTTCTTTATATGTAAAAAAATTGACAAATCTTTGTATATACTAGTTTTTGTTGTGCAAGATTTTAAAAAAATTTAATTTTTTAAAAAAAGTTTAGATTGCAAAATTATTATTCAAAATCTAGTAAGTCAATTTTAGTGAAATTTGGTGTACGGTTTTAGCACATTACAAAAATTTTCTAAGCGAATTAGGAAGGTTCCAAGTGTAACCTAAGTGATGGAAAATCATTGAATAAAAACAGGCTTGTTTTGCCCCCTTATTTTATATTTATTGCTATTTTGCAGCAAGGGTGATTAATTAAGAGATTTTTAACCAATCGCATCTGATAGAAAATTTAATTACCTTTGTTTTATTCTTATACGACTTTGTTCCAAAATGAATCGTTTTAAAGTTATAAGCAAAAAAAGTAGAAAAAAAAACGAAATTTTTTGAAATTTTTAAATATTTTATTTTTTTTATTAATGTTCCGGGCATGTTTGAGACGGAGCATTAATCAATTATTATTAAAGAAATTATCACCTAACTTTATCCGCAAAAATCTGAATGCCACCTCTCACATCCATCTAAAAACAGATCCTTACTGGTCTATTATTAATTATACGAAAAAAAGTTATCCTTTGTAAAAAGTTCTGCATGGCCAAAGACCTTAAATACAACCATCTTATATCAATTTTGATTAATTTTATACGAGGTATGTCAAAAAAGATAAATGTCGACGCTTGTTTCGACGCCCAAATCGGATGTCCTTGTCAAAATACAAAATATTACCGAGTAAATATTAGTAATATTTTATATTTTGACAACGACATCCGATTTGGGCGTCGAAACGCGAATAAAATTATTTTTTCAATTTAATTGTGGCTTATTTCCCAACCAAAGATAGATTCCCAACCTAGCGACCCGGCATTGGTCGCTAGGTAGATTGTTACGCGAGTGGTCGCGCGTGAGATTTTCTCTCGCATATCCAAATTTTACCTTTTTTTACAAAATAAAGTTTTTAAAACAGTTTTTAAACTTTTTTTATTAACTAATAATAAGAAAAAATGAATGTAACATAATATAGATAATAATATAATAAAATAAAAAGAAATAATCGGAATTAAACCAATATTAATCAATCTCCGTATCTTGATAATTTACGGCACAGCACACAAATATAACAAGAATGCTCTGAAAAAATTGATTAATGACAATTACAATTTTTTTTTACATTATTTCAGGTTTTAAGCGCCAAAATAAAATTAATTTTTATTTACAGTTCGTAACGCGGGTGGTCGCTTGATGAGAGAATGTCTCACTTGAAGCGCGCTGACTCAACAATTGGGTGATAATAGGTCAACTGAGTCACTATCTAAGCGGACGATTATATTAGATTGTCGAGGGAGGATAGTTAGGAGACTAGAAGGAACTACAGATCTTATAATTTCCCAGAAAAAAAATTTCTGTGCAATTTTCTGAAACCGTGAGAGAAAATCTCATATAGCGACCACTGGCGGGTTAATTATGGTTTTCAGTTCTAAACAACTTTACATAAGCACAATTTTCAATATTGTGAAAAATAAGGGTATATTATTTAAGTACTCTTGAGCAAATTCATATTTTTTTATATACCTCGTATAAAATTGACAAAATTTGATATTAGACGGTTATATTTTAGGTTTTAGACCCTGTAGAACATTTTATAAAAAATAACTCTTTTTCGTAAAATGAATAATAAAAGAGTTTTCCACCTAACTCTACCGAAATTATACTTTCCCGGACCTGATTGTAGGGAGCAAAGTTGTACTTTTCCTCCCTAGGGAAGAAAAGTAAAAGTGACATCATGGTATTTCATTCATAAAAATATAACTTATTGACGCCCTAATGATTACTGCCCTCCGCTACGCGTCGGGCAGTAAACTTCATTCTCGGGAGGAAAAGTAGCACTTTCCTCCCTTGTTATACAAATAGCTATATGTATCATAATTGAAATAAACAACTAAAAATAATGTTGATTTGAAAAATTTTCAAATTTTTTTTTCCATTAGAAGGATGAAATTGCATATCAGAATATAGTTCTTAATTCCAAACAATCATGTTAAATTATATAATTTAAAATAATTTTAAAATTATCGTTGAATTTTGTTTCTATTTTGTTTTTGATTATGCTGAATCCGAATATGGCATTACAATTTGAAAATGCTTATAAAGAAGCTCTTCTACACTATGTCAGCGTAGCAAGGAACCATATTTGAAACATTTTTATTACAAATTTTACGAAAAAAAGTTTATTCTTCATAAATTGCTCTGCATAGTCTAAAATCTAAAACCCAATCATCATATATCAAGTTTTATCAATTTTATACGAGGTATGTCAAAAATACGAATTTTGTTAAAGAGTAAAGTACCTTTATATTCCAGAATATCAAAATATGGGTATTATAAAAAGTTGTTGGGAATTAAAAACTATGTTTTATTATAATTACATCATTATAATTGAAAAAAAAATTCAATGTTTTCTCAAATTACGGATACCCATCATCATTATTTTATTTCAATTATTTCAACTATTTTATTATTAATTTTACGAAAAAAAGTTATTCTTCATAAAATACTCTATTCTGGTCTAAAGTCCAAAAAACAACCATCAGATATCAAACTTTTTCAATTTTATACGAGGTATGTAAAAAATATGACTTTTGCTTAACAGTTCAGTATGGTTTGTTCAGCAGTAAATGGTTGAGTTCAATTAGTGCGGTCGTAAATATTATTAAATTTATCTGACCTGGCCCATTGTTAAGACCCACCCGAAGCGATAAGCAACCGAGGTAGACAGAGTTGGTCTTTTGACAATTAACACTGACTAGACGGTAATCCCATAATAAAGCAAAGAAATTGTACCAGAAAACATATTTAAATTTTACCTGAAACCGGACCTTTTATACTATTATCGGTTATTCCAGGATGTTTATAGTGGTAACTAATTGAACTCGACCATTTACTGTTAAACATACCATACCTTTATAGTTCACAATATCTCATTTAGAAGAATGTAATTGAACAGTGAAACATATTTTGTAATTCCAAACAACTTTTTTTAATAACAATTTTCGATATTGTGAAATCTAAAGGTACTTTACTCTTGAGTGAAATTCATATTTTTTACATACCTCGTATGTCAAAATGTAAAATCGTATGTAAAACCTCGTATGTAAAATTAATAAAATTTGATATTTGATGGTTGCATCTGAGATCATATACGATGCAGAGTATTTTATATAGAATAACTTTTTTCGTAAAACTGGTAATAAAAAAGTTATTAATAGGTTCGAAGTTACGCAGGCATAATGTTAGCTAAGGGTAAAGAGCTAGAAATATTTTTTTGTTGAAAATGTATTATTGTTCAAGCTTATTATTAAATTTATTTTAGGTAAGTTTTAGAGAAAACATTTTTGATCACTTTTTTTAAACAATTTTTTAGTTGGTAATTTTCGGTTTTTGTATTAGGTACATTTTTGTTATCTTTCTTAATTTTTGTCAAAAAGGAATAGTTTCATTCATAGTTTCATAGTTTCATTTCTAAAATAAAATTATTGAAAATTTTAAAAATACATCAAATGCTTTAAAAAATCACCTATAAAATTGTAAAAAATCTTTTCAAACTTGAGTAATACCGTTTTAAAGTGCTGGTAATTCTGTAAACTACGTTTTTACTTAAAACTTACGTAAAAGTTTTCAAAAATTGCATTTTTGCGTCATATCATTTGAATTAATTTTTTGGCATTTTTTTGAATGAAACATTGTTTAGTAAGATGTATGAATGGTAAGTTGTGCAAATTTGAGAGCTTTATAAGAAAAATTTTATTAGTTACACATATTTAAATAATGTTTAAACAAAATTTAAACAAAACATACATTTTATTTCTTTTTATTATAACCATAAGATAGCTTAATTGTTCTTCTTTCCAATTAAGCTATCCTTTCTTGTTTCTTCTCTTTATTTCCTTCTTTCTTGTCCAATTTGTAAAATTTTATTTGATCCATTAATTAGAGAAATACACTGAAATGACTCAGCCGTGCACTTCGCTAGTTTACAGTGCGCCAATGTTTGTGAAAAGGGTGACTTTAGCGTTATAAATAAAAAATTATAGAAGCTACAGATTTAATTTTATAAAAATTTTAATCTTATATTTAGGTTTTTTTCAATAGTCTGAATTTTTCAATAGTCAAGTCAGTTTTTTTCTAAAATTTATATTTTCGGGGTTATTTAAAGAAACATCTAATTTCGCAGTTCATTTGTTTAATAAAAAATAAAGTGCCCACTTCTAGAGTAGAACTTTTTAATATGTTGTTTATTAAACATTTCTTAGGGCCATCGGTATATAATTCGCAAATATTTTAAGGCTATCCCTACTTTTTCTGTCTTTACATGGCAAATTACGTGTAGTAAAATTGTCACTGGTATGGATATGTAAACTTTACTTGACAATTTCATCATTAACTGTAAAGATGCATTTTGAATGTTCTTGGATAACTTTTACTAGTATAATTAATTGCCTTAATTGTCAATTCAGTTAATTAATATGATTATTTCATATTTCCGACCAATAGAAAGCTACAGAAATACAAATTAATTGATCATTTTTGATAATATCCCATCGTCAATATATTACGTCAGATGCCCTTCGTTGCTGTGAAAAAATACATTTAGTGACATTAATGACAATTACTGTTTTAAAACTTATAAAAGTGATGACTTTCAATCGTCAAATATTTATAACAACTGTGTGTTTAATTGTACTAATTTGTACTTACATAAATAAATTACAATAAAATTTTGGTTTTAAACAGTTTTATTCATGAAATAATCGCAGCAAATTGCAGCTCGATCTCTGAAATTATTATCGAATTGTTTCCCTCGTGCCACTTGACGTAATTTCACTCCCCTTCGGGTCGTGAAATTAATACTGTCAAAGTGTCACTCGGGAAAAATTCGATAATTTCAGAGCTCTTGTGCAATTACTACTGATAATTTTTTCACTACCTATGTATTCAGTAATAATTTATCTACTGTACAACAAAAGTTAATAATCAATCGAGAAAAGAGGAAAGTGATTTTTTAATAATATATTGTTAATATAAAACGCTTACAAGTTTGAACATCTGTAACAACACAATACTTGGATCACTGAATATATCCTGGTGTATTCTCTGCTTTGGATCTTCCATAAATAATATACAATAATTTTTAAATAACTTTTTATTAAGTTCACGTCTTAAATCAATTAATTATCAAACACATTATCAATATTATTTAATCAACAACTGAAAATATTCCCAATGCCAGGTCAAATATTTAAAATTGTCACTGTCTGACTGACAATATGTTGGCAATATTCTATTTACTACTGACAAAGATTTGAAAAATATTACCACGGACATTGTGTTCATTTTTTTTCAAATACTGAAAAAAAAACAATAAATATTTTTGAAAAATTTAAACGCAAAACGAAAGACTAAATTATTACCGAGGGCCGAAAGTCTCTTACAATAAATAAAAAGTTTATTTTGAATGAGATATTTTGAAATTAAAAGTCACACTAAATTATCTTTTAATTTTTTAGCCCTGTAACTTATTAAAATAAACATTATAGAAGTTCTCAGGGACTTTCGGCCCTCGCTAATAACGTAATCTCTTATTCTGAGTTTAAAATTTTCAAAAATACTTATTAGTTTTCTCAGAATTCGAAAAAAAAATGAATTCCATTTGAGTAGCATTTCAGCAGAAACTACGTACCCATCCCCTTAATGAAATTAAAAAACATCTATATTGTTTGATTTTTTCCGAAGGGAAAATCTATATGCATTTGTATTAAATATTTTGTATTTGTATTAAATGAGGCGCTCAGAGCAACAGTGGCACAGTCCACAAATTGAGCATTTTTAGATACATCAATAAAAGCAGAAAAATTGGATATATGGTTCAACAGTGGTCTACACAATCTAGCTCTATATTTGGCAAGATGGCACTACATAATGTATTGTTGCCTTGACAAATACTAAAAATACGAATGAAACAGTGGCCTAACCCTCAATTGTGTGGCTCAGACCCATCAAACAAGTGTTCATCTTATCAGAATCAGAATAATACGCATAATTCATAAGAATGACTATTTTTAATTTTATAAAGTAATATTTAATAATAATAACTTTAACCCCGTCCTTGACTGAGTGGTAAGAGCGCCTACTTTTGGATCGAAAAATCCGAATGGTTGTGAGTTCGAATCTCACCAGGATCAGAAATGATTCATTTATTATAAATTAATAAATGAAAATAGTTTCTGTTCTTGTGGGATCGGTACTCACCGGAGGGACCGCAGACGTTCGGATACAGTTAGCGTCTCTTTGCAAAGACAATGACGTCAACTTTGCAAAGTAACAAGACACACCCTCAACACACACACACTACACATTACACTAGGTACCTAACTGTTAAAAATTACCGTACCTACCGTGCCAATGGCCATTAGTTGTCGAGGCATTAACCTTTTTTAAATAAAAAAAAAACAATAATTTAATTTGTCATATTAATTTCCTATTTGGTAGCAAAATTTGTGGCTTATTACAAACTAAAATAGTAAATTAGTAATACAAAGTATTAATTTGTATTAATTATATCAATTAAAATAAATAATTCTTTTGCGATTCAATTTTTAAATCTTTTTTCTGTCGGTATCTTACTGTGTACAGGTAATGCTAAGAATTACCATAATCTGTTCTCGGGAGTCTTAGTACACAAGATTAATGACGATGAACGACCCAAAAATACGAAAAATGTGCATTGCCAGGTAATAATAAAAATGTTTACAATCTAATAGTACTTTGAGGAATACGCAAAAACGTTGCCAAACTTCAGGGCTTCTTATAATCGGTAGCTCAATGTGGGCTTCCTAACGCTGCTGAACTTCTACAGAGTATATACTTTTTTTCGCAGCGCAAACTGGTGGTAGATACCTTGAACTACGAGTGTATGTTTTGATAATAATTCCAGGCATAAGCAGCCCGTGCTTCGTATTGTTAATCATGATTTCAGAGCTACCTATGGTACATTTCTAAAATTTGTCCGAATATATATGAAGCCCAAGCGTATTTACATGTTCTGAGCTTGGTTAAAATATCGAGAGATGGTGTAAAGTACGTTTTTTGGGGAAATAACATTAAAGAATTACGAAGCCCGAATCCGGGCTTCGTAAGGAGGTGTCGGGCTTCGTATGACCGGTGCGATATAGCGTTTTTGGCTTCCTAAAGTCGGAATCCATATATATATATATATATATATATATATATATATATATATATATATATATATATATATATATATATATATATATATATATATATATATATATATATATATATATATTTAAAAACATAAGATTTTTCCACATTCTCTATTTCATCTATTTGATTTCATATATATATATATATATATATATATATATATATATATATATATATATATATATATATATATTTATTTTTAGCATCTTATGACGTCCCCCCATGTTAAACCGTAGTCTCTCGTGGCTTCCAGGTCTTCGTGAACTCCGATATACGGTTGCCACGAGGACTTTCCCTAAAATGTATCGCAAATGAAAGGTACCACTTCCTACAATGCTTACACAAAATATTGGCCGGACGTCCTCAGTCACGTTATCTGTATAATAATATACACATTACTTGGAGCAATTGCCGTCAGGCGCGCCATGTTCGCTTGCTGTATATCTAAAATCACTTTAACGGTTTTGATGGCATCCAAATATATATTTATTCAGTTTGCGGTTGTAGTGGTCTCCGTATATTTGAGTTTATGTCCTCATGGCTTCCACTGCGCTGTTGTCACCTCAAATGTTGGAATGTAGACTTCGGATATTTTTATAATTGATTATTGTAGTATGTTGAAAAAAATATTGTTGTGATATATTAATGATATTTTTTTGTATAATTATCAATGTATTTTTTTTCACTGCAAAAATAAAAAATTAAAAAGTATGTTCATTAAAATTGATGAATTTATCATAACCAGTTGCCGAATCTGCTGGTCTAATTGCTCAATTGTAACATATTATAGAAGTGTTAAAATTGAATTCTTAATTTTTTATTACAAAACTTTTACCTCGACAGCGTAGGGTACAAGAGGACGGCTTAAGTAAAGTAAGTACAAAATTTTTAATAATATAATTTGTTCAACTAATAGGTGCAAAGGTGTCTGGAAAATAATAAAAATGTTTAAAACATTGCTTACTTATTTCATACACTCAATGTATTTTTTTATGTAAGGATATAGAAAATAATATTTTGAAAAATATTTAAAATATAGTAGTAAGTCTTAAATTTCACATTACATAAAGTAGTTAAGTCTGCTAGTCTACAAAATTAAAAACAAATAGAATACATACTTAAAAAAAAATTAAAGCACTCATGCCATACCAAACGAACTACATTCTTACATATTTTAAAAAGAAAAATCTTTAATTTTGCCCAACCCGACTAAACTATCGGCAGGTAAAAAGTCTGCAGTATGCGGGGGCCCTACTGTTGAAATAGATTAGAAAATTAAAATAAACTTATCTACCATTATGAAATTCTAATTTGACACAAAAAACTGTATCCTGGATTAAGAACAAGTGTGTAGAATACTCTCGTGAATTAAGAAGCGTTTCTACTGTAGGGTGACCATATCATAAATTTGAAAAAAACGGGACACATCCAAGCAGCAGTAGCGCACCTATAATTTTTCTCTGGGGGGAAGGGGGTTGGCTTGGGCGTCGAAATTTTTTTCTATATTTTGTGAAAGACAAGTTACATTTTCCTGCTATTATTTATATATTTTTCATATGCCCTGGGGGAAAGGGGGTTTAACTCCCAAACCCCCCTCCCTGGGTGCGCTACTGCCAAGAAGGGTTTGGAGCGATAATACACAAACAGGGATTGAAACACCGTCTTTTAACTAATTTGGAACCTATAAATCCTTTTCAATTTTAAATGTGTAATTTACGTACGATCAAGACTGCGAAACGCAGAAAACTAAAAAACTACGCTAGAATGACGTGGATAAACAACCAATCCGTCAAAACAAAACAGGGAAGAATAAAAAATAGCGAGAAACACAGCAAACTCAACAAATAAAAAGAAGAAAAATGACGGGTTTCGCTGGAGGACATTAAAAAGACAGAAAACCATCAAATATAACAATTTTACAAAAAAGTCAGATAAAAAAATACGTCCAGCATTAAAACAAGAGTACTAAAAAACAAAAAAAAAGAGAAACCCTGTTTGAAGACAAACAGATCAGCAGAATATGAGAAGAATATTACGAAAAAATGCTATTCGGTATGAAGGAAACAGATGAAGAAGAACAAGATAACAACGAAGTAGAAATAGAAAATGAAATAACAGTGGAAAAAAATACAGAGGAAGAGAATTACATAAGGAAATAAACCAGCTAATACAACAAAAAATATGAACAAAACAGACTACCAGCCGATTGGAACGCAGATATTATAGTAGGTACCTATATACAGTAAAACCCCGCAAATCCTAACTAATTGGGGGGACAGCCTCTTCGGATTCCGAAAAGGTCGGATTATCCGAAAGTTAGCCTAACTAATAATTGAAAGTTTACTTTGTCGTTGATTTTGAGTCGCTGTGCCTGTCTCTCTCCCTCTTCCACCCATCTCAGATTGATGTCACTGATGCAGAGCCAGTGTCATCATTTGTGCTTAGGCGTTAACTCCATGGCTTGATTTCTAATTTGAATAAGCTCCATTTTTCCCCGTTCCCCTATACGAGATGGATCAGAAAACTAAGAAGAAAGTGTAATTACAGAATGGATTGAAGCTGACGACAAAGGGAGCGAAGAATTTACGGATGAATACATTGTAGACTTGGTTCAACCTCAAGGCAACCCTAATGACTAATGAAGATGAAGAAAGCGAGGAAGAAGTTTCCCTGTCATATTGAGAGTCACACGCAGATGCCACTAAAGCTCTGGGTGTGGCTCTACGTTACGTGGAGCATAACTCTGCTGCATTACCAGTAGATGTAATGTTTATGTGTAAATAGAATTAGAATTAAACAATGGTTTCGAATTCACCTGTATAAGTTGCAAGTTGGGAGGGTCAGGTAGTAAAAAAGTTACGAATTGGCCGGTGTACATTTTGATTTGAAAAAGTTTGTCATTAAGAGTTACGAGTTGGCGCGTGTCCATTGGAAGAAGGAGAATGTCACGGTTAAAGAATTTAAGGGACTGGTTTAGATGCAGTTCTATAGAACTCTTTAGAGCAGAGGTGGATAGATTAAAGATAGTGATGATGATATCTAACCTCCGATTAGGAGACGGCACTTGAAGAAGAAGGAGATATTAGATTTTACTGATTATGCCGCCCCCTTGTGATGCCGCCTGATGCGGCTGCCACACCGCATCATAGAACGGCACGGCCCTGAAAATTACAGTCTTTTCGTTTAAGTCGCTACAGGTAAAAATAAGTAATTAAATATCTTATATCAGATAGAGATAGAGTATTCATTTTTAGTAGATGAACAAAGGTTTAAAGTGGCAGTTTTAGAATTTTGGTACGATTATTTGTTGCTTCGGAAGTTGCAAAAATAAACTTTTGCAAAAATAAACTTAAGACTGATATTACATGAAAATTTGGGTCAAACAGTCCATGTTCAGTCCAGATATAACAAAAAATTTCAAGGTGATTCGTCAATTAGTTTACATTTTATTCAATTGGTTTAATAAAAAATCCTTTTCTTTGCAATGATAAAGCATGCTTTTCTTCATAAAATAATAATGATACAGCAATTTTGTGGAAACTACATGAAAGAAGAATACTTATGTTTTCAAAGTTTTTAAAAAAATAATAAAAACTCATTTTTATCATTCCGAAAATATTTTAGTAAAGTAGAGTCATTTTTGGCTTATAAACAATTTGAATAACTTTGTTAGTATTGACTGCAAACTAAATTAATCGACTAAGGGATGGAAAAAACCTACCGGTTATAACCTAAACCCAGTTTTTTTAATTCGAAACAACCGGTTTGACCGGTTGTTTTTTTGTCCCGGTTATAACCGGTTTTTTTCTTTTTAAAGTAATAACCATTAAAAAACCGAATAAGTTGCCTGTGGAAAAAAATTAATTTAGAGAAAAATGAAGAAATTTCTATATATTTTCGATCTTAATCATATAATATTATAAATAATAAATGCGAAGTAATTAACCCAAACAACCATAATTCAACTTTTATTTACTAATAGAGAACTGGACGAAAGTGTCAAATCAGCTTTTATGAAACAATTTTGAGAATAGTTATTTAGATTAATAAATATTTCAAAGACTGGTGAAATGGTGCATGTGATGATAATATTTACATAAAAGTATGTGATCTGCTTGAAATCGATATTCCAACCATCATCAGATAAAAAATTGTTTATACTTGAGTACTTGAGACTTGAGACTCTTGTATAATGTGAATACCGAAATACGATTAGGAATCTCCATTATGTAATTTTTAAACAATAAATAACTCTTACGAAATAAATGGTAGGTATTATACAAACGTATTAAAAAGTATTACCTACTGAAATTTTTTGATGGCAATAGAGAAGTAAATACTGAATTGGTTTATCGAATTTATTTTGTAAAATACCTATAAGTCATTTGGACATTTTTTAAAACTTGATAGATCCAAGGGACATTTTGATATATCGATAGGATCATCACTTTTGGGAATATCCCAATTATTGACAACGCAATATACGCCGACGCCGCGCGCGCCGTCTACAACGAGCGACGAATCAGAGATTGGGGTACTCTGGCCCATTTTTAGGGTAACTTGAAAGCGTCTGGGAAAATTTTTATAGGTTGAATTGGTTGGGGAATTTTTCGGGAGGAAAATTGAGCAAACTAAAGTGCAATATAAATGTAACATTATAACTTATTGAGTATTTGCTTTTGATTAAAAAAAACCGAAAACCTGTTTTTGGAACAACCGATTTTTTGACCGGTTATAACCGCCAGGTTAAACCGTAAGTTAAAAAAACCGGTATAACCAAAAACCGGTTTTTTGTTCAACAAGCGCCATCCCTAGATTTTAGGATTTAAAAAGCTGGTACTTTTACATTATTATTATATTATCGGTTTATAACGTTCTTCGTCTTCCGATACCCGTTCGCCATTCCTCTCTGTCCGTACATTGATCTACTTGCAGACCTCTTTCATCCATGGCTTTGTTTATTCCTGCCTGCCAACTTTTCCTCGGTCTACCTCATCTTCTTCTATCTTGCAGTTTCCATTTTTGCCCTTGTTTTGGGATTCTGTCTTCATGCATTCTTTATACGTGACCAAACCATCGTAGTTGTATTTCGTTGGTTTCGTCATTTATTGTATGTGTGACCTTCATTATTTCTCGTATCCGTTCATTGGTGACATGTTCTCTTCTTGATCTTCCTGCAGCCCTTCTCCAGAAATCCATTTCGGTGACCTCTAACATTCGTTTTGATTTTTCCTTCATATGCCATACTTCGCAGCTGTATGTTATAATGCTTTTCACTACGGCGTTATAGATCTTTTTCTTGTTTTGGTTGTTTACCTGCTTGTCCCAGAGTACTGAGTTTAGGAGCCTAATTGCTTTCCTGCCCTGAGTGTTTCGTTCTTTAACGGCTCCGTCTAGTGTTCCATCATTCGTGATTTTCATATTCATACCCAGGTATTTATATTCGTTACATTTACTGATTGTTTCTCCTCCTTCTATAGTCGAGGAAATGAAGCATTTTGACTCGCAATTTTTTCGTCCAGCATGGATTTACTTGAAATTTTCACAGAAGGTAGGGCGTAGGGAATAGGCCAAGGATCATTTTCTATATCATGCCGCTGTACGCTAAAAGCTTGGGGTGGTTGCCACCCCATCTCGGGGACGGGAAATTTTTATTGCATTTTAACCATGTAAATCGATGTAAAAAGTAATTCTAAGAAAGAAATGTTTTTTACATTTTCTTCGTAAAACTAATATTTTTCGAGTTATTCGCGCTTGAAAGTAACAGTTTTTCGACGAAAAAATCGACTTTTTTAGAGGGTTTTTTGAGAATACTTCGAAAAATATGCATTTTATCAAAAAATACTGTAGATATGAAAAATTTATCTTTTAGTAACACAAATTACCCCTGTAGTTATCACATTGTTTTCGATGTGTACTTTTACATAAATGTTAAAAAAAACTTTTACCTTGATTAATTACGGTCAAAGTTAGGCACTTTTTTTTATTTAATTCACAGCTAGTTTCTTTATAACAATTAAGAAACCTAACTAGCGCTATTTTAAAGTTCAAGGTATGTATATAGTTTATGTGTAAAAGTTTGAGTAAACTTGAACAGAGTTGTTAATATATCTTTAAAAATGACGTCCTAACGAAATCGACTCGTGGTCTGTGGAGCGGAATTATTAAAATCCGTGCACTCAAAAAATGAAATTAACTTTTCAAAGATATGTTGCGCTTAATATCTCCGGAGTTTGTTGATGGACTTTGATCATTATTTTTTTAATTTATATATACCTGTAGTTTTGTAGAGTATGTTATGTACACATATACCCACCTAACAATACAAAATGTTATGTATACATATACAAGTATATTTATACATATATAATTTCATAAAAATCGTTCAAGCGGTATCGGAGGATTATGGCAACTAACATTACGACAGGAGAATTTTATAGATGTAAATAAATAGATAACTATTAAAAAATAGGGGTTGGTGGTAGAAAGGTGAAAATTAAGCGTTGTATATATTTTTAATGGTACATAATATAAAATGAAGGTAGACAATTTTCTCCAAAACAATAAAAAAGTGGCAGGGGGCAACCCCCCTTATAACGTATGGGTGTAAATAATAGCTTACCATCTATTTTCAGTCCTACAGAATATACGTGTAAAATTTCATAAAAATCGGTCAAGCCGTTTCGGAGGAATATGATAACTAACACTGTTACAGGAGAATTTTATGTACATAGAAGTAACTGTGAATTAAATAAGTAATAAAAGTGGCTAACTTTGCTCGTAATTAACCTAGGCGAAAAGTTTTTTTTTTGAAAATTCGTGTAAAAATATCAGCTTTTCAAATCCCAACGCAGATTTAGTCAATATGTTAATATGGTTATTAAAATTGTTTAGAAGCCAAAAATGATTCTACCTTCGTAAAATGTTTTCAGAATGCTAAAAATGACTTCTTATTGATTTTTTAAATAAGTTAAAAATATAAGTATTCTTCTTTCCTGTGGTTTCCACAGAATTGCTGTATTATTATAATTTTCTGAACAATAACATTGCAAAAAAGCTCTTTGTGATAAACAAATCGAATAAAATTTAAACTAATTGACAAATCGTTTTCAAATTTATTGTGCATTATGGACTGTTTGACTCAACATTTCATGCAATATCAAAGTCTTAATTTCATTTTTATAACAATTTTTTTATAAGTTATAACAATTTTTTTATTTTCGAAATTTAGTTTTATTTTGCAATTTCCGAAGTAACAAATAATCGGATCAAAATTTAAAAAATTTTAAACCTTTGCTTATCTACTAAAAGGTGAATAATCTAAATAAGATATTTAATTACCTTATTTTTACCTGTAGCGATTTAAACGAAAAACTGTCATATTTGACCCTTATTTGTTAATTACTAAAATTCTCGTCCGAACTGTGACGGGCATTGTTGTATTTATAATGTAATAGGTATAACTCCAAAAAACCCATTTGCAACCTGGCTGGTCAAGTGTCCCGACAAAAACCTTATTTTTCTGGACTATTGCAACTAAGAGAAGAAAGAAAGAAACTTAAAAAAATGTTACAAAAAGAAGCAACCGAAGAAAGAAAAAGCAGTAGAAAGGAAATACAAAGAAAAAATATAGCGGTTAAAAAGCAAGCCAGGAAAGACAAAAGATACTATGTATATGATATGGTAAAAATGTCAGAAAAAGCTGCGCAAGAAAACGACCTGAAGATACAGTACAATATCATCCGAAATTTGACAGGGAAAACACTAAACAGTAATAAACAAATCAAAGATAAACAAGGAAATATAATTAAATCAGAACATAAAATAATACAAAGATGAAAACAACACTGCGAGGAAATATACTCCAAACACCAGATATAGACGAAGATAACGTAATACAGGAAATAAACATTAGAACAATTGAAATTACGAAAGAAGAAATACAAAACACACTGAATCAACTAAAAAATGGCAAAGCCGCTGAATGCGACAACCTACCGATAAATTTAATAAAGGCGGGCGCAAACAAATTAGTAGAAATGTTACACAAACTCAAGATATGGGCCGACCAGGAGCTCCCACAGAAATGGAACGAGGGTGTAACTATTAAGACACCAAAAAAGGGCGATTTAAATAAATGCGAGAATTGGCGAGCAATAACACTGCTAAGTGCCACATTCAAAATAATGTCAATTATCATATTGAATAGACTGAAGCCAGAAATAGACAAGAAACTAAGACTAAGAAGCAACCAAGAAGGCTTTCGCGCAAAACGCTCCACTATCGACCACATTTGTACTCTATCAGCACCTCTGTATCTTGTACCTGTACCGCTGTATCTCCTGTACTGTATAATTATCTTGGAACAAGCTAGTGAATGGCAAAAAAATATAAACATAATGTTTACTTTGACTTTGACTTTGAAAAGGCATTCGATAGTATAAACAGAGAACAAATGTGGAAGATTCTAAAACTATATGGACTACCGATAAAATACATCAACTTAATCAGACTATTTGACAAGAAATATACAGCCAGACTAGAACATGCGGGAAAAATGGTAGTAGATGTAGTTATACAAAGCGGAGTTAAGCAAGGATGTGTGCTATTCCCGACATTATTTCTAATAATAACGGACTGGATCATGCAGAAAGTAAGCAATAATAAAACAGGTATTAGATTGAAATTGCATGACTAGTTGGAGGATTTGTAGTTCCCAGATGACATTTTTCCCCTAACCGAACATAGCAGCCATAAGCAAAATAAGCTTGCAAAATACTCCAGGGTAATGGGCCTGAAGATAAAGACAAAAAAAAAACAAAACTTAAAAAACAGCAACCAAGAAACTAAAATTAAAATACAAGGAAGACAAATTCAGGAGGTAGATAACTTTACATATTATCTGGGATCAACCATGGAAAAAAAGGCGCTAGTAGATCAGATGTAGAAAAAAGGATAGTAAAGGCACAATATGCACTCATTATATATTCATAATGCATTAAGGAAAATCTTGAACACACGCGATATATCAGAATTAACCAAAATCAAAATATTTACAGGAAGAGACAGGAAGAAGCAACTAGCAAAAAATTAAAAACCTTTATAAATAAATCGTTGAGGAAAATCCTAAAAATATACTGGCCAGATAAAATAAAAAACATAGATCTACGGAGAAGAACAAAACAAGAGAAAATAACAGTCACGATTAAAAATAGGAAATGGAAATGAATTACACGGACTCTGAGGAAGGATCGAAATAATATAACCAAACAAGCACTCGAATACCAACCAGACGAAAGAAGAAGAAGAGGAAGACCTGATAATAGCTGGAGAAGAACTGTAATAAGAGATCATGAAAGAATTGGCCTGAGATGGAGAGAAGTCAAACAGAGAGCGAGAAACAGAGAGCAATGGAAAATAAATGTATAGCAAATTTCGAAAGAATAAAACAGATAAGGATGCGCTGGGAAGGGATTACAGGAAGAGAGAGAGAGAGAGAGAGAGAGAAACAGTACCGATTATTATCAAAATAAAATTTAATAATATACCTAACCTAACTTATCGAAAGTCTCATCAAACAATTATTAACTTTAAAAAATAAAAATTTGTCAAGGGTATATAGTGGTATTGTTAAGTATATTACAATATAACTTATTCCATCGAAATCTTCCGAAATCCATAATCTTCTTCCATCGAAATAAAATAGAAAATCTAAAAGTTTAGAAAATACATCATTCATAACTACACCCAAGAAATAAGTTTTTCTAACCTGATTTAAGAGTATAAAAAAACGAAAACAAACAATTTACAGCAAATCCTTATCGTATATCCGAGCAAAACCATCTAATTGGCAAAAGTTATAAATAGAATTTGTCTGGGTTCTACAACTAAATTTGCACTTAAACACGACCAAGGTTAAATATTTTACTTGATATTATAAGTACGTTGTTGCCAGTATAACGGATGCCAAAGCGAGCGCTAACTGTATGAAATTATTCTTGTTAATATACACGCTGTATATTGATCGGAAGTCACGAAGAGTCAAAACTATACAGAAGCCACGAGGGACGCAAATACAATATATATATATATATATATATATATATATATATATATATATATATATATATATATATATATATATATATATATATATATATATATCCCGCTCTCATTATGTCATCTTTTCATGTTGCAGTCATTTGGCATCACTAAGAAATACTATCATTTTCGAATTTTAATTCGTGTATGTTTGTTGAGCGCATTTTTTAATGCCCTGTATCGTTCACAGTTTTCTAAAATTTTGATTTTAAAAATTTAAATTATATACAAAAATTTTTACACTTCACAGCCATTTTAACTTCCACCACATAAAAATGTGTATTTGCGATCTATTTGCCGTCAATCGAGGTTGCCACGAGTTAAAAATATCGAGCGTTTGAGGCCAGGTAGAAAAGGTATATTAGAAACTATATAAAAGGTGGGTTCTTTACCTGTTCGGCTGGTAAGGGTCCAAATATTTTACGAGTTGAATTGTGTTTATTTTATTTCATCTGTTAAATTATAATTTTCTCATAACGACTTAAAATATTTGTTTGAAAAATTAATTTTGTGTCATTCCATTTCAAATCACTCAATTTTGGAGCAAAAAAAAATTTGGACCTCCGATTTATCTGAAAATTGGTATATAGCTTCTGCGGGACGTAAAAATAAGATATTTAAGGTCAAAAAATCTTCTTCTTCTTTTTTTCTCAAAATGTTATTTTATTCGATTTTACAGTGATTTGGTGTTTATTTATACAAATTTCCATTTTCTCTCGTAAAGTATCAATGGAAAACATAATATTTTAATAGAAGGGACTCAAAAATGTCATTATATGGCATTATAACAAGTTACTTTGATTCAAAACAAGCTTTTGATCAAATTTTAGAGTGTAGAAAACGTTAAAATACCGTTTTTTTTACATTTTTCTCCATTCCCAAAATGCATCATAATCGATTTGGCTGAAAATTTGCCCACAGATAGACAAAACATAGGAGTTTAAGTGGTCATAAGGATTTGAATTATATTACAATACCCAAAAAGTTACATGCAATATTATAGTCAAAAATATAGGCGTCTACTGTAAGTAAAATTAACTCGAAAATATCGACCTCATGACAAAAATTGTTAAAAAGAAATTGTAATAATTGTAAATACGATTTATTTTGAACAATTTCAGTTCCTTCCATTTTTGTCGAAAAGTTAAAAATGGCGGATATATTGAGCAAAGCAGGTTCTCCTTTAAAATCAAGATGGCCGCTAACGTAACGGAGGAATTCATTCGCGATTTTAAATTTAGGCTACTATTGACTTCCCTAAAGATCAGAAAAATAAATTTTTGTGCAGCTTGGCATTCAAGGTCAAATGCTATCCCGACTGGACTAATATATACTTTTGAGTATGATATTACTGCCTGTAACTTTTTTGGTATTGTAATATAATTCAAATCCTTCTAACCACTTAAAGTCCTATCTTTTAGCTATCTGCGGGCAAATTTTTAGCCAAATCGATGATGATGTATTTTGGGAATGGAGGAAAATGTAAAAACGGTATTTTAACGTTTTTTACACTATAAAATTTGATCAAAAACTTGTTTTGATTCAAAATAACTTGTTATAATGCCATATAATGACATTTTTGAGTCATTTCTATTGAAATATTATGTTTTTCGTTGATACTTTACGACAGAAAATGAAAATTTGTATAAATAAACACCAAATCACTGTAAAATCGCATAAAATAACATTTTGAGAAAAAAAGAAGAAGAAGATTTTTTGACCTTAAATATCTTCTTTTTACGTCCCGCAGAAGCTATATACCAATTTTCAGACAAATCGGAGATCCAAATTTTTTTGCCTGAGTGATTTGACATGGAATGTACCTTTTACATTTTCATTTAATTTACTTACGGTTTTTGTTCAGAATTTTGAAGAAACGCTTGGTTTGACATAAAATTTGGGACACGCATAGCTAATATGTTAAAGAAAAAAAGTGATATTGTGCCGATATGTGCTTTTGATCTGGAGGTGAGTTTCGTCCGTTATCGGGGATGAAAACAAATACATTCAAATAAGTCCGGAATTGGATAAACTGACTAATTCTAAGCAACTTCTATTTTATAGAGTTTTTCACTAAGTCAATACTTTTAGAGATATTTGCGAGTGAATATGTTCATTTTTCAACAAAAAAAAAAAACACGTTTTTAGACGGTTTTTCGCAAATAACTCAAAACGTAGGTACCTACTTTATTGAAAAAAAAAATTAGCAAATAGCAAATATAGCTTATAGAAAAGTGAAAAAATGGTATATGTGTCAGGTCTGTAGACCCAGTAGAAGCAGAGTTATTGCTAAGCTTTGTTTTAAAACCAAGAGGAGTAGGTAAACTAACCCTAATAGCACACGACGTCCTCTGGACGTCGAAAATAGGTCCATTTTTGGTCCTAACGTCCATGGACTATAAATGGACGTCCTTTGGACGTCCGGCGTTGGACGTCCTTCGGTGGACTAAATATGTACGTCCTTCGGACGTCCGACGTTGGACGTCCTTCGGTGGACTAAATATGTACGTTCTTCGGACGTCCGATGTTGGACGTCCTTCGGGTGGAATAAATATGAACGTCCTTTGGACGTCCTTACTGGACCAAATACGGACGTTTGCTGATCGTCCATATTCGACATATTATACGAATTACGGGATAAAATAGCAAAATAATTCAATAAAATATTAACTTAATTATGTTAATAAAATAGTTTACATCGAAAAGATAATTATATTTAATTCAAAATTGCACAGTTTAATATTCTAAACATGTTTTTGTTTTTTTTTGTAAAGTGTGAAAATCTTATTTGTAAATTATTTGTTACAATGTTTTATTATTCTAGTTACCAAGATGACATAAGTTTGCTAATTAATTCTAGTAAGCAAAAATATAATTTTTATCAATGTATCTGTACTAAAAATGAATCTTAAGAGCATCTTTTTGAAGTTGAATATACGTGGCCGTGCCCAAAATAGGTCCAGTCTTAGTCCTAATGTCTATGGACTATAAATGGATGTCCTTTGGACGTCCGACGTTGGACGTACTTCGGGTGGAATAAATATGAATACGGTGGACTAAATATGTACGTCCTTCGGACTTCCGATGGTGGACGTCCGATGGTGGAATAAATACGAACGTCCTTTGGACGTCCGTACTGGACGAAATACGGACTTTTTGTGGACGTCTGAAAATCACCCCCGCTACTTGGTTCCTCTGTTCACAAAACTATAACGATAGGCGATAGATTTTCGATTCACCCACCGATATCAGTTCGAAGTTGGAGAGTTGATCTCTCAGTCGTTGTCGTCGTTAGGGCTCCCGCGTAGAGTTTTATTCATTAACCACTGATTTTCATAATGTAAGAAATTATATTATATACGAATTAAAGTATAATATACTTATACATATACTATATATTACGTAAAACTATGAAGACGCTGTTTCACAACATAACACAGAGTCCGATCGCCTCATCGGGCCATTTAGAGCATCAATGCATAAGCCCATCCAATGGATTATTATGTGCCCCTTTGACATAGGCGCACAACATTTTAATCTACCACCCTGAGGATTCCCGCTCCTGGAGTTTTTCTGAAGTGCCGAAACAGTCTATGTTCCTGATTCCTCGATCAGATGAGGAGTTTTCGGAGCCATCAACCCCAGACAGCTACTGGAGCTCCACGTTGCAGCCAGTCACTTCTTGGTAAGTGAACGCCAAAGAGGAAGCATTCAGACTCTGCTGCTACCACCGTCTGGACATAGCCTATCGATCCCTGATGGCCTAGAGGACAAACTCACCGAGAATGATGGAAAAAACCACCAGCCAGGACAACTGGTATCCAAACATTGGTATTATTTACGTTTTTTATTACATTTACATATTTTTTCATGCTCTTTGATATATATTTCTTATTCTTTCTGGTATATTTTTCATACATTTTTCAATCTTATGGGTGTTTGGTAAAAAATAGGCCATAGCTTAACCTTGGATTACTGAGCTTAAAATGGGTCGATTTAAGCTAACTTACTTTAGTACGAAAGATGATAATAACCGAAATACAGGGTGTCAAATTTAAACTTTTATTTTATTCTTGATTATTTCCTGGGCAATACATCAATTTTGGTGTTGAATTTAGATTTCTTGTCCCAAAAAAACACCGCTTACCAAATTTCGTGATATTATCCCATGCTTGTTAGGAAATATTCAAGAATAAATAAAATAAAAGTTTAAATTTGACACCTTGTATTTCGGTTATTATCAACTTTAGTACTAACGTAAGTTAACTTAAATCGACCTATTTTACCCTCCGAAATCTAAGGTCAATCTATGGCCTATTCTTTACCAAACACTCTGTATAAGTACATATTTGTATTCTAGCCAATCTTTTTGATTTTCTATAAAGTATAGACTTCCTTGAATTTTGAATTACAATTGTTAAAGGAAAGTTTCGCTACCGCGGTCGCCTTTTGTTCGTCTTAACTTATTACCTTTACCCATAACGGTTCTTTTGTCAAACAGATAGGGTTGGTTATTGTACCTAGTAAGCAAAAAGTATTTATCTCAGTATTTTATAATCTATTTATAATATTGAATTATCTAAAGGCAGAAAGCGAAGGCGGATGAAAAAAAATTAGACAAAAGTTGAATGATTATTATAATATTATAATATAATATTACACTATACAGTGAGCACGTAAAGGTTGGAATAAATTAATTTTCTCGAGAATGGACTATTTTGGAAAAAAATCCTGAAACATGTCAATTTTTATTTTTAAATTACGACTTTTTGGCAGATATATTATACTAGTGACGTCACCCATCTGGGCGTGATGACGTCGTCGATGAATTTTTTAAATGAAAATAGGGATCGTATAATAGCTCATTTGAAAGGTAATTCAATTCTCTATTCAGTAATATAAACATTAACATAATTATTTATACAGGGTGTCCAAAAAATTTTTTTTGAATTAATTTAATTGACATAAAAAGAAGAATGTGCGAAATTTATTTAATTCAAAATACATTTTACTGCTATCAGAAGACAACAAAAAATGTTTCTTTGGCAAATAAATATTGTTTTTGCTTAAATTCAATATTAAAGCAGCCACCCACCAGCCTCGTGACAGTTTGAATATTTAATTTAAGCGAAAAGCCATGAATATTTTTCAAATAAACATTTTTTTGTTTTCTGAGAGCAGTAAAATGTATTTTGAATTAAATAAATTACATACATTCTTCTTTCCATGTCAATTAATTTAATCAAAAAAAATTTTTGGACACCCTGTATAAATAATTATGTTAATGTTTATATTACTGAATAGAGAATTGAATTACCTTTCAAATAAGCTATCACACGACTCCTATTCTCATTTAAAAAAATCATCGATGACGTCATAACGCCCAGATGGGTGACGTCACTAGTATGATACATATGCCAAAAAGTCGTAATTTAAAAACAAAAATTGACCTGTTTCGGGATTTTTCTCCAAAATCCTCCATTCTCAAAAAAAATGAATTTATTCCAACCTTTACGTGCTCTCTGTATAATAAGTATACATAGATAGAATATCTTCTTTTTAAGAAATTGTCCATTATCTCCAAATGAGCAAGGTGTCGATTTGAAATAATATGTATATGTATAATATACAGCCCATTACGCACCACCTTAAAAATTGAGCGTTTTTGATGTCTCGAATTTCCTAAACCAGTTGTCCCATCTAAGTGATTTTTTTATAATATTATAGCCTAGGCTATAGGTTACCTCCTTAAGCTTGTCATGCACAAGGAGCTATATACTGTAATATATATTATATCACATAGCTCTCTATAGTAATGAGTGAGCCTGCACACACGGAACCATTAGTTCCGTGTCTCCAGGCTCACTCATTACTGTAGGGAATGATATGATATAATATACATAATATATTACAGTATAGCTCCCCGTTCATGACAAGCTTAAGGAGGTAACCTTGTAGCCTAGGCTATAATATTATAAAAAAAATCACTGAGATTGGACAACAGGTTTAGGAAATTCGAGACATCAAAAATGCATCATTTTAAGGTGGTGCGTTAATTTCTTGGAGAAGTGTAATTGTAATTTAATGTAAATAATGTAATATCCAATAATTGTAATTTAATATAAGATGTAATATAAGTTCCTTAAAAAATGTATTTTTTATTTCCCACAATACATTCTCCACAGGTCTAAATATCGTCGCTAGACGTCCACCGAACGTCCTCTCAGGACGTTAGATGGACGTTCGGCAGCACGACATTGGACCAAACTGGGACGTCCTATGAAGGTCCAATTGACGTCCACCGAACGTCTCCTCGGACTTTAGGTGGACGTCCATTGGACGTTAGATGGACGTCCATTGGACGTTTGGCAACGAGGCATTTGGACCAAACTAGGACGTCCTGTTAAGGTCCAATTTACGTTACCTAGGACGTCCGATTAAGGTCCAATTTACGTCCGATTAAGGTCCAATTTACGTTCGATTAACGTCCAATTTACGTCCGATTAAGGTCCAATTTAGGTCCCCTCGGACGTTAGGTGGACGTCCATTGGACATTTGGCAATGTGGCTTTGGACCAAACTAGGACGTCCTGTTAAGGTCCAATTTACGTCCCCTAGGACGTCCGATTAAGGTCCAATTTACGTTCGATTAAAGTCCAATTTACGTCCCGTCGGACCTTAGATGGACGTCCAATGGACGTTCGGTAGCGCGACATTTGGACCAAAATAGGACGTATAAAGGACGTTCCTCGGACGTAAACGGACGTCCTTAAAGTCCGTGAAGGACGTCCTATGGACGTCCATTGGACGTCCTTGTGCTATTAGGGTAAAAAGACAGATTCATCAGTTCAAAGTGCTTATTTGTGAAAAAATTTGGTTTTAAAGTAAATTTTAAATAATTAATTTTGAAAAAAAAAGACTTTTTTCAAAATAACTTAAAAATTATTAGTGATACCAAATATCTTAAAGAGTAAAAAATGTAGGTTTTGCTTTTTTAAATATTTGGGATTTTTTGATTTTCTGGAAGACAAAAATTGGTTAAGATATGGCTGTTTAAAATTTGCATATACATACTCGTGACTAGTGATTCGTTAGAGCCCTTTCAACAAAACCCCTTTCAAAAATAAGCATTTTTAACCAATGCAACTTACAGATCATATACAGGGTGTCCCCGAAAATAGTGCGTTCCTTAAAGGTATAGATAGAAAGCACAATGTAGAGCAAAAAATTCTTATAATATTTTCAGCCGTTTAAAACTTTTATAGAACAAAATTTGCTTAGAATTAGAATTAGTCAGTTTATCCACTCCCGGACTTATTTTGAACGTATGTTTTTTCACCCCCAAGAAGGGGTGAAAGTCACATCCAGGGCAAGAGAACATATCGGCATAATCTCATTTTTTTCTTTGGCATCTTAGCTACGTGTGTGCCAAATTTCATGTCAATCCAAGCGGTTCTTTAAAATCTGGAGGTTTTGCGATATTTTACCGTGAGTGAATGGAATGATTGCCGTTGTCACTTTTAGATAAGAAGTCATTATCACAATGACATAGTCAGGTTAACTGAATTATATAATTATTGTTTTTATTATTAAATGTGAAAACCTAGAATTATCCATGTCTGTCCGTCAATAAACACAACTCCTCTGTTAGTAGGACAGAAAGAATGACAAATAAGGTGTCAAATGAAAGCCTATAACCAAAATATGATATTTTATGTGAGAAGTTTGACCTCGGACTGGCTGTTCCAGAGTTGCAACCGAAAGTACTGTTTTAAATTCGTCGAAATAGTACAAACTATTATTCAACGCGACTAAGAAAGACCAGAACAAATACATACTTCCGGTTTCATGCCTGTCTGTTCGTCCATGTCTGTCGGTGAACAAAATTCATCCGTCATATCAACTGACAAAAAGTTACACGAAGAGTTCAAATATCGACTGCCGGTTCAACTTCCGGTCACCTTGGGTGAAAAATTAGAACTTACGTTGTCCAATTGCTTGTTACAATTTTTTTATAAGTGTTCTACTCTATCTATTCTGACTTTTTCTATAACTTACTTAGATCACATATAATTTAATACAGTTTTGATGTCAGGGTCTTCAAAATTTATGTGGTGAGTTCCGGTATGTGATGAATGAAAAACGACTCTATAAACAGAAGAAAAAAGTGTTCTTTAAAGAGTTCTCAAGACCTAAGGCAATACATCGACTCACAAGAGCGTTGTCACAGTAGCAAAAATTCGAGTTGGGGTTCGAATTACTTTCTCATGCGGCTTAGTCTCCTGACTTGGCCCCCTCCGATTATTAAGTGTTCCCAAATCTGAAGAAATGACTCGTAAATAAAAAAATCAGCTGAGATAATTGAAAAAAAAAATAACTATTTTTCAGAATCGTATTATGCGCACGGCATCGACATAAAAAATTTGTAAAACCGTTAAAATCGCTGTATTGAACATATTGAATAAAATTAAAGAATTTTCATGAAAACATGTTTTTCATGAAAATATGTCTACTTTTATAGAACGCACTTCAGCAGTTCACAAAAAAAGCTTACAGACTTTCTAATGCTAAATAGCAAAAATAACAAAAATTTTATTACTCATGAAGAAGATCAAGCAGCTAAATTTAAAGTAAAATCATTAGATGGCATATAAATAGATATGGAATAATGGAATAGAAGTTGATATCCACTTCTGAACCCACCTCAGAAGAAGTGGACGAAATAGAGTAATTGGGAGTCCTTCAAAGGTCACCTGAGCACTCAGAACCTAGTACCAGTGCATGCAGCTGCGATAATATTAAAGAGAAATCCGACAAAAGAATTGAGAGGGAACTCTGGACCAAATATCAAAAACCAGTGTAACCTAACACTTCCAGCTTCATATTAATAATAGAAAATCACCGAAAGACAAATATGTAATGTAAAGAATTAATATCTCAATATTCCAGTCTACTAAACAATAACGACTGGAAAAACATTAAAGTCTTTATTCAAGTCGTATATTCAAAAAATAAGACAAGTAGAGTAATAAATGGATAATTAAAAATTGCGAGAAACAGTGCAAGAAAATTATTTATTAGACCCGAAGACAAAACAAAAATTAATGTGCTAAATAAAAGTACTGATTCGTTACTGCAGAACTAGAACTGTTATATGGAGCTATACTAGTCTGGATCGGTGTAAATTAAATGAGAAAGAAAATAATATAATAAACACACTTTAAGAGCAGATAGAGAAAATATATGGATTATCAGAAGGTTCAAACGGCAGAATTATCAACGATAAACAAGAAACAGTCAACGAGATAATGATTCTGGACCAACTGTTTTATTATAATTAGGGGTACGGAATTTTCGTTTTTACGAAATAGATGCGAATTTCGGCGAAATTTTGAACATAAATGCGATAAATGTGAAATATGGAGTTTTTGTTTATTTCCGCGAAATACCTGCAGGTGCCCCACTCGCCCGTAAATAAGTAGGTAGTTACGTAGTAAATAAGGCATGGAAAGATTTTACGGAAAGTTTTCTATTGTACATCATTTTTGAAAGGTTGTTTATTTTTCTAACACGTGTTGAAACAGAAGGAACTTTCATTGTTCATCATTAAATAGATAAAGATAAGATAAGGAATTGATATTTTTCAATGTTGATTCTTTGAGAAATATAAATAATCTGACTGTTGTTATCTGCATTTCGGTCTTTTGTATTGGTAAAAATCTATGTAGGAATAAAAGTCGGCTAATTCTTATTTTCTAAACATATAAATTAGTCAAACAGGACAATCAGTGCTCATTCCGTCAATTTTTATTAAGAACATGGTCTATCAAAAAAGTTTTCATAGTAACATAAAGTTACTTAAAGTATCCCCTAAAATGGGACGCCGTAAAACAATTTTGAGTGATCGAGTCAAAGAATTTGCAACAGATGACCTATATCTGTGTGACACAAGACACAATTGCTACACAGTGCAGTTTTCCGTCATTTGCTAAAGCAGCATTACAGAGCATTTGGAGTCCAACGAACAGCGTAGACGCAGAACGATTCTTCAGCACATATAATATTGTAGTGACAGATCGAAGAACAGCTCTTAAACAGTCGAATGTCGAAATTACAACGATGCTAGCTTTTACTTAATGTTTTCTGTTGTTTTACTCGTAGTTAAAAATAAATGCGAAATTTTGTAATTATAAAAAAAGTAAATGCGAAATTCATGTTTTTGTTTGCGAAAATTCCGTACCCCTAATTATAATTAGTTATAAAATAGCTTCAATGGGGAAAAGCTGTAAGCTTAGACCAAACACCAGTAGGGGGCATCCAATTAATTGAGGAAAAAAATTAAATGTATAACAATATTCACTTCATTTACTGAAAAGGCATTGTCCCGCAAGAATGGTTGAAATCACAATTAATAGCCCTACAAAAAGACAAGCGCTTAAAACTGATAAGACCATTGAACAATAAGCATGTAAGCTACCTTTTAAACACATTCTCAAAAATAATCCATAACACAAGGATTGTTAGGAAATTCTTTTATATACTTCAGGCAACAAATTCTCCTGATCATGTTTAAAAAACGTACGGAATGTACTAAATAAAAAAATATATTTATCATTTAAAAATATATACCCTTATACAATAACATAATTCTAACGTTGAATATATAATGCTTTCCTGTGGAGTATACAAAGGATGGTCCTGTTTTTCCCGCACGCTGCCTTGTTTAGTCTTCTTTGTCGTTTAATTCGTTAAATTATATCCTCTTATGTCACGGCTTCAGGAAGCAGTGGATATATGCAGTGAACGGGAGGCCTATGTCGAACAGTGAACAAACGGAGCCTTTTCGCGTTTATCATGTAGAGAAGTCACTTGTCAAAAACTGGACATATGTAATCGTATTCAATTTGTTAAATACTGTCACATAATATTATGTCATACACCTCTGTGCGTTAATCCATTTTATTTTTACAATTTTAACCCTCCGTTACTCGCACACGGTGTGGGAGACCGGGCCTGTAAATAAATTCCTGTAACTCTGCTTGTAGTGGGGATTTTGAATGGCTACTTCGTATACTTCTTCAGTGGTCAATCAACTGTGGGTAAAGTCAGTTCGCAGTGTAAAAAATAGTACTCTCCTTTTGTTATTACGCAACACGGTCCCGTACACCGTGTGCGAGTATTTGTGCACCAATTTTTGTGTT
The DNA here is from genome assembly GCF_917563875.1 of Diabrotica virgifera virgifera. Classification (NCBI taxonomy): domain Eukaryota; kingdom Metazoa; phylum Arthropoda; class Insecta; order Coleoptera; family Chrysomelidae; genus Diabrotica; species Diabrotica virgifera. The sequence goes on from NC_065449.1 coordinate 122,610,207, forward strand.
TGGATCACACATCGATATTTTTAATTAGTAAGGTAATTTAAGATCTTTTCCTTATTTTCAATGTTTATAGATTAGTTTATTTATATTTATATATATAAATATAAATATATAACTTACCCAGAACCATCAGAATGAGGTTTAGGGAGATATGTGGTTTACCAACAGAACAAGTACCAGTCGTAACACCAGGAACTTCAGATCGCTGTGCTGTTTGTGATTGGAAGAAAAATAGAAAAACAAAGTTTTACTGCCAAATATGCTCAAAATATCTGTGTTTGGAACACCATTGTTCCAATGAATGTGACACCATTGTGTATTTCATGTTTTAAAAACGTTAATTCATTTTTATAACTTTTTTTTTACTACAATTACTCTTTATTTTTAATTTTTTGTGTATTGAATTAAGATCTAAAGTTCTTAGTAAACAAATTTAACCATATTCAATTTTTTTTCACTTCCAAAGTTTTTGTATATACATATAAATGGATAACAATGAAAATTATTAAATTTTTGATTAAAGTAATATAATGTGAACACAAACGCATATCTACAAAATTATATGATCATATATTCATTAAATAATTTAATCGTACACAATTTTGCAAAAAAAAATAATTTTAAAACACTGCTGACCCATATTTTTGGACCCGGTCTCCTGCACCGTGCGCGAGTATCCGATCACAAAAAGTTGGCGCGAGTAACGAAAGGTTAAGGTGCTATTACATGCCGCCATTTCGATTTGTCTACAGCCGCATTCTACCCGTTAAATCCCATCGTTTGAGGCGCTGTACGTCACGATTGGATCAATTGTAGCGAAGCTGCATGACTAAGGCCCTTTTAACATGTTGCTGTATTTGATTTTTCTGTGCCATTTTATATTATTTGTCAAATACTATTATTTGAGGTGCTGAACATCACGATTGGACCAATAGGACCGTAGATACAAGACTAAGGCCCTTTTGACATGCTGCTGTATTTGATTTTTCTATGTCATTGTATTCTATTTGACAAATCCAGTTATTTGAGGTGCTGTACTCCACGATTGGACCAATAGGAGCGAAGATACGTAAATAAGACCCTTTTGGCATGTTGCTGTAATTGATTATTCTGTGTCATTGTATTCTGTTCGTTTAACCCTATCATTTGAGTTGCTGTATATCACGATTGGACCAATAGGACCGAAGATACATAACAAAGGCCCTTTTGACTTGTTGCTGTATTTGATTTGTTTGTGTCAAATTTGATTCTATTTATGAAGTCCTATTATTTAAGATGCTGTACGTCACGATTGGACTAATAGGACCGAAGATACGCTACTAAGGCCCTTTTGACATGCTGTTGTATTTGATTTTTCTATGTCATTGTATTCTGTTTGTCAAATCCTATCATTTGAGGTGCTATACATCACGATTGGACTAACAAGACCGAAGATACATAACTAAGGCCTTTTTGACATGCTGCTGTGTTTTGATTTTTCTGTGTCATTGTCTTCTATGATGCCTAAGGCATGTCTATGATATGCCTTATTTTTAAACAAAACAAGTAATTGGACTTCGTAAGTCCTAGGTTTTCACCCAAAGTAATCGAAAGTAGAACTGGAAGACGATATTTGAATTTTACGTGAAACTTTGCGTGGATTAATATACGAATTTACTAATTTTGAGTCATTTTTACTAAACTTTGACATTTGTCACCTCATTTGTAATTCTACCCGGTATAATGGCGGAGGAGTTATATTGGCGGTCGTACGAACCGACAGAAAGATTGCCTAGGTCAAATATCTCACCTTTAGTACCATCCTTGGATTATAAGCTTTCATTTGACACCTCATTTATCACTCTAGCTGGTATAATGATGGAGGAGTTATATTCGCGGTCGTACGAACCGACGGAAAGACACCCTAGGTCAAATATCTCACCTTTAGTACCATCCTTGGATTATAAGCTTTCATTTGACACCTCATTTGTCATTCTACCTGGTATAATGATCGAGCAGTTATATTCGCGGTCGGACAGACCGACGGACAGACCGCCAAGGTCAAATATCTCACCTTTAGTACCATCCTTGGATTATTAGCTTTCATTTGACACCTCATTTGTCATTCTACCTGGTATAATGACGGAGGAGTTATATTCCCGGTCGTACGGACCGACGGAAGGACAGCCTGGGTCAAATATTTCACCTTTAGTACCATCGTTGGATTATAATCTTTTATTTGACACCTCATTTATCATTCAAGCTGGTATAATAATGGAGGAGTTATATTCGCGGTCGGAGGGGCCGACGCACAGACCGCCTAAGTCAATTATGTCACCTTTAGTACCATCCTTGGATTATAAGCTTTCATTTGACACCTCATTTGGAATTCTACCTGGTATAACGATCGAGGAGTTATATTCGCGGTCGGACAGACCGACGGACAGACCGCCATGGTCAAATATCTCACCTTTAGTACCATCCTTGGATTATCAGCTTTCATTTGACACCTCATTTGTCATTCTGCCTGGTATAATGATCGAGGAGTTATATTCGCGGTCGGACAGACCGCCAAGGTCAAATATCTCACCTTTAGTACCATCCTTGGATTATCAGCTTTCATTTGACACCTAATTTGTCATTCTACCTGGTATAATGACGGAGGAGTTATATTCCCGGTCGTACGGACCGACGGACAGACCGCCTAGGTCAAATATCACACCTTTAGTACCATCCTTGGATTATCAGCTTTCATTTGACACCTCATTTGTCATTCTACCTGGTATAATGACAAAGAAGTTATATTCGCGGTCGTACGGACCGAAGGAAAGACAGCCTAGGTCAAATATCTCACCTTTAGTACCATCCTTGGATCATAAGCTTTCATCTGACACCTCATTTATCATTCAAGCTGGTATAATGATGGAGGAGTTATATTCGCGGTCGTACGAACCGACGGAAAGACAGCCTAGGTCAAATATCTCACCTTTAGTACCATCCTTGGATTATCAGCTTTCATTTGACACCTCATTTGTCATTCTACCTGGTATAATGACGAAGGAGTTATATTCCCGGTCGTACGGACCGACGGAAGGACAGCCTGGGTCAAATATCTCACCTTTAGTACCATCGTTGGATTATCAGCTTTCATTTGACACCTCATTTGTCATTCTATCTGGTATAATGACGGAGAAGTTATATTCGCGGCCGTACGGACCGAGGGAAAGACAGCCTAGGTCAAATATCTCACCTTTAGTACCATCCTTGGATTATAATCTTTTATTTGACACCTCATTTATCATTCAAGCTGGTAGTTATATTCGCGCTCGGAGGGGCCGACGCACAGACCGCCCAAGTCAAATATGTCAACTTTAGTACCATCCTTGGATTATAAGCTTTCATTTGACACCTCATTTGTCATTCTATCTGGTATAATGACGGAGGAGTTATATTCGCGGTCGTACGGACCGACGGAAAGACAGCCTAGGTCAAATATCTCACCTTTAGTACCATCCTTGGATTATAAGCTTTCATTTGACACCTCATTTGTCATTCTACCTGGTATAATGACGGAGAAGTTATATTCGCGGTCGTACGGACCGGCGGAAAGACAGCCTAGGTCAAATATGTCACCTTTAGTACCATCCTTGGATTATAAGCATTTATTTGACACCTCATTTATCATTCAAGCTTGTATAATAATGGAGGAGTTATATTCGCGGTCGGAGGGACCGACGCACAGACCGCAAAGTCAAATATGTCAACTTTAGTACCATCCTTGGATTATAAGCTTTCATTTTACACCTTATTTGTCATTCTACCTGGTATAATGACGAAGGAGTTATATTCGCGGTCGTACGGACCGACGGAAAGACAGCCTAGGTCAAATATCTCACCTTTAGTACCATCCTTGGATTATAAGCTTTCATTTGACACCTCATTTGTCATTCTACCTGGTATAATGATGGAGGAATTATATTCGCGGTCGGACAGACCGACAAACAGACCGCCAAGGTCAAATATCTCACCTTTAGTACCATCCTTGGATTATCAGCTTTCAGTTGACACCTCATTTGTCATTTTAGCTGGTATGTTGACGGAGGAGTTGTGATTACAGACAGACGGACGTGGATAATACAAAGTTTTCACTTTTTTTCAAAATTGGGTGAAAACAACATGATGCCAGAATGATTTGTTGATGAAAATAATATATACATTCTCAAATTGCCTATTTTTCGGTGTGGATAATATTATATTTAACAGTGATGCCAAATTTCTGATGCCAAAATGATTGATAATGAAAGTGGGATATACGTTTTCATGTATATAGCGGCAGCGACAAAACGGTAAAACACTGAACTAAATGTATATAATATTTTCACTGTACCATCATTTTGGACTCAAACATTTTATGGAATAAACTTATATAACTTAGTAAGGGATAAACAAAGAAAGCTGATATATTAAAGTAACATCAAGAAATCAAATCTCTAACTACCGAGTTGATTAGACTTCTGGTAACAAGTGCAGAAAAAAAGTTATTAAGGTAGTGTAAAGTGGCATCGATATACAGATGCCACTTTGCAAGACGACGCCAAATCGATGGTAAATGCGTAATGTCTCGATGCCAAATTGATAGTAGGATGTATATATATATATATATATATATATATATATATATATATATATATATATATATATATATATATATACATCCTTCGTACAAAGTCAGTCCATTAGACAAAACAGTTATCCCGAGCCATCGATTTCTGATAGAGTTAGAGGAGTATATCTTTCAAATTTAAACTTAGGTGATATGTGACGTAATGAATTATGAAATATATACTTGACATAGTTTGCAAATAAAAGATTTGTAGAAAAAAAATATATCACCTAAAAATTTCTAACAATCCTGAGCCGATAGCAGATTCATACAAACCCAGTCCATCTTTATACTCCAATAGGTATCCATACGGTAATTCCCGAGCCAGGCAGTGTTGCCGTAATATTAAAACGCGTAAAAAGTGCAGACTTTTAAATCATTTTACATTTGGCCGTTTTCGTCTACAAAATCAACTTCACAGTCTCGTCTAAAAATTTCACGTCTAGAAATTTTAATGTTGTTCTGAAGCTATTTTCTTGTGGCATTTTTACAATTTTAACTATTTAGAATGGGAAATAAGCCACAATATTATTAAAAAATGATTTTTATTAACGTTTCGACGCCCAAATCCGGTGCCGTTGTCAAAATACAAAATACTATTAATATAAACAAAAATGTTGTTGCTTAGTAAAAAAAATTCTTCTAATAATTTATTTAATTTGACTCATTTATATCGGCAATTCAGATACATATGATACATTTTAAAGTAGAAGACTTTAAAATGATATTGCCAATATTTATGAGTTGCGTTCCTGGGACGACTTTACTGAAAGATAGTTCATTCGATTACATGAAATCAACCCCAACTCAAGAATATCCGTCACAAAAAAATCATAGCATATGATCTGTCTTTAAAAAGACAACCACATGCAACGGTGACATTAAAATTCTCGCGTTAGAGATCTCATAGTAAATCACGAGGGAAAACCAGGAAAAACCTCGTGATACTATCCCGACATCGTAAGTACAGTGGAACCCCGTTAACTCGGATTAATTGGGACCGCGGCCGATCCGGGTTATCGAAAATCCGGGTTAGCCGGAGAAAATGGTAAAAATTAATAAAATATGGTATGCTTACAGATAAACTCCGTTATAATTGTCACACAGACACTGGTAAACCACGTTCGCATTCCACACAAAACCACACATACAAAGCGTCGTCAAAAGTCTCATTCTTAGCTTTATTAGCTTTGCACCGATTAAACTGTCTTTTGTTATCATTTTGAAAAAAAAAAATTCTTCGATTTTAGTTCTATTTTTCTTCCAATCCGATACTGTAGATGTACCGACACCATAATATAATGCTGCAAGATTCACCTTTATCAATTCTACTTAATGCTTCTAGTTTCTTTTCCATTGTCACTACAACATTTTTACGTTTTGTTGCCCTTATAGACAAAAGACACACAAACACAAAATCTGAATAAATTTACGAACGATTACAAAACGGAAGCGAACAATAATACGACTTTACTACACATAATACCGTCTCTGATGTTATGTTATTTAATAAAAGTGATGACTAAGACCATTGTTAAAAAAAGAATTTTAATAGTCTTTTCTAAACAATGCTAACACAGACAGTTTCAAAAAAATAAAGGATAATACAGGTGCATGTTGTTTTCGACAATGAATGTGGTGTACCATGAGTCATTTTTACTATGTTATATGTAGTTCAATCCGGTTCCATTATCTCTCAAATATTATATTACATAGAGTTGGTACAAAACCTCGTGAACCTTGAAAATGCGTATGTATAAACGAAATAAAATGAAGCCAAAAACATACGACTATTTTATTTGCTGCGAATTGCGCGACAGGGTCCCATCTGCACCCTGATATTTTCAGTAATGTCGGATTCATCAATCGTTTCGTTCGTATATTGACGTCACCAAATGAATGAATTAGGTTTACGAGATTTTGTAACAGCAATACATTTTTATTGTTGAAATGTTTGTCTGATAAAAATCGGTCCGGGTTAGCCGGAGTTCCGGGTTATCGGGGGCCGACTTATCGGGGTTCCACTGTATTTGGTCTTACATTTAATTTAGTATGAATGTAGTATTACATTTAATTTAGTATTAATAATTTAGAATGCAGTAGGATGTGGATACCCATACTGAAAGAGGAAGTCAATAGAAAGAAAATACCACAATTAGTAAGTCAATAGTCGAGTTAGTACATATTTTATATTTTAGTATTACTTATATACCCATGTATTATTGATATTATTTATAATTTAAACAAAATTATAGTAAAGTCAGAATTTGGTATTAATTTTGAGAGTAAATTAAATGTAAGACCAAATACTTACGATGTCGGGATAGTATCACGAGGTTTTTCCTGGTTTTCCCTAGTGATTTACTATGAGATCTCTAACGCGAGAATTTTAATGTCACCGTTGCATGTGGTTGTCTTTTTAAAGACAGATCACATGCTATGATTTTTTTGTGACGGATATTCTTGAGTTGGGGTTGATTTCATGTAATCGAATGAACTATCTTTCAGTAAAGTCGTCCCAGGAACGCAACTCATAAATATTGGCAATATCATTTTAAAGTCTTCTACTTTAAAATGTATCATATGTATCTGAATTGCCGATATAAATGAGTCAAATTAAATAAATTATTAGAAGAATTTTTTTTACTAAGCAACAACATTTTTGTTTATATTAATAGTATTTTGTATTTTGACAACGGCACCCGATTTGGGCGTCGAAACGTTAATAAAAATCATTTTTTAATAATATTGTGGCTTATTTCCCATTCTAAATAGTTAAAATTAGAAATTTTAAATACAACGTACTTAGTTGAAATGAGAAGTAAAAGTTACGAGATTTAAATTAGAACTTGTTCGAGTTACGAGATTTAAATCATAAATTTACTTTTATATACGGGTCATTCCATTTCAAATCACTCAATTTTGGAGCAAAAAAAAATTTGGACCTCCGATTTGTCTGAAAATTGGTATATAGCTCCTGCGGGACGTAAAAATAAGATATTTAAGGTCAAAAAATCTTTTTCTTTTTTTCTCAAAATGTTATTTTATGCGATTTTACAGTGATTTGGTGTTAATTTATACAAATTTGCATTTTTTATCGTAAAGTCTCAATGGAAAACATAATATTTTAATAGAAGGGACTCAAAAATGTCATTATATGGCAGTATAACAAGTTACTTTGATTCAAAACAAGCTTTTGATCAAATTTTATAGCGTAGAAAACGTTAAAATACCGTTTTTTTACATTTTTATCCATTCCCAAAATACATCATAATCGATTTGGCTGAAAATTTGCCAACAGATAGACAAAGCATGAAACTTTAAGTGATGAGAAGGATTTGAATTATATTACAATACCAAAAAAAGTCACATGCAATATTATAGTCAAAAATTTAGGCTTCTAATGTAAGTACAATTAACTCAAAAATATCGACCTCACGACAAAAATTGTTAAAAAGAAATTGTAATAATTGTAAATACGATTTATTTGGAACAATTTCAGGTCCTCCCATTTTTGTCGAAAAGTAAAAAATGGCGGAGATATTGAGCAAAACAGGTTCTCCTTTAAAATCAAGATGGCGGCTAACGTAACAGAAGAATTCATTCGTGATTTAAATTTAGGCTACTATTGACTCCCCTAAAGATCAGAAAAATAAAATTTTGGGCAGCTCGGCATTCAAGATCAAATGCTATCCCGACTGGACTAATATATATTTTTGAATCTGATATTACTGCATGTAACTTTTTTGGTATTGTAATATAATTCAAATCCTTCTAACCACTTAAAGTCCTATCTTTTGGCTATCCGTGGGCAAATTTTCAGCCAAATCGATGATGATGTATTTTGGGAATGGAGGAAAATGTAAAAACCGGTATTTTAACGTTTTTTACACTATAAAATTTGATCAAAAACTTGTTTTGATTCAAAATAACTTGTTATAATGGCATATAATGACATTTTTGAGTCCTTTCTATTAAAATATTATGTTTTTCATTGATACTTTACGACAGAAATTGCAAATTTGTTTAAATAAACACCAAATCACTGTAAAATCGCATAAAATAACATTTTGAGAAAAAAGAAGAAGAAGATTTTTGGACCTTAAATATCTTATGTTTACGTCCCGCAGAAGCTATATACCAATTTTCAGACAAATCGGAGATCCAAAATTTTTTGCCTGAGTGATTTGACATGGAATGTACCATACTGATTTTGTGAAGCATACATCTATATTCGTTTAAATACATGGTTTTCTTGCTTTTTGCAGGACAAGTACGACTTTGCTCCTTACAATCAGGTCAGAAAAAGTATACTTTCGGTAAAGGTTGAGGGACAATTTTTTTTCATATATTATGTAAAGTTTGCTACCTACTAAATAAACTTAAAAAACAACCTGCTAGTTTTCACAATCATAAACTTGTCAGGATGATAAGTTCCACAATTAAAACTTCCCCTGTTCCAGTGTTCCCATACATCAAAGTTTGTCCGACTAAACACCGTTAAGCTATTAACAAATGTTCAGCATGTTATTAATCAACTTCTTTTGGCACGCGGGATCCAGGCCTAAAAATTTATTTAAATATAAACAAATACACGAAAGTCTAACATTGTGGATATTTAAACATCTCGGAAATTATGACACGTAAGAATAACTGTTTCAATAAATTTTTGTGAATTGTAAATAAGATATGTACCTCCTACCTACAGTTATTTGCTTATTCACATTTTCACAATGGGATTTGTCGGACTGCATTCACTTAAAATTTTACAATAGGTATTATTACCCATGTTTACGATCCCGACTTAGCCATAAAAAATATCGGTACCTATCCTATGAATCACTTCCTTTAGTTTAGTCCTTTAATAATTTCATAGTTGGAATTATTATACATATTGTGTTATTTTGTACCTAAATAGTTTGTTTTTACAATTGGAATAATAAACAAAAGATCAGCATTTCTTATGTTAAATAATGTTAGTATAAGAATACATAAAATACAACCATGAATATCTGAATAAGTCATTCAATAACTTCTAAAAAATTTAATATAATGTGACTAAATATAGTTTTGTCCAATAAATATCTCCCATTATCGTCAAAAGGTACTTTTAAATGTTTTAACTTTATTCTGCGATTTTGCTTCTTCTTCTTTAAGTGCCGTCTACCAATCGGTGCGGTGGTTTTGATATCATCATCATTCTCTTTACTCTATCTACCGCTGCGCTGAAGAGTTCTACATAACTGCATTTAAACCAGTTCCTTAAAAATTCTTCAACCATGACACTTTCGTTCTTCCAATACTCATTCTGCCTCTTATCTTTTCCTGTAATATCAGTCTTAGCATTTCATATCGCTGTCTCTTCATTACGTGTCCCAGATATTATAAATTTCTTATTTTTATTGTGTACATTATTTCGCATTATTTGTCAAATTCTCGCAATACTTCCGTGTTCGTTTTCTTCTGTGTCCATGCTATTCTAGGCATCCTTCTGTAACACCACATTTCAAATGACTGTAGCTTATTTATATGTTCTTGCTTTAATGTTCAACTTTTAAGTCCATATTGCTGTATCGAGAACACGTAGCATCTCAAAGCTCCTACTCTCAGTTCCAATCCAAGGTCTTTGTTGCAGAAAACTGTTTTCATTTTTACAAACGCACTTCTTGATAGTCCTTGCTAGTCCTTCTATCCTGGTCCTTATTTCTGTTGTTTGTTGTTTTGTCATTATTCTATAAAATCCAGGTTCCTAGGTATTTGTATGTATCGACCATTTCTATCGGTGCATATCCCAAATTAATGTTTGGTTGTATGTTTTCTTAGTTAGTATCATGTATTTTGTCTTTTTTGTATTCATTTTTAGTCCATTTTCTTCACAGAAACTGATTGTTTTGTTTAGTAGTAGTTGGAGTTGTTCAGCAGAGCTTGCTATGATAATTACAGTATCATCTGCATATCTTATGTTGTTAATAGATCTCCCGTTTGGTATTATTCCTTCACTATGAGAAAGTAATGCTTTTTCAAAAATGGCTTCACTATATACATTAAAGAGTAATGGAGACATAACACATCCCTGCTTAACTTCTCTCCTGATTTCAATTTCTGGACCGAGTTTGTATCTATTACAATTTATGTTCTTTGATTCCTGTAAAGGTTTGTTACTATTCGGAAGTCCCTTTGGTCTATGTTTTTTGTCTTTATAATTTGTACTAATTGTTCATGTCTTACTTTTTCAAATGCTTTCTCAAAATCAACGTAACAAACATGCACATCCACATTCATATCTATACATCTTTGAGCTAACACATTAAAAGCAAATAACACCTCTCTGATTCTTAGTCATTATTAGGTAGATTATTTATTTTAGATTATTATTTTTAAAAAGACAGCCCTTTATCGAATGTTAATTTGGTTTTACCGACATTTTTGAAAGTAAAAGTAATATCTTGAGTTAAATATGGATGGGAACAAAAAATACACCCTTGATAAAACTTGCTACTAAAGGTCTCTATACAGGGTGTAACAAAAATACAGGTCATAAATTAAATCACATATTCTGGGAACAAAAATAGTTCGAATGAACCTAACTTACCTTAGTACTAATATGCACATAAAAAAAGTTACAGCCCTTTGAAGTTACAAAATGAAAATCGATTTTTTCAAATATATCGAAAACTATTAGAGATTTTTTAACGAAAATGGACATGTGGCAATCTTATGGCAGGAGCATATTAAAGAAAAATTATAGTGAAATTTGTGCACCCCATAAAACTTTTATGGGGGTTTTGTTCCCTTAAACCCCCCAAACTTTTGTGTACGTTCCAATTAAATTATTATTGTGGTACCATTAGTTAAATTCGATATTTTTAAAACTTTTTTGGCTCTTATTATTTTTTCGATCAGGCAGTTTTTATCGAGTTGCGGCTTCTTTTTTAATATGTTTACATACAAATTTTATGGGGGTCTTATTCCTTTAAACCCCCCAAATGTTTGTGTACGTTCCAATTAAACTATTACTGCGATACCACTAGTTAAACACAGTGTTTTTAAAACTTTTTTGCCTCTTTGTATTTTTACGATAAGGCACCTTTTATCGAGATGTGGCTTCTTTTTTAATATGGTTTAAAATATACCTAAATATGTAAATCATAAATAAATTTTCATATTATTACCGTTGATTGATAAATACGGAAAGATACGAAACCCTATGCATTATTTTGTTGTCTTTAAAACCTGCCCGTATAGTGGCGCGCCTAGCTTAAATTTGTTGGAACTAGCCTTAGAGGGAAGTGTAAAATTCTCCCTACTCAAGGAACTAGCCAAGAACACGCGGTTATTTCACGTGGCCCGTATTCAAAATTTTAACGCAGGAGTCACTATCATATTAATCTGTATTAATTTTTTTTTGTTTTTGTTTCTGCAAAAATATTGAAAATATAAATTGACTATAGAGTTTTTTTCACTACTCTTGACCTCACAAGTACATACTTTTCGAGTTATTTGCGAGTGAATATATTCATTTCTCAAAAAATAGTACGTTTTTAGACGGATTTTCGCAAATAACTAAAAAAGGAAGTATTTCACCAAAAAAACATTCATAGCAAAAATACAGCTTATCAAAAAGTGAAAAAAATGTTTTATATAAATATGACATATTATGAAGTCGTAGACCCAGTAAAAGCAGAGTTATAGCTAATGAAAAGTAGGTTCTTATTATTTGTCAAATTCAAAATTGAATATTTCTACATGAAATAACCAAAAAATTAAGAACTTTTCGGGGAAAACTCATCATAACTTTTTTAAAAAGTTTAAAATAAGCTTTATTTTTTTGAGTTTCTAGTATCAGAAGTAAACAAGTTGCGCACAAAATAAAGTTGATCCTTTTTTTTTTGTAAAAAATATCTAAAAATCACCTCCTAATTAGCATCTCAAATGAAATTAATCAGTAGCGCTTCATAAGTTACTTTACGTATGTATGCTTATTATAGAGGATCTGTAAGTTTCATCGGTTCATAGTGCTTATTTTTGAAAGGCTGTAGTTAAAAGGGCTTCAATGAGTCACTAATCACGAGTATATGCAAATTCGGAACAGCCATATCTTAACCAATTTTTGTATTACAGAAAAACAAAATATTCAGAAAACCAAAAGGAACCTTTAAACTTTGGGATATTTCGTATCACAAGTTATTTAAAAAAAGGCATTTTTTTCAAAATAAAAAAAAATACTGTAAAACTAAATTTACGATGAAATTTACAGATCATGTGTATTATAAACAATACATAAGTAAAGTCACTTGTGAAGCGGTAACAATAATTTGATTTTATTCGTCTTGAGGGGCCAAACGAAAAACACAAACTACTTTTTTTCTTTTTAAATCGTGTGCTGTTGTGATTTATAGCAAATTTATAGCATCTCTTTCGAAATAAAATTTTTATGCAAGTTCCCTTTTAGAGGGTGATTTTCACGCTTTTTTAAAACTATTTTTACAAAAAAGGACCAACTTTATTTTCAGCGTAACGTGCTTACTTTATGCTAGAAACATTTTTAAAAACAAAAACAAAGCTTTTTAAACACTTTAAAAAAGTTGCGATGAGTTAGCAAATTTATAGCATCTCTTTCGAAATAAAAATGTTATGCAAGTTACCTTTTAGAGGGTGATTTTCACGCTTTTTTAAAACTATCTTTTACAAAAAAGGACCAACTTTATTTTCAGGGTAACGTGCTTACTTTAATGCTAGAAACTTTTTTAAAAACAAAAACAAAGCTTTTTTAAAGAAATGTGCTTTATTTTTTGGTTATTTCACGTTGAAATATTCGATTTGGAATTTGACGAATAAGAACTTACTTTTTTAGCTACACCTCTGCTTCTACTGAGTATAAAGATTTTATACAGACATCTTTTTTTAAATTTTTTATAAAGTATATTTTTATTGAATACCTTTTTCGATAAAATACTTACTTATTGTGTTATTTGCGTAAAACCGTCTAAAAACGTGTATTTTTTTGTTAAAAAACGAACATATTCACTCTCAAATAACTCGAAAAGTATTAGCTTAGTCAAAAAACTGAATGGAATAAAACTTGCTACAATTAATCAGTTTATCCACTTGATAGATACTAGATAGTATTAGACTTATTGATATTATAGCTACCTAGCCTTATACAGAGTGGATTTAGAAAGTCCACATCTACATTAGACAACCTAGTGGATATTGAATCTGTAATTCATGGGTAATTTGGATGTGATAAAGTATGTTTGGCTTATGGCTATCTTTTATTATATTGTATAACGCGTGCCATTTGGGGATTAGATATAAGAATTCTATTAAGTTGGTCAATTCCAGGAAACATAAAATTTATTAGTAATTTCCTATATAGACGAAACTTATTCGAATAGATAACGTCCTTTTAGACTCAAAAATCCAATTAAACGACATTCCTCAATGGTCTACTCGTTGCACTTTTCCTTATTGCAATCAATGACATCGCTAAATCACTTAACCCATTAGTCATTTAGAAATTAGAGAATTGGTCAAACACTACTGGCCTAGAATTTTCTCCCACTAAAACGAAAACAATAATCTTCAGTAAAACTCCAAAGAAGCACATTATACTACCAAAAATCTACCTAAAGAATTTCTTCTTCTACTTTTTCTTTTATATAGGCAGTACTGCCTGTTTTTCTTCAACGGTGCCTTTCATTCTGTCCCTAAATTGTCATTCCATCTTTTACTTGGGCATCCTATACTTCTTCGGCCTAACGGTGACTTGTCCCTGTCTATTCTTATTATGCTTGATTCAGACATCCTGCTTATGTGTTGATTCCACTCTTCTTTTCTATTCTTTACCCAGGTATTTATATTGTCTACCCCACATATGCATCTGATTTCCTCACTTCTTACCCTGTCCCGTAGTCCTTTTCCAGCAATCCTTATTGTGTCGTTTAGGCATCCGGCCGTTCTACTGGCTTTAATTATTAGTCTTTAACCTCTTCTTCGATATTATTGTAGGCTGATAGATTAATTCCCAGGTATTTACTTTTATTGTCTAAGTCCAATTGGCATCTTATTGGTTCTTTGGATATTACTAAGCTTTTTGTTTTTGGGCTGATATTTTCATATTCATTTCTTTTGCGCTAATGTTGAATTCGTGCAGTAATCTTTGTAGGTCGTCTTCGCACTCTGCTACTAACACGGTGTCATCAGCGTAACAGAGTATTTTTATCTCTTTATCGCCCATTTTTTACCCTCTTTTTTCTTCACTTGTTTTATCATTGCATCCAGCGTTATGTTTAACAGTAGAGGGCTTAGTAAATCTCCTTGCTTGATTCCTGTGTTTGCTTCTATATGGGTTCTGTTATTATTCCATTGACTTCATTTCTATTTTATTTCGTACATAAAGGTTTTCTATCAGTTTTATAATATCCAGTGGTAAATTTTTGTCATATAGTAGGTGTATCACGTCTTTTAATTGTATTCTATCAAACGCTTTCTCTAGGTATATAAAACAGAAAAACCCTCGCTTGTTATACTCTAATGATTTCTCCGCTATTTGTTTTATCACAAAAACTGCATCGTTATGATCTTCCCCTTCTAAATCCTTGTTGTTCAACCGATATATTTATGCACGCCATTATTTTCTTCATCAGTATTTTTGTTGGGAGTTTCAGTATAGTGCTCCGTAAATTAATCCCTCTATAATTACTGGGGTCTGACCTATCACTTTTCTTAAATAACGCTATCATCTAAGTGGTACTCCATTCTTCTGGAATTCTTCCTGTATTTATTATTTTACTTATCAGGATATTCAGTTCTTTGTGAAGTCTCTCTCCTCCGTATTTTAAAAGTTCATTAGCTATTCCATCTTTCCCTGGTGCTTTTCGATTTTTCATCTGTTTTAAGGAGTTCGTTATCTTCCTCTTTAATTTCTGTTTGCTCATCCGATTCTAATCCTGGTTTTCCAGTTCTTCATGATTAGCTGTTTGATACAGGTTTTCTAGGTAAGTTGTCCATGTATTTGTATCAATATGTTTTACTTCTACTATCAATTCCTTCATCTCTGCTGTTTGACCTCTTATCATTTTCCACATTTCCTTTTGCATCCCGTATAAGTCGTGCTCCATCTCTTTTGAAAATGCTTACCAATGTTCTGTTTTCTTCCTTCTTACTATTGAGTTTAACTCATTTCAAACTCTTTTATATCCTTCACATATGTTTGTCTCGTTCTTTTGAATTTGTATTCTAGCTAGATTTTCTTTTTTTTTGGCATTTTATTTTTATTTCTTCACAGATCCATGGGGTGTTCTCCTTTTCTTTCGTATATGTTTACTTATCTTACGATCTCCAAATACGTCCGTTGCTGCCATTTTGATATTATCTCTAATCTTCCTCCAAATTTCTTCTATGTCTTCATCTGGTGTTATGTAGTTTTCGTTCAGTACTTTTTGCAGTCTTCTCTGGTATAAATCTCGTGTTGACAAGTCTTGTAGCTGTTTTACCTTTATTCTTGTCTCACATTCAATAGGGTCTTTTTCCTGTTTTTTTGTAGATGTATTCTGATTTTTCCAAGTACTAGGTTGTGATCACTTCCGATATTAGCTGCACTTAAACATCTTATGTCTAGTACTTGAGAATGATGGATGTTTCTGTTTGTCAATATATAATCAATATCGGATCTGTGTGCTCTTGTATTTTTGAATGTATATTTTTCTTGATCTTTGTGTCTTAAGTACGTATTGTTTATTCGAAATTCGTTCTGAGAGCAAAAGTTAATAAGTAGTTCCTAAAGAGTTTACAATAAATTATTCATAATTGATTAACTTCTTGGGAATAAAACTGGATAATCGTCTATCTTGGTAAGACAATATACACTCACTCCGCTCAACTTAATGAAAAATATCTCTCATAAACAATGGGATGTCGACGTCCAAACTCTTATGACTGTTCACTGAAATTTGGGTTTCAACCTGAGATACAGTCGGAAAAATGAAAGAATACCCATGAACGAACATATAAAACACGCTGTATTTTCCTGTCATCATGTCGCAAAGAAAATTGCCCAGCGCAAGTACATGTAATAATAATTATTACATGTACCTGTGCTGGCCAATTTTTTGTGTGACACGGTGACAGGAAAATACAGCGTGTTTTTTATGTTCGTTCATGGGTATTCTTTCATTTTTTCTACTGTACAATACGTTAAATTGTTACGTTTGGCTTGTTCTCTTGTATGTAATGAAAGCATGGATAATAAAGGCCAGCTCCACTAATAAACTTGAAGTCTTTGAAATGAGGTGCCTGCACCGAATGCTTAAAATATTATGGACATATTTAGGGACATATTGCGAGGAGAACGATATACTTGTCGGCAACTGGAACTCGAAGGAAATATAGAGGGTAAGAGAGGTCTAGAAAAAGATGTCATGGCTGGTTAATATTCGCCAAATGATATTAATGAAATTACTCTTAATAGAATAATGTAATCGTGACTATCTAATATCTCACCTGACAATACAATGCACGGTGGACGTCTACGCAGAAATACACGGCACCTTTAAGAAGTAAAGTTAATAATAAATAATTAAATAATTATACTTGGTCACTATTTTCCCCCTAACTCGGAAAATATCAACGGCACGAAAAAACTTGGAAGAAATTGTTGGAAATCGCGATTGCATCCATTCATGAGTCCTTACCACTTTTCTCTCGAAGAGTTTAAAGTGGCCGAGCGGGTTACTAAGTCAATTTCATTTAAGTAAATACGTTTGCAATATCTCCAAACAAAATATGCAATTATCAGAAGAGACTGTAATTAACGAAAATAACTACCTATTTTTTTTATCGAGATTATGAGGCAAATAAGAAATGTACAATATCTAAAATCACCGAGTGAGTATTTTTCTCGTTAAATAAATTTTTTATTAAATAAATTATATTATTATACATATATATTATATAAAATTATTAAATAAACTTTAGAATATTTAATGATTTGTTTCAAGAATTCAAATTAGAAGACAAATTACAACTACAAAATTATTCTTGCTAATTTAAAAACGAGTTTAGAAAGTAATACATAGGTACACTCCAATAATTATTTTAAAGATTGCCATTGTTATCGTTGAATGAGAACTCAAATTTAAATGCATCAAAAGAATTAAATAATTTTTATTTTAATCCGATCGACCCGACCGACCCCAAATTCCGATAACCAAAGCTACCTGAATACGTCTCATCGTTGTCTCAGGTAAATTCAATCTCGCACCTAGAAAGCTGCTAACGCCATCTATTTCTAAAACCACTTGTGTCGTACATAAACGCTCATTTAGTTTCGTATCTTACAGTATATTTATCAGTCAACGTTATTACTAAGTCTCCATAATCTTACTTAACCATATACAAATATGTGGTGGATTTGACAAATATTCAAAATATCTCGATAAAACTCGATTCTTCGAAAAAGTACTAAGAGGCAAAAAAGTTTTTAAACTATTTTGTTTAACTAATGGTACTACAATAATAATTAAATTGGAACGTACACAAAAGTTTGGGGGGTTTAAAGGAACAAAACCCCCATAAAACTTTAAGTGGGTGTCTAAAATTCACTATAATTTTTTCTTAAGATACTACTGCCATAAGAATGCCACATGTCCATTTTCAATAAAATATCTCAAATAGTTTTCGATTGATTGGAAAAAATCGATTTTTATTTTGTAACTTCAAAGGGCTGTAACTTTTTTTATGTGCACATTTGTACTAAGGTAAGTTAGGTTCAATCGAACTATTTTTGGTTCCAGAAGATGTGATTAAATTTATGACCTGTATTTTCGTTACACCCTGTATAATTTCTCGTTGGTAGGAACATAAAACTTGAAGCCTTTGAGATGTGGCTATACAGGCGAATCCTAAGGATATCATGGACTGACAAAATAACCAACGAGACCGTATTACGAAGAGTGGGCAAAGAAAGAGAGTTGATGTATACCATTAAAAGGAGAAAGTTAGAATATCTCGGACACATAATGAGAAAGGGCACCAAATACAGATTACTGAAGGTAATCCTTCAAGGTAAAGTATTTGGAAAGCGAGGAATTGGGAGAAGAAGAATATCATGGTTATAGAACCTGAGGAAATGGTTCTCCACAACAACAACTAATCTATTTAAAGCATCAGTTAATAAAATAATTATAGCCAGAATGATCGCCAATATTCGAAACGAATAGGCACTAAAAGAAGAAGAAGGAACATAATCCATATAATTATCTCCGTATAATTACATAATCGACATAATTATCCGCCAATGGGGAGGCTGAAAAAAGAATGTGGAGAAAATCGACAAATATGAATTACTGGCTTTTACTCGTATTTTAATTTTGATGTACATTGTAATTTTGTTGTAAGGTTTGTAAATTGTTTATATTAATATTTTAGAAGATGGTGTGTTAATTAAGCATAACATAAGACTCTTAAGTTTAATCCATTTGCAACAACTCTCAATAAATATATTAGCTATTTCCGAGGTGAACATTTTTTACCCACCCGTGGGCCTACATGGAACCTAAAAAAGGTTGGGCGTTGAAGGGTTAGAGCAAATGCCGTATTGGAGAGTATTGTGTACAAAACGAGCACAGAAACACTCCTCGCATAATATTACACTATCTTCAAATTACATATTATAACACAAGGGCTTCACACTATACTGGTTTTGGCCGATAGTAGAAAATACAACGATAGGTATCAAGGAAGACTTTATTAGACTGTAAAATACCGCAAAACAAATAGGCCTCCGAATAAATAAGAATAATACAAAATTTATGGCTATAATACGAACGGAACAGTGAGACAGAATATTAGAGTAAAATGTTACAATGGACCAGTACAACTTTAAAAGGGTTCATTAGTTTAAACATTTGGGAGCTACGATCAGCTCTGTCAACATCATTACTCATAAACAGATATTAAAGACAAGATATAAAGTGCAAATCGTTGCTGGTTTGCGTTACAAAAAATAATAAAATCCAAAAATGTATCCAGCTGTACAAAATAAGAATCTACCGTTCGGGCCTATAATGACGTATGCCTGTGAAACATGGACAATGACAAAACAATACGAGAACTGCTTAAAAATCACAGAAAGAAGAATTCTTACAGGAATATATGGAGCAGTTAAAGATGACACCAGAGAACTGTACAAAGTGGGAACCTACCAGGACTTATATGACTAACCAGATATAGTTAAAATAATAAAGTCACAAAGATCGGTCGGACATGACAAGAGACGAGAGCATTGTATCGCTACATTCTCAACATTTTACAAGAATTAATTACTTTTCCAAACTATAATCTACGTTAAAATTAAGACAGCCAATTTGTCTGTAAAAAAGTGACAAAAAACAAAAGAAAATATACCTTATACGACATTATAAAACAAAATAAAAATATCTCAAAATATCTCTACATTAGATTCTTAATTTTGTTCTCTTTAAAATTTGGAACTAAATTAAAGAATATTGTTCTTTCTACTATAATTTCCAATAAATATACATTTTATGAAAATCTGTTATGTATTCCAAATAACCAGAATCCATTTAAATTTAAGAACGACAAATTTATCATTGTATTGTCACTCCCTCGGGTCGACCGTTTCAATAATATCCTCTTTTTACCTGAGGCCTGAGGTGACACGAAACGATATACTGTATTGATAGTTACAAACAACGCTGTTGCCACTTCTGTTGGTTCGGAATTGCTAATTTTAAGACATATATACAAATAGATGCAACAGCGCTTGTATATAATTTTAGGCGGAATTAGTTGGAACTAACAAAACAATCCTTCGTACAATGTGGAGCCACTTGACTTCAGTTTTGCCTTGCACTTTTTGACTATATGTGGCTCAAATATAAGCATGTTGGTATCATTTGCAGTAGATAATGCCATACTCTTTCATTTTCTTCCGCAATAGTCAATAAAATATGCAAATTGATGTAGAAAACTGCGAGAAACAATCCCGAGCCACGTATATGGTCTGACATTGTTTCACTGGTCTGACATTGTTCATTCATTTACCTATTACTGGACTGACTTTGTATGGAAGCGGAATATATATATATATATATATATATATATATATATATATATATATATATATATATATATATATATATATATATATATATATATATATATATACATCCTACTATCAATTTGGCATCGATACATTATGCATTTACCATCGATTTGGCATCGTCTTGCAAAGTGGCATCTGTATATCGATGCCACTTTACACTACCTTAATAACTTTATTCCTGTACTTGCTACCAGAAGTCTAATCAGCTCGGTAGTTAGAGATTTGATTCCTTGATGTTACTTTAATATATCAGCTTTCCTTGTTTACCTCTTACTAAGTTATATAAGTTTATTCCATAAAATGTTTGAGTCCAAAATGATCGTACAGTGAAAATATTATATACATTTAGTTCAGTGTTTTACCGTTTTGTCGCTACCGTTATATACATGAAAACGTATATCCCACTTTCATTATCAATCATTTTGGCATCAGAAATTTGGCATCACTGTTGAATACAATATTATTCACAACGAAAAATAGACAATTTGAGAATGTATATATTATTTTCATAAAGAAATCAGTCTGGCATCATGTTTTATTGTTTTCACCCAATTTTGAAAAAATGTGAAAACTTTGTATTATCCACGTCCGTCTGTCCGTCTGTCTGTAACCACAACTCCTCCGTCAATATACCAGCTAGAATGACAAATGAGGTATCAAATGAAAGCTGATAATCCAAGGATGGTACTAAAGGTGAGATATTTGACCTTGGCGGTCTGTCCGTCGGTCTTTACGACCGCGAATATAACTCCTCCATCATTATACCAAGTAGAATGACAAATGAGGTGTCAAATGAAAGCATATAATCCAAGGATGGTACTAACGGTGAGATATTTGACCTAGGCTGTCTTTCCGTCGGTCCCTCCGACCGCAAATATAACTCCTCCGTCATTATACCAGGTAGAATGACAAATGAGGTGTCAAAAGAAAGCTTATAATACAAGGATGGTACTAAAGGTGAGATATTTGACTTAGGCGGTCTGTGACTCGGTCCCTCCGACCGCGAATATAACTTATCCGTCATTATACCAGGTAGAATGACAAATGAGGTGTCAAATGAAAGCTGATAATCCTAGGATGGTACTAAAGGTGAGATATTTGACCTAGGCTGTCTTTCCGTCGGTCCCTCCGACCGCGAATATAACTCCTCCGTCATTATACCAGGTAGAATGACAAATGAGGTGTTAAAAGAAAGCTTATAATACAAGGATGGTACTAAAGGTGAGATATTTAACTTAGGCGATCTGTGCGCCGGTCCCTCCGACCGCCAATATAACTCCTCCATCATTATACCAGGTAGAATGACAAATGAGGTGTCAAATGAAAGCTTATATTCCAAGGATGGTAATAAAGGTGAGATATTTGACCTAGGCTGTCATTCCGACGGTCCGTACGACCGGGAATATAACTCCTCCGTCATTATACCATGTAGAATGAGAAATGAGGTGTCAAATGAAGGCTGATATTCCAAGGATGGTACTAAAGGTGAGATATTTGACCTACATGGTCTGTCCGTCGGTCCGTCCGACCGCGAGTATAACTCCTCAATCATTATACCAGGTAGAATGATAAGTGAGGTGTCAAATGAAAGCTTTTAATCCAAGGATGGTACTAAAGGTGAGATATTTGGCCTAGGCAATCTTTCTGTCGGTCCGTACGACCGCGAATATAACTTCTCCGTCATTATACCAGGTAGAATGACAAATGAGGTGTCAAATGAAAGCTTATATTCCAAGGATGGTACTAAAGGTGAGATATTTGACCCAGGCTGTCTTTCCGTCGGTCCGTACGACCGCGCATATAACCCCTCCGTCGTTATACCAGGTAGAATGACAAATGAGGTGTCAAATGAAAGCTGATAATCCAATGATAGTACTACAGGTGAGCGATTTGACCTAGGCTGTCTTTCCGCCGGTCCGTACGACCGCGACTATAACTTCTGCGTCTTTATACCAAGTAGAATGACAAATGAGGTGTCAAATGAAAGCTGATAATCCAATGATGGTACTACAGGTGAGCGATTTGACCTAAGCTGTCTTTCCGCCGGTCCGTACGACCGCGAGTATAACTTCTGCGTCTTTATACCAAGTAGAATGATAAATAAGGTGTCAAATGAAAGCTTATAATCCAAGGATGGTACTAAAAGTGAGATATTTGGCCTAGACAATCTTTCTGTCGGTCCGTACGACCGCGAATATAACTTCTCCGTCATAATACCAGGTAGAACGACAAATAAGGTGTCAAATGTAAGCTGGTAATACAAGGATGGTACTAAAGGTGAGATATTTGACCTAGGCGGTCTGTCGGTGGGTCCGTCCGACCGCGAATGTAACTCCTCTATCATTATACCAGCTATAATAATAAATGAGGTGTCAAATGAAAGCTTATAATCCAAGGATGGTACTAAAGGTGAGATATTTGAGCTGGGTACTCTTTCTGTCGGTCCGTACGACCGCCAATATAACTCCTCCGCCATTATACCGGGTAGAATGACAAATGAGGTGTCAAATAAAAGCTTGTGGGTGAAAACCTAGGACTTACGAAGTCCAATTTAAAAATAGGGCATATCAGAGATATGCCTTAGACATCATAGAAGACAATGACACAGAAAAATCAAACAAGCAATATGTCAAAAGGGCCTTAGTTATGTATCTTCGGTCCTGTTGGTCCAATCGTGATGTATAGCACCTCAAATGATAGGATTTGACAAACAGAATACAATGAGAGAAAAATCAAATACAACCTCATGTCAAAAGGGCCTTAGTCGCGTATCTTCGGTCCTATAAGACCAATCGTGACGTACGGCATCTCAAATAATAGGACTTGACAAATAAAATACAATGACACAGAAAAATCAAATACAGCAACAAGTCAAAAGGGCCCTAGTTATGTATATCTAGTCCTATTGGTCCAATTGTGACGTACAGCAGCTCAAATGGTAGGGTTTAATGAACAGAATACAATGACACAGAAAAATCAAATACAGCAATATGTCAAAAGGGCCTTATTTACGTATCTTCGCTCCTATTGGTCCAATCGTGGCGTACAGCACCTAAAATAACTGGATTTGACTAATATAATACAATGTATGAAAATCAATTACAGCATCATGTCAAAAGGGCCTTAGTCTTGTATCTACGGTTCTATTGGTTCAATCGTGATGTACAGCGTCTGAAATGATGGGATTTAACTGGCAGAATAAGATGGTGTAGACAAATGAAAATGACGGCATGTAATAACACTTTAAAATTGTAGAAATAAAATGGATTAACACACATGGTATGACATATTAGGTGAGAGTATTTAACAAATAGAATACGATTACATACGTCCAGTTTTTGACAAGCGACTTCTCTACATATGATAAACGCGAAAGGGCCCCAACGTTCACTGCTCGACATAGGCCTCCCGTTCACTGCATATACCCACTGCTTTCTGACGCTGTGACTTGAGAGGATAGGATTTAACGAATAGAACGACAAAGAAGACTAAACAAGGCAGCTCACGGGAAAAACACAACTGTCCGTTTTATACTCTACAGGGAAGCATCAAATATTCAACGTAAGAATATATTAGAGTATAACGGTATGATAAATCTTTTTCTTCTTTTTTTCATTTAGTGCATTCCGTACGTTTTTTAAACATAATCAGGAGAAGTTTTTGAATTTCTGAAGTCTATAAAAGAATTTCTTAACAAACCTTTTTTTAATTGTGTTATGGGTTATTTTTAAGAATGTGTTTAAAAGGCAGTTCGCAGGCTTATTGTTCAATGGGCTTATCACTTTCAAGCGCCTGTCTTTTTTGTAGGACTATTAATTGTTACTTGTGATTTCAACCATTCTAGCGGGGCAATGCCTTTTCTATAACTGAAATGAATATTGTTATCCATTTAATTTTTTTCCTCAATTAATTGAATGCCTCCTACTGGTGTTTGGTCTAAGCTTACCGCTTTTCCCCATTTAAGCTAAACTGCTCGTCAAAAGTTAGGGATATAGAAAATTATGCTCATTTTCATAGCTAATTTTTTCGAGAACAGATTAACGGATTCCACTATTTTTTTTTAATATTTTAGATTTTTCTTTAGTATTTACACAGTTGTGCAAAGGTTTACACAAACTTCTTTTTTGTACTTATACCGAGTGGTAGGTATAAGTACAGAAAAGAAGTTTGAGTAAACCTCTTGATAGGTATTAGTTACGTATCTTCACTCCCATTGGTCCCAACGTGTCGTACGGCGGCTCAAATCATTGGAATCAGCCAACAGAATACAATGACGAGGGAGCGGATTTATATGCGATCAATTTTGATGAAATATTCGCATATATATGCGGTAAAAAATTACGAAATATGCGCAAGATATGCACAAAAATTCAAAAAATGCGCATTTCGGGAAACCACAAATTTTCTGTCTTATTTAGTAATCTTATTTATTATTTTTCAAATAAAATCATTTTTTATATATGCAATTTATTCACAGTTTTTACAAAAACTGCTACCAATAGTTACCTATTTAAAATAAAACAACAATATCACTATAAATATATCTTCGATTATAAATCACTACAATGTGTTTTTCCAAATTCTTTACGAGGAAACATATTCTTTGATCAGACAAAATATTTTTATAACTTGAAAAACTCCTTTCAACATCGATAATTGGTGCGTATTTAAAATAACTTGTTAATTTCCGTTAGAAAATCGTAAAACTTTGGCTAAAGGTGTAAATTCTTTTAACAATAGAGGATTTAAAAAATCACCAGAATTATAGGTAGGTACCTACCCTAATAGCACAAGGACGTCCAATGGACGTCCTTCACGGACTTTAGGGACGTCCATTGGACGTCCGTTTTCGTCCGAGGAACGTCCTTTATACGTCCTATTTTGGTCCAAATGTCGCGCTACCGAACGTCCATTGGACGTCCATCTAATGTCCGAGGGGACATATATTGGATTTTAATCGGACGTAAATTGGACCTTAATCGGACGTCCTAGGGGACGTAAATTGGACCCTAATCGGACGTAAATTGGACCTTAATCGGACGTAAATTGAACCTTAATCGGACGTAAATTGGACTTTAATCGGACGTAAATTGGACCTTAATCGGACGTAAATGGGACCTTAATTGGACGTAAATTGGACCTTAATCGGAGTAAATTGGATCTTAATCGGACGTCTTAGGGGACGTGAATTGGACCTTAACAGGACGTCCAATTTTGGTCCAAATTCCACGTTGCCAAATGCCCAATGGAGGTCCACCTAACGTCCGAAGGGACGTTCGGTGGACGTCAATTGGGCCTTCATAGGACGTCCCAGTTTGGTCCAATGTATTGCTGCCGATCATCCATCTAACGTCCTGGGAGGACGTTCGGTGGACGTCTAGAGACGATATTTATACCTGTGGAGAATGTATTGTGGGAAATAAAAAATATATTTTTTAAGGAACTTATATTACATCTTATATTAATTTACAATTATTGGATATTAGATTATTTACATTAAATTATAATTACATTTCTCCAAGAAATTAACGCACCACCTTAAAAATGGGCCATTTTTGATGTCTCGAATTTCCTAAAGCCATTGTCCCATCTAAGTGATTTTTTTAAATAATATTATAGCCTAGGCTATATGGGCTACCTCCATAAGCTTGTCATGCACGGGGAGCTATACTGTAATAATATTATATCACATCGCTGAGGGAACTCTACATTACATATACTTTTCGAATCAAAACTTTTATTCTCTTAATATTATTACTTAAAAAATATATACTACATTCGTCTCGCTAAACTCGAAAAATAACTTATAAACCATAAAAATCTCCAAAAATATAAATGACATAAATGAGAATTGGCACAATTATTATTATGGTTTTAAGTTGATTTTTCGGATTTAACTACAATATTATGCAAAAAATTATGTTATATCGCAGATTTAAAATGGGTTTATCTCGAAAACAGTTATATTAAGTTTAGCGAGATGATTGTAGTACACTTTTTTTAAGTAAAAATATTAAGAGAATAAAAGTAGACTGGTACGCAGTCTGATTTTTGCATAAGAGTTTAATGAAATGGTAACAAATCAATTGGAAGTTCTGTCCGACAAAATACATGGAACGTTTTCGGTAGTCTGATGTTCCAAGTTTTTAACCTGTTCCACAATTAAAACTTCCCCGGTTCCAGTATTCCCGTACATCAAAGTTTGTCCGACTAGACACCGTGAAGCTATTAACAAATTTTCAGCTTGCTGTTAATCAACTTTTTTTATTACGCGGGATCCAGGTCTATAAATGAATACAATAAATAAGTAGGTAGGTACATATTATACACTTATTTATACGAGTACAATTAATAGTAGAGCTGGTTTTTGGGATGTTACAAGCAGCATTTGCATTTCCACAGAGATACTTATGACAGAAATAATAAAATACCGAGACGGACTATTATTATAATAATTTACAATAGGACCCGACGGCCGACGCTATAGGGACAGGTAAAATTTATGACTGAACAATGCACCGAGCATCGATACAAGCAATATGTACCGGTCGAAGGTTATTTTTTATTGTGCCAAATGGACGTATATAGTACCTACCTTTAAAAATCGAATACACAAATTAAAAGATATTTAACAACCATAAAGATTTGTCAAACTCTATCACCGACTTCATGAAAACAAGTATTACTACATTCTTTGATGGTTTTTGCTGTAAATTTTAAAGGATTGACATGAAATTTGGCATACGCATAGCTAACATGCCAAAGAAAAAAAGTGATACTGTGCCAATGTGTGCTATTGCCCTGGGGTGAGTTTCACTCTTTCTCTGGGGTGAAAAACGTTCAAAATAAGTCCGGACTTCGATAAACTGATTAATATTAAGCAACCTTTATTCCATACTTACAAAGTATGTGTACTTACAAATTAGTATGTGAATTTGGGGGGTGAGTTTCACCCCGAGGAGGGGTGATATACAAAATATAGATAGATACACAAAAGATATACAAAAATGTTTCAAAACATCGAAAAAATGTGGTAAAATGCAAATATACATATCATATTATGATAAAATTGCGATTTTGGCGATTTGCCTTTTTGGATAGAATGATGATGATGTTGATTAGGATAAAACTGCGAAGAATTTTTTTATCGAAATATAGTAAAAAATATGAAAAATATACCAAAAAGCTTGAAAAAATATGTAAGTATGCAAGGAAAAACATAAATAATTAAATAAACTTTTGACAACACAACACAAAAGTTTGAAACACTCACTATTTGGATTGGTTGTCCTGGCTTGTGATTTTCTTCTTTGCAGATGACGCTCACGGATCGATGTCAATGTCCAACGGACGTCCGAGCACGGACGTCCAATGGACGTCCAAAGGACGTTCATATTTATTCAACACGTAAGTACGTCCAACGTCGGACGTCCGAAGGACGTTCATTTATAGTCCATCCGCATTAGGACTAAAACTGGACCTATTTTGGGCACACGTACGCTCAACTTCAAAAAGATGCTCTCAATATTCATCTGTAGTAAGGATACATTGATAAAAATTATATTTTTGCTTATTAGAATTAACCACCAAACTTCTATCATCTTGGTAACGGGAATAATAAAACATTATAAAGTCCACTTTACATCAACAATAATTGAACAAGAAATTGACGACAAGTTATTTAAGGTCAAATTTGGCTTATACAAAACACAATTCTACTTCCAATTTTGCCGTGAATAAACAGAAAATAAAGAAATTTGACAAAATAAAACATATCCAATTGTTCTATTTCATCAAATTCCTTCATTTTCTTTTACAAATCATACATTTTGTACTCGTCAAATTTGGCCTTGAATGACTTAGTCAATTTCTTGTTCAATTTATTGTTGATGTAGAGTGGACATAACGAATAATTTACCGATCAGATTTTCACACTTTACATAAAAACAAAAATATGTATTAGATATTAAACTACATATACAGTTTTGAATTAAATATGATTTATAATCTTTTCCATTTAAACTATTTTATTAACATAATTAAGTTAATATTTTATTAAATAATTTTGCTCTTTAATCCCCTGATTGGTAGAATATGTCCAATATGGACGATTGGAAAAGGTCCGTATTTCGTCCGAGTACGGACGTCCAAAGGACGTTCATATTTATTCCACCCGAAGGACGTCCAACACCGGACGTCCGAAGGACGTACATATTTAGTCCACCCGAAGGACGTCCAACGCCGGACGTCCAAAGGACGTACATATTTAGTCCACCTGAAGGACGTCCAACGCCGGACGTCCAAAGGACGTACATATTTAGTACACCCGAAGTACGTCCAGCGTCGGACGTCCAAAGGACGTCCGTTTATGGTCCATGGACGTTAGGACCAAAAATTGACCTATTTTGGACGTCCAAAGGACGTCGTGTGCTATTAGGGTATTAAATATAACAAAAGTATATAAAATTCGGATTTCCGGGTAAAACATCCTTCGTCATTTTAACATCCTACAATCATTTCATAACGGCGGCGTATTATCCTATAAGTACTTTGTGTAGAGATCGTTTATTTTCTAAGAAAAAATGAAAGGTGGTTAATGAGCTGTCTCTCTTGGTTCTCGAATTAATACAGACCACAGCCTGTGCGTGGAAATATTTTGTCGAATTAAAAAATTTAAATTTTGTTTTGGACTAATGAAATAAAACATTTTAGTAGTTCCAAAATGACACAAAATCTAGGCATCGGATAAAAAAGTTTATTTGAAGAAAGTGTATTTTTTTGTTCTTCTTAATGGCGGTACAGGCTCGTTTTTTTAATATTGTATTTAATTACAGAATAATTTTCAAATATTACCTAATATATTTTTCAAATTGGGCTCTGTACCGCCATTCTTTATTATATTACGGATACGTGTGCCAAATATCTTGAAAAAATATTCAAAATTACAGCCGCAATCTTGGAACGCGTTTTGGCTACCTGTTGATCGCTACTGTATCACCTTAAACAATTTTTTAAACAAATTCACAAAAATAATTTTTTCATTACGAACGATTTTTTAGATAAGTTGGGTTATTCTGAGCAAAAAAGGTATCTTGAGATTTTTCTCTAAAATTGATTTTTGTCGAGTTATATGGCCATTTTCGCATTTTTCAGGTTTTAAATCGCGTATAACTCGACAACAATCAATTTTAGAGAAAATTGACAAGAGACCTTTTTTGTTCAGAATGTCCAAAATTATCTAAAAAAAAATTGTTCAAAGTGAAAAAATTATTTTTGTGGATTTGTTTAAAAAATTGTTTAAACAATTTTTCGACCACGGCACCTTGTGAATATGTTATAAGGACCTCTTTTTGAGTAAGTTTGTGCAAAAAAATCGAATCGGAATAATTTCACTAACAGGGGCGACGATAAATCCGGGACTATAGCGCTAATTATTAATAATTAAAAATAACAGCTTTGTAATAAAATAATGACAAAAATCTCTTAAGGACCTTGAAGCAAGGGTTTGAAACTTGATCTGCTCACTTTTTAATTTCATAATAATAACTTTTAATCGAGTTATTAAGACTTAAAAATGGCCATTTTCGCATTTTTCAAATTTTTAATCGCATA
The DNA here is from genome assembly GCF_917563875.1 of Diabrotica virgifera virgifera. NCBI lineage: Eukaryota > Metazoa > Arthropoda > Insecta > Coleoptera > Chrysomelidae > Diabrotica > Diabrotica virgifera. The sequence continues at coordinate 122,640,587 of NC_065449.1, forward strand.
TAACTCGACAACAATCCATTTTAAACAAAAATGGCAAGACACCTTTTTTGCCCAGAATGACACAAGTTATCTAAAAAAAATTGTTCGAAATGAAAAAATTGTTTTTGTGAATTTGTTTCAAAAAAATTTTTTAAACAATTTTTCGACCAATGCACCGCCCGGCACCCTTTGGATATGTTATAAGGACCTCTTTTTGAGTAAGTTTGTGCAAAAAAATCGAATCGGAATAATTTCGCTAGCGGGGGCGACGATACTGCCCGGTCTACTTTTGATGCTGATGGTGATAGAATAGATACTTTTTATATAACAAAAATAAAACTTTTTTTAAACTCTTTAAAAAATTTGTGGCGGGTTTTCCCCGAAAAGTGCGTTATTTTTTGGACATTTTACGTTGAACTAGTCGATTTGGAATTTGACGAATAAGAACCAACTTTTGATTAGCTCCAACTCTGTTTTTATTGTGTGTCCAGACTTCATACATACATCATTTTTTTTTACTGTTTTATAAGCTTTATATTTGCTAGGAATAGTTTTTCGATCAAATACTTACTTTTTGATTTATTTGCGAAAAACCATCTAAAAACAAAAGTTACAAGGAATTTAATTAGTTTATCCACTTACGGACTTATTTGGACCTATATTTTTTCACACTCGAGAAGGGGGTGGTACTCATCCCCAGAAAAAAAGCACACACTGGCACTCTGATGTTCATTTCGCGAAATATCGCAGGGTTCGTATTTAAAATTTTTAGTTTACTCCTCACCCCTTTCCGTGGGGGTTCGTTTTTGGTATCATTCGATAGACTTTTGAAAAATATTGAACACGCATTTTTTAGTTTTTCGATCTGACGTTCATTTCGCGAAATATTCGCTTTTTTGTGAAACTTTGTGACTCGCCCATCATTTCTTCAGATTTGGGAACACTTAATAATCGGAGGGGGCCAAGTCAGGAGAGTAAGCCGCATGAGAAAGTAATTAGAACCCCAACTCGAATTTTTGCTACTGTCACAACGCTCTTGTGAGTCGATGTATTGTCTTAGGTCTTGAGAACACTTTTTTCTTCTGCTTATGGAGTCGTTTTTCATTCATCACATACCGGAACTCACCACATAAATTTTGAAGACCCTGACATCAAAACTGTATTAAATTATATGTGATCTAAGTAAGTTAATGAAAAGTCAGAATAGATAGAGTAGAACACTTATAAAAAAAATTGTAACAAGCAATTGGACATCGTAAGTTCTAATTTTTCACAAAAAGTGACCGGAAGTTGAACCGGCAGTCGATATTTGAACCCTTCGTGTAACTTTTTGTCAGCTGATATGACGGATGAATTTTGTTCACCTACAGATATGGACGAACAGACAGGCATGAAACCGGAAGTATGTATTTGTTCTGGTCTTTCTTAGTCGTGTTGACCAATAGTTTGTACTATTTCGACGAATTTAAAACAGTACTTTCGGTTGCAACTCTGGAACAGGCAGTCCGAGGTCAAACTTCTCACATGTAATATCATATTTTGGTTATAGGCTTTCATTTGACACCTTATTTGTCATTCTTTCTGTCCTACTAATAGACGAGTTGTGTTTATTGACGGACAGACATGGATAATTCTAGGTTTTCACATTTAATGATAAAAACAATAATTATACAATTCAGTTAACCTGACTATATCATTGTGATAATGACTTCTTATCTAAAAGTGACAACGGCAATAATTGCCGTTGTAATAATTATTATTCCATTCACTCACGATAAAATATCGCAAAACCTCCAGATTTTAAAGAACCGCTTGGATTGACATAAAATTTGGCACACACGTAGCTAAAATGCCAAAGAAAAAAGTGAGATTATGCCGATATGTTCTCTTGTCCTGGATGTGACTTTCACCCCTTCTTGGAGGTGAAAAAACATACGTGCAAAATAAGTCCGGAAGTGGATAAACTGACTAATTCTAATTCTAAGCAAATTTTGTTCTATAAAAGTTTTAGGTCAATACTTTTCGAGGTATGTGCGAGTGAATATGTTTATTTTTCATAGAAAAACACGTTTTGGACGGATTTTCGCAAATAACTCAAAAAGTAAGTATGTACATATTTTATCGAAGAAAATATTCCTAGCAATAATATAGCTTATGAAAAAGAGGTGTCAGTATAAGGTCTGTAGACCCAGTAGAAGCAGGGTTGCAGCTAATGAAAAATAGGTTCTTATTCGTCAAATACCAAATCGAATATTTCAACGTAAAATAACCAAAAAAATAAAGCACCTTTCGGGAAACACTCATCATAACTCTTTTAAAGTGTTTAAAAAAAATTTTTTTTGGTGTTTTTAAAACAGTTTCTAGCGTGAAAAGTAAGCAAGTTACGCTGAAAATAAAATCGTTCCCTTTTTTTGGCAAAAGAAAGTCATGAAAATTAATTGTTACCGCTTCACACGTTACTTTAGATAAATGTATTGTTTATACAGGGTGTCTCCGAAAATAGTGCGTTCCTTTAAGGTGTGGATATAATACACAATTTAGAACAAAAAGGTGTTGTAACATTTTTTCCTAAAGTTAACCGTTTCAACAAAAATTACGTTGTTCTCCATAAGAGTAAATTTTTATTTTCATAAATTTATATGACCTGGCAACATGGCGTAGAAGAACCTGTGACTGTGAAATTTAATCTAATGGGACCCCTTGTTTATTTACTAATTGAGTATCAATTTGCATATCAAAATGTATTTTCGTTTTTTGGTCAAACGTCTGAATTTAGAATAAAATGTTATAAGAATTTTTTGCTCTACATTGTGCTTTCTATCTATACCTTTAAGGAACGCACTATTTTCGGGGAAACCCTGTATATGATCTGTAAGTTGCATTGGTTCAAAATGCTTATTTTTGAAAGGGGTTTTGTTGAAAGGCCTCGAACGAATCACTAGTCACGAGTATGTATATGCAAATTTTGAACAGCCATATCTTAACCAATTTTTGTCTTCCAGAAAATCAAAAAATTCCAAATATTTAAAAAAGCAACACCTACATTTTTTACTCTTTAAGATATTTGGTATCACTAATAATTTTTAAGTTATTTTGACAAAAGTCTTTTTTTCAAAATTAAAGATTTAAAAAAATTTACTTTAAAACCAAATTTTTCCACAAATAAGCACTTTGAACTGATGAAACTTACAAACACAAACAATACATAAAGTTACTTGTGAAGTGGTAACGATTAATTCCATTTGGGCTGTTAATTAGAGGGAGTTTTTAGAATATTTTTAACCAAAAAAAAAGGAACAACTGTATTTTGAGCGTAACCTGCTTACTCTTGCTGCTGGAAACTTAAAAAAAAAATAAAAATAAACGTTTTCTTAAACACTTTAAGAAAGTTGTAATAAGTTTTCCCAGAAAAGTGTTTCATTTTTTTTATTTCACGTTAAAATATTCGATTTGGAATTTGAGATATAAGAGCTTATTTTTCACTATAGTCTGTTTTTAAACAAGAGGAGTCATTCAAATTTCCCGCGCCGTACACCTTGTTTGTAATTGGTACAACCTCAGGCAATTTTACTCATATCAAATTTTGACACTATTGGCATTTCATAGGTTAGTTTATTTATTTTATCAGCAATTTTTGTATTTTCTGCGTTCTTCCTTTTATTTTTAGATTTTTAGTCAAGATTACCGTCAAAGGCCGATATGATCAACCAAAAAAGAAGATTTATCTGATGATATTTCTAGTGACTTTCTTGGGTGTGAATCTGCCATTTAGTTTACCTACTCCTCTTGGTTTTAAAACAAAGCTTAGCAATAACTCTGCTTCTACTGGGTCCACAGACCTGACACATATACCATTTTTTCACTTTTTTATAAGCTATATTTACTATTTTCTAATTTTTTTTCAATAAAGTACCTACTTTTTGAGTTATTTGCGAAAAACCGTATAAAAACGTTTTTTTTTTTTGTTGAAAAATGAACATATTCACTCGCAAATATCTCTAAAAGTATTGACTTAGTGAAAAACGCTATAAAATAGAATTTGCTCAGAATTAGTCAGTTTATCCAATTCCGGACTTATTTGAACGTATTTGTTTTCATACCCTATAACCGACGAAACTCACCTCCAGATCAAAAGCACATATCGGCACAATATCACTTTTTTTCTTTAACATATTAGCTATAGGTACGTGTCCCAAATTTTATGTCAAACCAAGCGTTTCTTCAAAATTCTGACCAAAAACCCTAAGTAAATTAAACGAAAATATAAAATGAATTTTTCAAACAAATATTTTAAGTCGGTATGAGAAATTTTAATTTAACAGATGAAATCAAATAAACACAATTCAACTCGTAAAATATTTAGACCCTTGCTTGATAATCCAGCTGAACAGGTAAAGAACCTACCTTTTATGTAGTTTATAATCTGAGAGGATGGAATATTTTACCAAAATATTCCATCCTCTAAGTTTACAATAGACCTTTTCTACCTGTCCTCAAAAGATCGGTATTTTTAACTCGTGGCAACGTCGAAAAGCGGCAAAATGATGGGAAATACACATTTTTATGTGGTGGAAGTCAAAATGGTTATGAAGTGTAAAAATGTTTGTATATAATTTAAATTTTTAAAATTAAAATTTTAGAAAACTGAGAACGATATACGGCGTTAAAAAATGCGCTCAACAAACATACACGAATTAAAATTCGAAAATGATAGTATTTCTTGGTGATGCCAAATGACTGCAACATGAAAAGATGACATAATGATAGCGGGATGTATATATATATATATATATATATATATATATATATATATATATATATATATATATATATAAATATATATATACATCCTACTATCAATTTGGCATCGATACATTATGCATTTACCATCGATTTGGCATCGTCTTGCAAAGTGGCATCTGTATATCGATGCCACTTTACACTACCTTAATAACTTTATTCCTGTACTTGCTACCAGAAGTCTAATCAGCTCGGTAGTTAGAGATTTGATTCCTTGATGTTACTTTAATATATCAGCTTTCCTTGTTTACCTCTTACTAAGTTATATAAGTTTATTCCATAAAATGTTTGAGTCCAAAATGATCGTACAGTGAAAATATTATATACATTTAGTTCAGTGTTTTACCGTTTTGTCGCTGCCGTTATATACATGAAAACGTATATCCCACTTTCATTATCAATCATTTTGGCATCAGAAATTTGGCATCACTGTTGAATACAATATTATTCACAACGAAAAATAGACAATTTGAGAATGTATATATTATTTTCATAAAGAAATCAGTCTGGCATCATGTTTTATTGTTTTCACCCAATTTTGAAAAAATGTGAAAACTTTGTATTATCCACGTCCGTCTGTCCGTCTGTCTGTAACCACAACTCCTCCGTCAATATACCAGCTAGAATGACAAATGAGGTATCAAATGAAAGCTGATAATCCAAGGATGGTACTAAACGTGAGATATTTGACCTTGGCGGTCTGTCCGTCGGTCTTTACGACCGCGAATATAACTCCTCCATCATTATACCAGGTAGAATGACAAATGAGGTGTCAAATGAAAGCATATAATCCAAGGATGGTACTAACGGTGAGATATTTGACCTAGGCTGTCTTTCCGTCGGTCCCTCCGACCGCAAATATAACTCCTCCGTCATTATACCAGGTAGAATGACAAATGAGGTGTCAAAAGAAAGCTTATAATACAAGGATGGTACTAAAGGTGAGATATTTGACTTAGGCGGTCTGTGACTCGGTCCCTCCGACCGCGAATATAACTTATCCGTCATTATACCAGGTAGAATGACAAATGAGGTGTCAAATGAAAGCTGATAATCCTAGGATGGTACTAAAGGTGAGATATTTGACCTAGGCTGTCTTTCCGTCGGTCCCTCCGACCGCGAATATAACTCCTCCGTCATTATACCAGGTAGAATGACAAATGAGGTGTCAAAAGAAAGCTTATAATACAAGGATGGTACCAAAGGTGAGATATTTGACTTAGGCGGTCTGTGACTCGGTCCCTCCGACCGCGAATATAACTTATCCGTCATTATACCAGGTAGAATGACAAATGAGGTGTCAAATGAAAGCTGATAATCCTAGGATGGTACTAAAGGTGAGATATTTGACCTAGGCTGTCTTTCCGTCGGTCCCTCCGACCGCGAATATAACTCCTCCGTCATTATACCAGGTAGAATGACAAATGAGGTGTCAAAAGAAAGCTTATAATACAAGGATGGTACTAAAGGTGAGATATTTACTTAGGCGGTCTGTGACTCGGTCCCTCCGACCGCGAATATAACTTATCCGTCATTATACCAGGTAGAATGATAAATGAGGTGTCAAATGAAAGCTGATAATCCTAGGATGGTACTAAAGGTGAGATATTTGACCTAGGCTGTCTTTCCGTCGGTCCCTCCGACCGCGAATATAACTCCTCCGTCATTATACCAGGTAGAATGACAAATGAGGTGTCAAAAGAAAGTTCATAATACAAGGATGGTACTAAAGGTGAGATATTTAACTTAGGCGATCTGTGCGTCGGTCCCTCCGACCGCCAATATAACTCCCCCATCATTATACCAGGTAGAATGACAAATGAGGTGTCAAATGAAAGCTTATATTCCAAGGATGGTAATAAAGGTGAGATATTTGACATAGGTTGTCTTTCGAACGGTCCGTACGACCGGGAATATAACTTCTCCGTCATTATACAATGTAGAATGAGAAATGAGGTGTCAAATGAAGGCTGATATTCCAAGGATGGTACTAAAGGTGAGATATTTGACCTACATGGTCTGTCCGTCGGTCCGTCCGACCGCGAGTATAACTCCTCAATCATTATACCAGGTAGAATGATAAATGAGGTGTCAAATGAAAGCTTATAATCCAAGGATGGTACTAAAGGTGAGATATTTGGCCTAGGCAATCTTTCTGTCGGTCCGTACGACCGCGAATATAACTTCTCCGTCATTATACCAGGTAGAATGACAAATGAGGTGTCAAATGAAAGCTTATATTCCAAGGATGGTACTAAAGGTGAGATATTTGACCCATGCTGTCTTTCCGTCGGTCCGTACGACCGCGCATATAACCCCTCCGTCGTTATACCAGGTAGAATGACAAATGAGGTGTCAAATGAAAGCTGATAATCCAATGATAGTACTACAGGTGAGCGATTTGACCTAGGCTGTCTTTCTGCCGGTCCGTACGACCGCGACTATAACTTCTGCGTCTTTATACCAAGTAGAATGACAAATGAGGTGTCAAATGAAAGCTGATAATCCAATGATGGTACTACAGGTGAGCGATTTGACCTAAGCTGTCTTTCCGCCGGTCCGTACGACCGCGACTATAACTTCTGCGTCTTTATACCAAGTAGAATGATAAATAAGGTGTCAAATGAAAGCTTGTAATCCAAGGATGGTACTAAAAGTGAGATATTTGGCCTAGACAATCTTTCTGTCGGTCCGTACGACCGCGAATATAACTTCTCCGTCATTATACCAGGTAGAATGACAAATAAGGTGTCAAATGTAAGCTGGTAATACAAGGATGGTACTAAAGGTGAGATATTTGACCTAGGCGGTCTGTCGGTGGGTCCGTCCGACCGCGAATGTAACTCCTCTATCATTATACCAGCTATAATAATAAATGAGGTGTCAAATGAAAGCTTATAATCCAAGGATGGTACTAAAGGTGAGATATTTGAGCTGGGTACTCTTTCTGTCGGTACGTACGACCGCCAATATAACTCCTCCGCCATTATACCGGGTAGAATGACAAATGAGGTGTCAAATAAAAGCTTGTGGGTGAAAACCTAGGACTTACGAAGTCCAATTTAAAAATAGGGCATATCAGAGATATGCCTTAGACATCATAGAAGACAATGACACAGAAAAATCAAACAAGCAATATGTCAAAAGGGCCTTAGTTATGTATCTTCGGTCCTGTTGGTCCAATCGTGATGTATAGCACCTCAAATGATAGGATTTGACAAACAGAATACAATGAGAGAAAAATCAAATACAACCTCATGTCAAAAGGGCCTTAGTCGCGTATCTTCGGTCCTATAAGACCAATCGTGACGTACGGCATCTCAAATAATAGGACTTGACAAATAAAATACAATGACACAGAAAAATCAAATACAGCAACAAGTCAAAAGGGCCCTAGTTATGTATATCTAGTCCTGTTGGTCCAATTGTGACGTACAGCAGCTCAAATGGTAGGGTTTAATGAACAGAATACAATGACACAGAAAAATCAAATACAGCAATATGTCAAAAGGGCCTTATTTACGTATCTTCGCTCCTATTGGTCCAATCGTGGCGTACAGCACCTAAAATAACTGGATTTGACTAATATAATACAATGTATGAAAATCAATTACAGCATCATGTCAAAAGGGCCTTAGTCTTGTATCTACGGTTCTATTGGTTCAATCGTGATGTACAGCGTCTGAAATGATGGGATTTAACTGGCAGAATAAGATGGTGTAGACAAATGAAAATGACGGCATGTAATAACACTTTAAAATTGTAGAAATAAAATGGATTAACACACATAGTATGACATATTAGGTGAGAGTATTTAACAAATAGAATACGATTACATACGTCCAGTTTTTGACAAGCGACTTCTCTACATATGATAAACGCGAAAGGGCCCCAACGTTCACTGCTCGACATAGGCCTCCCGTTCACTGCATATACCCACTGCTTTCTGACGCTGTGACTTGAGAGGATAGGATTTAACGAATAGAACGACAAAGAAGACTAAACAAGGCAGCTCACGGGAAAAACACAACTGTCCGTTTTATACTCTACAGGGAAGCATCAAATATTCAACGTAAGAATATATTAGAGTATAACGGTATGATAAATCTTTTTCTTCTTTTTTTCATTTAGTGCATTCCGTACGTTTTTTAAACATAATCAGGAGAAGTTGTTGAATTTCTGAAGTCTATAAAAGAATTTCTTAACAAACCTTTTTTTAATTGTGTTATGGATTATTTTTAAGAATGTGTTTAAAAGGCAGTTCGCAGGCTTATTGTTCAATGGTCTTATCACTTTCAAGCGCCTGTCTTTTTTGTAGGACTATTAATTGTTACTTGTGATTTCAACCATTCTAGCGGGGCAATGCCTTTTCTATAACTGAAATGAATATTGTTATCCATTTAATTTTTTTCCTCAATTAATTGAATGCCTCCTACTGGTGTTTGGTCTAAGCTTACCGCTTTTCCCCATTTAAGCTAAACTGCTCGTCAAAAGTTAGGGATATAGAAAATTATGCTCATTTTCATAGCTAATTTTTTCGAGAACAGATTAACGGATTCCACTATTTTTTTTTAATATTTTAGATTTTTCTTTAGTATTTACACAGTTGTGCAAAGGTTTACACAAACTTCTTTTTTGTACTTATACCGAGTGGTAGGTATAAGTACAGAAAAGAAGTTTAAGTAAACCTATTGATAGGTATTAGTTACGTATCTTCACTCCCATTGGTCCCAACGTGTCGTACGGCGGCTCAAATCATTGGAATCAGCCAACAGAATACAATGACTAGGGAGCGGATTTATATGCGATCAATTTTGATGCAATATTCGCATATATATGCGGTAAAAAATTACGAAATATGCGCAAGATATGCACAAAAATTCAAAAAATGCGCATTTCGGGAAACCACAAATTTTCTGTCTTATTTAGTAATCTTATTTATTATTTTTCAAATAAAATCATTTTTTATATATGCAATTTATTCACAGTTTTTACAAAAACTGCTACCAATAGTTACCTATTTAAAATAAAACAACAATATCACTATAAATATATCTTCGATTATAATTCACTACAATGTGTTTTTCCAAATTCTTTACGAGGAAACATATTCTTTGATCAGACAAAATATTTTTATAACTTGAAAAACTCCTTTCAACATCGATAATTGGTGCGTATTTAAAATAACTTGTTAATTTCCGTTAGAAAATCGTAAAACTTTGGCTAAAGGTGTAAATTCTCTTAACAATAGAGGATTTAAAAATCACCAGAATTATATGTAGGTACCTACCCTAATAGCACAAGGACATCCAATGGACGTCCTTCACGGACTTTAGGGACGTCCATTGGACGTCCGTTTTCGTCCGAGGAACGTCCTTTATACGTCCTATTTTGGTCCAAATGTCGCGCTACCGAACGTCCATTGGACGTCCATCTAATGTCCGAGGGGACATATATTGGATCTTAATCGGACGTAAATTGGACCTTAATCGGACGTCCTAGGGGACGTAAATTGGACCCTAATCGGACGTAAATTGGACCTTAATCGGACGTAAATTGAACCTTGATCGGACGTAAATTGGACCTTAATCGGACGTAAATTGAACCTTAATCGGACGTAAATTGGACTTTAATCGGACGTAAATTGGACCTTAATCGGACGTAAATGGGACCTTAATTGGACGTAAATTGGACCTTAATCGGAGTAAATTGGATCTTAATCGGACGTCTTAGGGGACGTGAATTGGACCTTAACAGGACGTCCAATTTTGGTCCAAATTCCACGTTGCCAAACGCCCAATGGAGGTCCACCTAACGTCCGAAGGGACGTTCGGTGGACGTCAATTGGGCCTTCATAGGACGTCCCAGTTTGGTCCAATGTATTGCTGCCGATCATCCATCTAACGTCCTGGGAGGACGTTCGGTGGACGTCTAGAGACGATATTTATACCTGTGGAGAATGTATTGTGGGAAATAAAAAATATATTTTTTAAGGAACTTATATTACATCTTATATTAATTTACAATTATTGGATATTAGATTATTTACATTAAATTATAATTACATTTCTCCAAGAAATTAACGCACCACCTTAAAAATGGGCCATTTTTGATGTCTCGAATTTCCTAAAGCCATTGTCCCATCTAAGTGATTTTTTTAATAATATTATAGCCTAGGCTATATGGGCTACCTCCATAAGCTTGTCATGCACGGGGAGCTATACTGTAATAATATTATATCACATCGCTGAGGGAACTCTACATTACATATACTTTTCGAATCAAAACTTTTATTCTCTTAATATTATTACTTAAAAAATATATACTACATTCGTCTCGCTAAACTCGAAAAATAACTTATAAACCATAAAAATCTCCAAAAATATAAATGACATAAATGAGAATTGGCACAATTATGGTTATGGTTTTAAGTTGATTTTTCGGATTTAACTACAATATTATGCAAAAAATTATGTTATATCGCAGATTTAAAATGGGTTTATCTCGAAAACAGTTATATTAAGTTTAGCGAGATGATTGTAGTACACTTTTTTTAAGTAAAAATATTAAGAGAATAAAAGTAGACTGCTACGCAGTCTGATTTTTGCATAAGAGTTTAATGAAATGGTAACAAATCAATTGGAAGTTCTGTCCGACAAAATACATGGAACGTTTTCGGTAGTCTGATGTTCCAAGTTTTTAACCTGTTCCACAATTAAAACTTCCCCGGTTCCAGTATTCCCGTACATCAAAGTTTGTCCGACTAGACACCGTGAAGCTATTAACAAATTTTCAGCTTGCTGTTAATCAACTTTTTTTATTACGCGGGATCCAGGTCTATAAATGAATACAATAAATAAGTAGGTAGGTACATATTATACACTTATTTATACGAGTACAATTAATTGTAGAGCTGGTTTTTTGGATGTTACAAGCAGCATTTGCATTTCCACAGAGATACTTATAACAGAAATAATAAAATACCGAGACGGACTATTATTATAATAATTTACAATGGGACCCGACGGCCGACGCTATAGGGACAGGTAAAATTTATGACTGAACAATGCACCGAGCATCGATACAAGCAATATGTACCGGTCGAAGGTTCTTTTTTATTGTGCCAAATGGACGTATATAGTACCTACCTTTAAAAATCGAATACACAAATTAAAAGATATTTAACAACCATAAAGATTTGTCAAACTCTATCACCGACTTCATGAAAACAAGTATTACTACATTCTTTGATGGTTTTTGCTGTAAATTTTAAAGGATTGACATGAAATTTGGCATACGCATAGCTAACATGCCAAAGAAAAAAAGTGATATTGTGCCAATGTGTGCTATTGCCCTGGGGTGAGTTTCACTCTTTCTCTGGGGTGAAAAACGTTCAAAATAAGTCCGGACTTCGATAAACTGATTAATATTAAGCAACCTTTATTCCATACTTACAAAGTATGTGTACTTACAAATTAGTATGTGAATTTGGGGGGTGAGTTTCACCCCGAGGAGGGGTGATATACAAAATATAGATAGATACACAAAAGATATACAAAAATGTTTCAAAACATCGAAAAAATGTGGTAAAATGCAAATATACATATCATATTATGATAAAATTGCGATTTTGGCGATTTGCCTTTTTGGATAGAATGATGATGATGTTGATTAGGATAAAACTGCGAAGAATTTTTTTATCGAAATATAGTAAAAAATATGAAAAATATACCAAAAAGCTTGAAAAAATATGTAAGTATGTAAGGAAAAACATAAATAATTAAATAAACTTTTGACAACACAACACAAAAGTTTGAAACACTCACTATTTGGATTGGTTGTCCTGGCTTGTGATTTTCTTCTTTGCAGATGACGCTCACGGATCGATGTCAATGTCCAACGGACGTCCGAGCACGGACGTCCAAAGGACGTTCATATTTATTCAACACGTAAGTACGTCCAACGTCGGACGTCCGAAGGACGTTCATTTATAGTCCATCCGCATTAGGACAAAAACTGGACCTATTTTGGGCACACGTACGCTCAACTTCAAAAAGATGCTCTCAATATTCATCTGTAGTAAGGATACATTGATAAAAATTATATTTTTGCTTATTAGAATTAACCACCAAACTTCTATCATCTTGGTAACGGGAATAATAAAACATTATAAAGTCCACTTTACATCAACAATAATTGAACAAGAAATTGACGACAAGTTATTCAAGGTCAAATTTGGCTTATACAAAACACAATTCTACTTCCAATTTTGCCGTGAATAAACAGAAAATAAAGAAATTTGACAAAATAAAACATATCCAATTGTTCTATTTCATCAAATTCCTTCATTTTCTTTTACAAATCATACATTTTGTACTCGTCAAATTTGGCCTTGAATAACTTAGTCAATTTCTTGTTCAATTTATTGTTGATGTAGAGTGGACATAACGAATAATTTACCGATCAGATTTTCACAATTTACATAAAAACAAAAATATGTATTAGATATTAAACTACATATACAGTTTTGAATTAAATATGATTTATAATCTTTTCCATTTAAACTATTTTATTAACATAATTAAGTTAATATTTTATTAAATAATTTTGCTGTTTAATCCCCTTATTGGTAGAATATGTCCAATATGAACGATTGGAAAAGGTCCGTATTTCGTCCGAGTACGGACGTCCAAAGGACGTTCATATTTATTCCACCCGAAGGACGTCCAACACCGGACGTCCGAAGGACGTACATATTTAGTCCACCCGAAGGACGTCCAACGCCGGACGTCCAAAGGACGTACATATTTAGTCCACCTGAAGGACGTCCAACGCCGGACGTCCAAAGGACGTACATATTTAGTACACCCGAAGTACGTCCAGCGTCGGACGTCCAAAGGACGTCCGTTTATGGTCCATGGACGTTAGGACCAAAAATTGACCTATTTTGGACGTCCAAAGGACGTCGTGTGCTATTAGGGTATTAAATATAACAAAAGTATATAAAATTCGGATTTCCGGGTAAAACATCCTTCGTCATTTTAACATCCTACAATCATTTCATAACGGCGGCGTATTATCCTATAAGTACTTTGTGTAGAGATCGTTTATTTTCTAAGAAAAAATGAAAGGTGGTTAATGAGCTGTCTCTCTTGGTTCTCGAATTAATACAGACCACAGCCTGTGCGTGGAAATATTTTGTCGAATTAAAAAATTTAAATTTTGTTTTGGACTAATGAAATAAAACATTTTAGTAGTTCCAAAATGACACAAAATCTAGGCATCGGATAAAAAAGTTTATTTGAAGAAAGTGTATTTTTTTGTTCTTCTTAATGGCGGTACAGGCTCGTTTTTTTAATATTGTATTTAATTACAGAATAATTTTCAAATATTACCTAATATATTTTTCAAATTGGGCTCTGTACCGCCATTCTTTATTATATTACGGATACGTGTGCCAAATATCTTGAAAAAATATTCAAAATTACAGCCGCAATCTTGGAACGCGTTTTGGCTACCTGTTGATCGCTACTGTATCACCTTAAACAATTTTTTAAACAAATTCACAAAAATAATTTTTTCATTACGAACGATTTTTTAGATAAGTTGGGTTATTCTGAGCAAAAAAGGTATCTTGAGATTTTTCTCTAAAATTGATTTTTGTCGAGTTATATGGCCATTTTCGCATTTTTCAGGTTTTAAATCGCGTATAACTCGACAACAATCAATTTTAGAGAAAATTGACAAGAGACCTTTTTTGTTCAGAATGTCCAAAATTATCTAAAAAAAATTGTTCAAAGTGAAAAAATTATTTTTGTGGATTTGTTTAAAAAATTGTTTAAACAATTTTTCGACCACGGCACCTTGTGAATATGTTATAAGGACCTCTTTTTGAGTAAGTTTGTGCAAAAAAATCGAATCGGAATAATTTCACTAACAGGGGCGACGATAAATCCGGGACTATAGCGCTAATTATTAATAATTAAAAATAACAGCTTTGTAATAAAATAATGACAAAAATCTCTTAAGGACCTTGAAGCAAGGGTTTGAAACTTGATCTGCTCACTTTTTAATTTCATAATAATAACTTTTAATCGAGTTATTAAGACTTAAAAATGGCCATTTTCGCATTTTTCAAATTTTTAATCGCATATAACTCGACAACAATCAATTTTAAACAAAAATGGCAAGACACCTTTTTTGCCCAGAATGACACAAGTTATCTAAAAAAAATTGTTCGAAATGAAAAAATTGTTTTTGTGAATTTGTTTCAAAAAAATTTTTTAAACAATTTTTCGACCAATGCACCGCCCGGCACCCTTTGGATATGTTATAAGGACCTCTTTTTGAGTAAGTTTGTGCAAAAAAATCGAATCGGAATAATTTCGCTAGCGGGGGCGACGATACTGCCCGGTCTACTTTTGATGCTGATGGTGATAGAATAGATACTTTTTATATAACAAAAATAAAACTTTTTTTAAACTCTTTAAAAAATTTGTGGCGGGTTTTCCCCGAAAAGTGCGTTATTTTTTGGACATTTTACGTTGAACTAGTCGATTTGGAATTTGACGAATAAGAACCAACTTTTGATTAGCTCCAACTCTGTTTTTATTGTGTGTCCAGACTTCATACATACATCATTTTTTTTTACTGTTTTATAAGCTTTATATTTGCTAGGAATAGTTTTTCGATCAAATACTTACTTTTTGATTTATTTGCGAAAAACCATCTAAAAACAAAAGTTACAAGGAATTTAATTAGTTTATCCACTTACGGACTTATTTGGACCTATATTTTTTCACACTCGAGAAGGGGGTGGTACTCATCCCCAGAAAAAAAGCACACACTGGCACTCTGATGTTCATTTCGCGAAATATCGCAGGGTTCGTATTTAAAATTTTTAGTTTACTCCTCACCCCTTTCCGTGGGGGTTCGTTTTTGGTATCATTCGATAGACTTTTGAAAAATATTGAACACGCATTTTTTAGTTTTTCGATCTGACGTTCATTTCGCGAAATATTCGCTTTTTTGTGAAACTTTGTGACTCGCCCATCATTTCTTCAGATTTGGGAACACTTAATAATCGGAGGGGGCCAAGTCAGGAGAGTAAGCCGCATGAGAAGGTAATTAGAACCCCAACTCGAATTTTTGCTACTGTCACAACGCTCTTGTGAGTCGATGTATTGTCTTAGGTCTTGAGAACACTTTTTTCTTCTGCTTATGGAGTCGTTTTTCATTCATCACATACCGGAACTCACCACATAAATTTTGAAGACCCTGACATCAAAACTGTATTAAATTATATGTGATCTAAGTAAGTTAATGAAAAGTCAGAATAGATAGAGTAGAACACTTATAAAAAAAATTGTAACAAGCAATTGGACATCGTAAGTTCTAATTTTTCACAAAAAGTGACCGGAAGTTGAACCGGCAGTCGATATTTGAACCCTTCGTGTAACTTTTTGTCAGCTGATATGACGGATGAATTTTGTTCACCTACAGATATGGACGAACAGACAGGCATGAAACCGGAAGTATGTATTTGTTCTGGTCTTTCTTAGTCGTGTTGACCAATAGTTTGTACTATTTCGACGAATTTAAAACAGTACTTTCGGTTGCAACTCTGGAACAGGCAGTCCGAGGTCAAACTTCTCACATGTAATATCATATTTTGGTTATAGGCTTTCATTTGACACCTTATTTGTCATTCTTTCTGTCCTACTAATAGACGAGTTGTGTTTATTGACGGACAGACATGGATAATTCTAGGTTTTCACATTTAATGATAAAAAAAATAATTATACAATTCAGTTAACCTGACTATATCATTGTGATAATGACTTCTTATCTAAAAGTGACAACGGCAATAATTGCCGTTGTAATAATTATTATTCCATTCACTCACGATAAAATATCGCATAACCTCCAGATTTTAAAGAACCGCTTGGATTGACATAAAATTTGGCACACACGTAGCTAAAATGCCAAAGAAAAAAGTGAGATTATGCCGATATGTTCTCTTGTCCTGGATGTGACTTTCACCCCTTCTTGGAGGTGAAAAAACATACGTGCAAAATAAGTCCGGAAGTGGATAAACTGACTAATTCTAATTCTAAGCAAATTTTGTTCTATAAAAGTTTTAGGTCAATACTTTTCGAGGTATGTGCGAGTGAATATGTTTATTTTTCATAGAAAAACACGTTTTGGACGGATTTTCGCAAATAACTCAAAAAGTAAGTATGTACATATTTTATCGAAGAAAATATTCCTAGCAATAATATAGCTTATGAAAAAGAGGTGTCAGTATAAGGTCTGTAGACCCAGTAGAAGCAGGGTTGCAGCTAATGAAAAATAGGTTCTTATTCGTCAAATACCAAATCGAATATTTCAACGTAAAATAACCAAAAAAATAAAGCACCTTTCGGGAAACACTCATCATAACTCTTTTAAAGTGTTTAAAAAAAATTTTTTTTGGTGTTTTTAAAACAGTTTCTAGCGTGAAAAGTAAGCAAGTTACGCTGAAAATAAAATCGTTCCCTTTTTTTGGCAAAAGAAAGTCATGAAAATTAATTG
Source organism: Diabrotica virgifera virgifera (assembly GCF_917563875.1). Taxonomy (NCBI): domain Eukaryota; kingdom Metazoa; phylum Arthropoda; class Insecta; order Coleoptera; family Chrysomelidae; genus Diabrotica; species Diabrotica virgifera. The sequence goes on from NC_065449.1 coordinate 122,657,939, forward strand.
TTACCGCTTCACACGTTACTTTAGATAAATGTATTGTTTATACAGGGTGTCTCCGAAAATAGTGCGTTCCTTTAAGGTGTGGATATAATACACAATTTAGAACAAAAAGGTGTTGTAACATTTTTTCCTAAAGTTAACCGTTTCAACAAAAATTACGTTGTTCTCCATAAGAGTAAATTTTTATTTTCATAAATTTATATGACCTGGCAACATGGCGTAGAAGAACCTGTGACTGTGAAATTTAATCTAATGGGACCCCTTGTTTATTTACTAATTGAGTATCAATTTGCATATCAAAATGTATTTTCGTTTTTTGGTCAAACGGCTGAATTTAGAATAAAATGTTATAAGACTTTTTTGCTCTACATTGTGCTTTCTATCTATACCTTTAAGGAACGCACTATTTTCGGGGAAACCCTGTATATGATCTGTAAGTTGCATTGGTTCAAAATGCTTATTTTTGAAAGGGGTTTTGTTGAAAGGCCTCGAACGAATCACTAGTCACGAGTATGTATATGCAAATTTTGAACAGCCATATCTTAACCAATTTTTGTCTTCCAGAAAATCAAAAAATTCCAAATATTTAAAAAAGCAACACCTACATTTTTTACTCTTTAAGATATTTGGTATCACTAATAATTTTTAAGTTATTTTGACAAAAGTCTTTTTTTCAAAATTAAAGATTTAAAAAAATTTACTTTAAAACCAAATTTTTCCACAAATAAGCACTTTGAACTGATGAAACTT